>NC_087364.1:34705547-35012319 GCF_030014295.1 Loxodonta africana
ACTGGGTTTGGTTTTGGTTTGGTGCATGTTTTATGTGCAAATATTATGCTATTTTATATAAGGGACTTGAGCATCTGCGAATTTTGGTATCGAGCAGTGGCGGGGAAGGGGGGGGTGTCCAGGAACCAATCTCCTGAGGATACCAAGGGACAAGTGTACTTCTGGATTCCATTCCATTTATCTATTTATGCAACACTACTAAATTAAAAAAAAAAATGGTACCATGAGGATGCTGTATTATTGCCTGAAATACAAGGAACTACTGAAAGCCCAAGCCTCTGGATTGTTAGAAATCAGAAAGTTTTATCTTTTTTTCTAGAAGTCTGCTGTTAAAGTGACTCAGTTCTAACAGCTCACGTTCTTAGAGTTCAAAATGTCAAATTCCTTGGAAGATGTGATTGGCTCAGCTTAGACTGGTTATCAAATTTAGAATGAATTATTTATTCTTGGGAAGGGTGGATTATTTCACCTAGTACACATGAAATTACTGGATGCCCAACCCTGTGTATCAAGAGAAGTTTCCAAATAAGCACAAAGTTTTGTCAGCTGAACAGCAGTTAAAAAGGAGTCTACTACTATGTATCACGAGGCTGTCACTTTGTTGTACTGCAGTGGCTTGCATGTTGCTGTGATACTAGAGGCTTTGCCATGGGTATTTCAAATACCAGCAGGGTCACCTTTGGTGGATAAGTTTCAGTGGAGCTTCCAGACTAAGATATACTAAGAAGAAGGACCTGGCAGTCTACTTCTGAAAAAATTTGTCAGTGAAAACCTTATGAATAGCAGCAGAACATAGTCTGATATAGTGCTAGAAGATAAGCACCTCAGGTTGGAAGGCACTCAAAATATGATAGTCTTCTCAAAGTAGAGACTACCTTAATGATGTGGATGGAGTCAAGCTTTTGGGACCTTCGTTTGCTGGTGTGGCACCACTCAAAATGAGAAGAAACAGCTGCAAACATCCATTAATAATCAGAATGTGGGATGTAAAAAGTATGAATCTAGGAAAATTGGAAGTCATCAAAAAATGAAATGGAATGCATAAAGATCAATATCCTAGACATTAGGGAGCTGAAATGGATTGGTATTGGCCATTTTGAATCACACAGTCATATGGTCTATCATGCCAGGAACGACAAATTGAAGATGAATGGTGTCACATTCATTGTCCAAAAGAACATTTCAACATCTATCCTGAAGTACAACGCTGTCAGTGATAGGATAATAACCATATGCCTAAAAGGAATCTCGGTCAACATGACTATTATTCTCAAATTTACATACCAACCACTAAGGCCAAGGATGAATTTAAGATTTTTACCAACTTCTGCAGTCTGAAATTGATCAAACATGCATTCAGGATGCACTGATAATTACTGTTGAGTGAAGTTCAAAATTGGGAAACGAAGAAGGATTGGTAGTTGGAAAATATGGCCTTGGTGATAGAAACAACACTGGAGATTGCATGATAGAATTTTGCAAGACCAATGACTTCATTGCAAATACCTTTTGTCAAACAGCGACTATACACGTGGATCTCACCAGCTAGAACACACAGGAATCAAATTGACTACATCTGTGGAATGAGCAAGGCCAGGGGTAGACTGTAGAATGGACCATCAATTGGTCATATGCAAATTCAAGTTGAAGTTAATTAGAAGAAGTCCACAGAACCAAAGTATGGCCTTCAATATATCCCACCTGAATTTAGAGACCATCTTAAGAATAGATTTGACACATTGAACGCTAATGACTGAAGACCAGACGAGGTGTGGAATGACATCAAGGACATCATACATGAAAAAAGAAAGAGGTCATTAGAAATATAGGAGAGACAGGGGAAAAACTTTTCCAAAGGACTTATGGACCACAACTACCGTAGCCCACCAGACTGAGTCCAGCACAACTATATGATGCCTGGCTACAACTATTGACTTCTCTGACAGTGATCACAGCAGAGAGCCCCAGACAGAGCTGGAGAAAAATGTAAAACAAAATTCTAACTCATAAAAAAAAAAAACAGATTTACTGGTCTGACCCACTGGAGAAGCTCTGAGAGTATGGCCCCCAGATACACTTTTAACTCAGTACTGAAGTTACTCCTGAGGTTCACCATTCAGCCAAAGATTAGACAGGCACACAAAACAAAATGAGACTAAATGGGCATACTAGCCCAGGGGTAAGGACAAGAAGGCAGGAGGGGACAGAAAAGCTGGTAATGGGGAACTCAAGATTGAGAAGGGGGAGAGTGTTGACATGTTGTGGGGTTGGCATCCAATGTCACAAAACAATGTTTGTATTAATTGTTCAATGAGAAACTAATTTACTCTGTAAACTTTAACCTAAAGTACAAAAAAAAAAAAAAACAGGAAAGAAAGAAAAGACCAAAATGTCAGAAGAGACTCTGAAATTTACTCTTGGAAGTAGAGTAGCTAAAGCAAAAGGAGGAAGTGATGAAGTAAGAGAGCTGAAAAGAAGATTTAAAAGGGTGACACGAGAAGACAAAGTAAAGTATTATAATGAAATGTGCAAAGACCTGGCGTTAGAAAACCAAAAGGGAAGAACACACTCAGCATTTCTCAAGCTGAAAGAACTGAAGAAAAAATTCAAGCCTCGAGTTTCTACAGGGAAAATATTAAATGACTGAGGAAGCATCAAAAGGAGATGGAAGTAATACACGGAGTCACAGTACCGAAAAGAATTTGTCGACATTCAACCATTTCAGGATGTAGAATATGATGAAGAACTGATTGCACTGAAGGAAGAAGTCAAAGCTGCACTGAAGGCACTGGTGAAAAACAAGCCTGCAGGAACTGATAGAATACCAACTGAGATGTTTCAACAAAGAGATGCAGCACTGGAAGTGCTCATTCATCTATACTAAGAAATTTGGAACACAGTTACCTGTCCAACCAACTGGAAGAGATCCATATTTGTGCACATTCCAAAGAAAGTGATCCAACAGAATGCAGAAATTATTAAATGATATCATTAATATCACACACAAGTAAAATTTCATGAAGATCATTCAAAAGCGGTTGCAGCAGTATACATAGACAGGGAAATGCCAGAAATTCAAGCTGGATTCAGAAGAGGACATGGAACAAGGGATATCATTGCTGATGTCAGATGGATCTTGACTGAAAACAGAGAATATCAGAAAATGTTTACCTGTGTTTTATTGACTATACAAAAGCATTTGACTGTGTGGATCATAACAAATTATGGATAACATTGCGAAGAATGGGAATTCCAGAATACCTGTGCTTAGACCAAGAGGCAGTCATTTGAACAGAAGAAGGGGATAGATAATGCTTTAAGCTTTAAAAGTTAAGGTAGGTGTGTGTCAGGGTCGTATTCTTTCACTGTACTTACTCAATCTGTATGCTGAACACATAACCTGAGAAGCTGAACTGGATGAAGAAGAACACGGCATCAGAATTGGAGGAAGACTCATTAACAACCTGCGATATGCAGATGACACAACCTTGCTTGCTGAAAGTGAGAAGGGACTTGAAGTACTTATTGATGAAGATCAAAGACCACAATCTTCAGTATGGATTACACCTCAACACAAAGAAAACAAAAAATCCTTACAACTGGACCAATAAGCAACATCATGATAGATGGAAAAAATATTGACGTCGTCAAGGATTTCATTTTACTTGGATCCACAATCAATGCCCATGGAAGCAGGAGTCAAGATATCAAATGATGCATTGCATTGGGCAAATCTGCTGTAAAAGACTTCTTGAAAGTGTTAAAAAGCCAAAGATGTCACTTTAAGGACTCAGGTGTGCCTGATCCAAGCCATGGTGTTTTTGATCACCTCATATGCATGTGAAAACTGGACAATGAGTAAAGAAGACCTAAGAAGAATTGATGCCTTTGAACTATGGTATTTGCAAAGAATATTGAATATACCATGGACTTCCAGAAAAACAAACAAATCTGTCTTGGACAAAGTACAGGCCAAATGCTCTTTAGAAGGAAGGATGATGAGACTTCGTCTCACATAGTTTAGACATGATATCAGAAGAAACCAGTCCCTACGGGAGGACGTTATGCTTGGTAAAGTAGAAGGTCAGTGAAAAAGAGGAAGACCCTCAACAAGATGGATTGACATAGTGGCTGCAGCAATGGGCTAAAGCATGACAAAGATTGTGAGTATGGCGCAGGGCCAGGCAGTGTTTCATTCTGTAGTCCATAGGGTTGCTATGAGTTGGAACCAACTAGATGGCACCAAACAACAACATACATACTGCACTATGCCAATCACCCTTCTCAACCATCTGAAGTTTCCCTATCCACATAGTACAACTCTCCCACAACTAATCATAGTCACATCTTCTAACAGGAGACGATACAACTTTGTGTCCATTTACGGATATAGAGGCAATGTCATAGGATCATACAGCTCTAAGCTCAGTGTTTCCTAAGGTGTTCTTACTACTCCAGCTTTGTAAAAAAAAAAAAAAAAAAAATTATTTTCGTATGTTCTGCAACATTGAACTGGATAGAAAATTTAATCATCACTAACAAACCTTAAATAACAGAGGTTTTCAAATTGAGATACAAGTGCACATAAAACAAAAAATGAAATTGGTTGCTGTTGAGTAAATCCTGACTCATGGTGACCCTACATGTTACAGAGAAGAACTGTGCTCCATAGGGTTTTCTTGGTTGTGGTTTTCTTTTTATGTCACTTCTTGCCTTAGTTATCTAGTGCTGCTATAACAAATACCGCAAGTGCATGGCTTTAACAAAGTCAAATTTATTCTCTTACAGTCTCGGATACTAGAAATCCGAATTCCAAGGGAAGCCTGTCTCTTTCTGTCAGCCCTGGGGAAGGTCCTTATGTCATCAATCTTCCCCTGGTCTAGGATCTTCTCAGTGCAGGGACCCCTGGTCCAAAGGATGCACTCCCCTCCTGGTTCTTTATTCTGTGGTAGGAGGTTCCTCTGTCTCTCTGCTTGCTTCTTTTATATCTCAAAAGAGTTTGACTCAAGACACAACTTAATCTTGTAGATTGAGTTCTGCCTCATTAACATAACTGCTTCTAATGCTGCTTCATTAACATCATTGAGGTAGGATTTACAACACATAGAAAAATCACATCAGATGACAAAGTGGTGGACACTCACACAATACTGGCAATCATGGCCTAGCCAAGTTGACACACATTTTTGGGGGACACAAGTCAATCCATAACACTTCTCTAACTTTAAAAAAAATAATTTAGTTTCTGATGTGAAAAAAAAATAATAAAATAAAATTTTTTATTTATTTTTTGTTGTGTTGAGAATATATACAGCAAAAACACACACCTATTCAAATGTCTACATATACAATTCTGTGACATTGATTACATTCTTCAAATTGTGCAACAATTCTCCCTCTCCTTTTCTGAGCTGTTCCTCCCCCATGAACATAAGCTCACTGCCTTCTAAGTTTCCTATCTAACTTTTCTATGTTTTCTTTGGTTTTTAAAATTGCATTAATTTTTTAAATTTGTTTTGTTGTTTAGAATACACACAGCAAAACATATACCAATTCAACAGTGTCTATGTTTTTTTTTGTACATTTCAGTGGCGCTGATTACATTCTTCAAGTTGTGCAACCATTTTCACCCTCCTTTTATGTTTTGTTCCTTCTCTATTAACATAAGTTCACTGCCCTCTAAGGTTCCTATCTAATATTTCAAGGTGCTGCTGTCAATTTGATCCCACATAGATAGATCTTAAAAGAGCATAATGCTCAAGTTAGACATTCTTTACTAGTTAAAGTAAGCTATTGTTTGGTTTAAAGAAGACTTCAGGAGATATTTTTGGTTTAAGGTTTAAAGATTATTTTATGGCAATAGTTTCAGGAGTTCATCCAGCCTCCATGGCTCCAGAAAGTCTGGAGTCCATAAAAATTTGAAATTCTAATCTACATTTTCCCCCTTTTGATCAGGATTCTGCTATAGAATCTTTGATCAAAATGTTCAGAAATGGTATCTGGCGCCATCCAGTTCTGGTCTCATGACAAATGAGGCAGTTGTTCATGAAGGCTATTAGGCACACATTCCATATCCTCCTCCTATTCCTGACTTTCCTTTTTGCTCTGTTGCTTCATGTGAATAGAGACCAATTGTGGTGCTTGGATGGCTGCTTGCAAGCTTTTAAGACACCAGGCACTATGCAAAGAAATAGGAGGTAGAACAGAAGCACTAAACACGTTATTAAGCCAATTAACTGGGATGTCCCATGAAACCATGACCCTAAACCTCCAAACGTAGGATCAAAATGCCATGAGGTTTTTGGTTGTACAAAGGCAACTTCAGCATTAGTAGTTATTCTTTTTTTTTTTTTTTTGGCATTGCTGTAAATATATCTAGCACACAGCTTCTGCCAATTCAACTTTTTACAGGTGTACCACTTATTGACAGCAATTACAACAATTGGCTGTGCAAACCTACCATTAATCAATGCAATTTTTCTATCACTGTTAAGCCCCCCGTCCTTGCTCCCTCTGCCCCTCCTAACCACTAATAAACTTTGGTCTCTATACATTTGCCTTTTCTTGTCTTTTTATATAAGTGAGGCCATACAATATTCTTTTGTGATTGACTTATTTCACTCAGGATAATGTCTTCACGTTCCCTCCGTACTGTAGCATGTACCAAGACTTTTTTCTCCTACTGGTTAAGTAGTATTCCATTGTATGTATGTACCACATTTTGTTTATCCATTCATACATCAATGGGTATTTAGGTTGTTTACACCTTTTGGCTATTGTGAATAGTGCTGCAATGAACCTGGATGTACAAGTCTCTCCTTTCAAATTTTTTGAATATATACCCAGGAGTGGAATTGCCAGGTCATATGGTAGTTCTAGTTTCTCCCCAGCAAAGGGTAAGGGTTCCAATTTCCCCACATCCTCACTGACTTTTGTTATTTTCTGTTTGTTTTTTTTTTTAATTTATTTTAGGGAGTTAAGTAGTATCTCATTGTGGCTTTGATTTGCATCTCTCTGATGGCTAATGGGAAACCATGGTTGCGTAGTGATTAAGTGCTATGGCTGTTAACCAAGAGGTTGGCAGTTCAAATCTACCAGGTGCTCCTCGGAAACTCTATGGGGCAGTTCTACTCTGTCCTATAGGGTCGCTATGGGTTGGATTTGACTCGACGGCACTGGGTTGGGATGGCTAATGACGTTGTGCATCCTTTAATGTGAATAATGGCCATCTGAGTGTCCTGTTTGGTGAAATGTCTATTCAATTCCTTTGCCCATTTCATGATAGGGTTGTCTATTTGTTGTTAAGTTATGGAAGTTTTATATGTATTTTGGTTATTGGGTTCTTATCAAATACATGATTTCTGAAGATATTCTCCTGGTCGGTAGCTCATCTTTTCACTTTTTCAGTAAAGTCTTTTGATGAACAAAAGTTTTGATTTTTATGAGGTCCCATTTATTTATTTTGTCTTTTTGCTGTTTGTGCTTTTGCTATTATATTAGATAATCCATTGTTTAAAGCTAGGTCTGACAGCATTGCCCCTGCATTTTCTTCTAAGAATTTTATAGTTTAGTTAGGTCCTTGGAAACCCTGGTGGCATAGTGGTTAAGTGCTAAGGGTGCTAACCGAGAGGTCAGCAGTTTGAATCCACCAGGAGCTCCTTGGAAGCTCTATAGGGCAGTTCTACTCTGTCCTATAGGGTTGCTATGAGTCGGAATTGACTCGATGGCAATGGGTTTTTGGGTTTAGTTAGATCCTTAATCCATTTTGAATTTGTTTTTGAGTGTAGTGTGAGGCATGGATCCTGTTTCATTTTTCTGCATGTGGAAATCCAGTTTTCCCAGCATATTTGTTAAATGGACTTTCCACATCTAATGGACTTAGCATCCTTGGCAAAAATCAGTTTATCATAGATGTGTGGGTTTATTTCTGGACTCTCAATTCCATTTCATTGGTCTGTGTGTCTATTGTTACACCAGTACCAGGCTGTTTTGATTACTGTAGATGTATAGTATATTTTAAAATTAAGAAGAGTGAGTCCTCTTGCTTTGTTCTTTTCTTTCAGTTTTCTTTAGCTATTCAGGGCCTCTTGCCATTCCATATAAAGTTGAGGATTGGTTTTTCCATTTCAGTAAAGAAGGCTGTTGAAATGTTGATTGGGATTGCATTGATTCTATAGAATCCTGTAGGTAGTATGGACATCTTAACAATATTAAGTCTTCCAATTCATGAACATAGAGCATCTTTCCATTTATTTAAGTCTTCTTTACTCTCTTTCATTGGTGTTTTATAATTTTCATTGAGTAAGTCCTTCACATTCCTTGTTAAATTTATTTCTAGGTATTTTATCCTCTTAGATGCTATTGTAAATGAATTGTTTCCGTAATTTTACTTTCAGATTTCTTATTGCTGGTGTATACAAACCAAACTGATTTTTGTTTGTTGACTTTCTACCTTGGAAGTTTGCTAAATTTCTCTGTTAGCTCTAGGCGTTTTCTTGTGAATTATTTGGGATTATATATAGGGGTGTGTGTGTGTGTGTGTGTGTGTGTGTGTGTGTGTATGTGTGCAGTAAGTTTTGAAATTCAGAACGGTTAGTTCTCCAATATTGTTCATATTTTTAACAATGTTTTGGCTACTCTGGGTCACTTGAATTACCATATGAATTTTAGGATTAGCTTGTCAATTAGCGAAAAGAGCATCTGGGATTGTGATCAAGATGGAGTTGACTCTGTAGATTAATTTGGGGAATTTTACCATCTTAACAATATTAAGTCTTCCAATCCATGAATATAGATGTCTTTCCACTTATTTATATCTTTAAAAAAAATTTTTAGGATTGTTTTATAGTTATCAACATACAAATCTTACACTTATTTTGTTAAATTTATTGCTAATTATTTTATTCTTTTTGATGCTATTTTACATGGAATTATTTTCTTAATTTCATTTTTTAATTTTCCTTTGTTATCTGGAAGTACAATTGATTTTTGTATATTAATTGGGCTCATTTATTAGTTCTAACAGTTTTTTTGTGAGGATTTATTTGGGTTTTCTATATGTAAAATCATGTCATCTTCAATGCCTTTTCACTCTGCATGTCTTTCTTTCTTTTCCTTGCCTAACTGCTCTGGTTCAATACTCCAGTACAATGTTGAATAGCAGTGGTGAGAATGGAGATCTTTGTCTTGTTTCTGATATAAGGAAGAAAAGCTTTCACCCTGAGCAGTCAGAAACAGTGGTGCCCTGCTCAAAGATGGCAGTCAGCCAAGTTGCTTTGAATGTATGTCACTCTCCACAGTCCTGCCCGTAATCCAGTCTTACACATCAGAGTCCTGAAAGGGGCTCACTGCACCTCTTCTGAGTCTCCCATTCCAAAGGCTGACTCATAGTTTTTCCATTTCTGTTATCATTCCAGGATAACATTAAGCATAATGTTAGTTACACCTTTTTGGTAGGTTGATGTTCTTTATTATGTTGAGGAAGTCCTTTTCTTTTCCTAGTTTGTTGTCTTTATCATGAAAGACTGTTTGATTTCTTTCAAATGCTTTTTCTGAGTCTATTGAAATGACTTGTGGTTTTTGTCCTTTATTCTATTAGTACGGTGTATTACACTGATTGCTTTTCCTTTTGTGAACTAAACTAGCATTCCTGGGATGAATCACCCCTGGTTATGGTATATAATCCTTTTTATATTTGCTGGATTTGATTTGCTAGTATTCTTGATTTTTCCATCTGTGTTCATAAGGGACTTTCATCTGTAATATTCTTTTCCTATGATGTCTTAGTCTGGTTTTCATCTCAGGGTAATACTAGCCTCATAGAATAACTTTGGAAATGTTGCTTCCAGAGTTTTGAACCAGTTCAAATAGATTCAGTCATGGCCAACAAAGCGAAACTGGAACAGACTTAAATTTTTACAATTTGGGTGATCTGGAATAATAACAGAAATGGACAAATTACGGGTCAAAGCTTTGGAATGGAAGACTAGGAAGAGGCATAGTGAGTTCTTTCAGGAGCCTGATGTGTGAGATTGGATTATTGACAGGACTGTGGAGAGTGACACACATTCAAAGCAGTGCCGCTGGCCACCATCTTTGAGCAGAGCACTGCTGTTTCTGACTCCACTCAAAATTTGGCAGGCAAGAAATTCCGTTGCTATGCAACATGTATGCTGCCCTTGTTTTCTAAGAAGGAGAATAGGTTTCTAGCAGTTTTGACCCATAATTTTTCCCATTCTGGTTCACCAAATTATAAAAATTTGGATCTGTTCCGTGTTTCACTTCCTCAACCATGACTGAACCAGGAAGGACTGGTTTGAAGCCCTGGTTCCCACCTCTTCTATTTTTTGGAAGAGCTTGAGAAAAATTGGTATTAACTCTTTGTTGACTATTTGGTAAAATTCACCAGTGAAGCTATCTGGATCTGGACTTTCCTCTGTTGGATGTTTTTGGTTTCTAATTCAATCTCTTTATTGATCTATTCATTTATTGAGGTTTATTTTATGGCCTGGAATATGGTCTGCCTTGCAGAATGTTACATGTGCACTTGAAATGTGTATTTTGCTGTTATCTGGTTGAGTATTCTATATATGTCTGTTAGGTCTAGTTAGCCTATGGTGTTTGAGTCTTTTAGTTCCTTATTGCTCTTCTGCCTAGTTGTTCTATTCATTATTTAAAGTGGAGATATTGAAGTCTTCATATATTATTGTTGAATAATGTATCCTTACAGCTTTGTCAGTTTTTGCTCCATATATTTTGGGGTTTGGTTTTTACATGCATATGTGTTTATCATTGTTGTATCTCTCTGGTGGGATGACCCTTTTCTTATTATAAAACATCCTTCTGTCTCTAGTAACAATTTTTGTCTTAAAGTCTATTCTATCTGATAATCTATTCTGCCAGCCTCTGCCCTTTGATTTGAGTATTCAACTCATTTGCATTTAATGTAATTACTGATAAGATAGGATTATGTCTACCATTTAGTTATTTGTTTTCTATATGTCATATCTTTTTCTCTATTCTGACATTACTGCATTTTGTGTTAACTAGATATTTTGTAATGTTAATTTCATTGTTGTTTCTTTTACTATATTTTAAAGTTAATATGAATTAGATACATTTAAGAAAAAGTAGTTACTTTGAAGATTACAATTAACATCTTAAATGTATCTAGTTCGTAGTAATTCCAACTGAATTGCAATTGTATAAAAAAATTTTGCTTCAGTGTAGCTTCATTCCCTCATCCTTCTTTGTGCTATTATTGTTAATCTGTTTACACGTTACACATTTCTATGTTACAAGCCCATCACACAGTTATAGAATTACTGCTTTAGCCATTCTCTTTTTAAATCAGACAGAACAAAACAGTTACAAACAAAAATACATTTATGCTGTCTTTCACATTTACCTAGTTAGTAACCTTGTGTTTTTTATTTCTTTGTGTGGTTTTGTGTTATGGTTTAGTATCTTTTCATTTTAGCCTGAAGGACTTCCTTTAATATTTTTGGCGGAGGACAAGGCTTCAAGTGACAAAATTGCTGAGTATCTATCTGGGAATTTCATCTTTGAAGAATAGTTTTGTGCATATAGAATTTTGGACTGACAATCTTTTCTTTCATCACTTTGAATATGTCGTTCCACTGATTTTTGCCCTCCATGGTTATACTGATATAGCTGTTAGTCTTTTTGAGGATTTCTTATGTGCAATGAATTATTTTCCTTTTGCTGCTTTCAAGATTATCTTTTGAGCTTTGGATTTCAGCAGTTGGATTATGATGTGTCTAGATCCAGAGCTCTTTGAGTTTACTCAGCTTGAGCTCCTCGGATGTGTAGATTAATGTTTTTGGTCCTTTTTGGGAAGTTTTGGGCCATTTTTCTTCAAATATTCTTTCTGCCCCTTTCTCTCTCACTGCCGTTATGCATATTTTGGTGTGCTTCATGGTCCCACAGGTCTCTGAGGCTCTGTTATTTTATTATTATTGTTACATTTTCATTCTGTTCCTCAGACTGTATAACACCCATTGACTTAGCTTCTAATTTGCTAATTGTTTCTTCTGCCTACTTGAAGCTGTTGTTGAGCCCTTATATTGCATTTTTAAATTATATTTACTGTCCTTTTCAACTCCAGTTGCATCCCTGGGTGAATACAAACAACCAACCTTTAGGTGCAAATTGTTTGTGCCACCCAGGGAGCTTTCAAATAAACTTACGGGCGCATGAAAACTTTCTAAGAGGTACTCCAGCATGACGAGTTTTCCAAGGGAATCAATTTCCAGAATTCTTACTTGTAATTGATCCACCTGAGATGTGTTTGAGCTCAAGAACTCTTGACTCTACTTTGCCATCACAACAGACTTTCCTCACTTTACAAATATACCTTTCCTCTATCTCGTATCTTATTATTGTGCATTTACCCAGGTGTAAACCCTCAGGAGGACCAAACAACAGGCCATTTTAGGTCATTGTTGTTGGGGCAGCTTCCTTTAATAATGGCACCATAAACCCACAGAAGGGCTCTGGGTCTTTTGCTGTCTAAAATAACTTCAGTTGAGGGTAAAGCATCAATTAGATATCTGAACCTAGATATATTAGTAAGTGGAGCAGCAAGAGGAATGATAGATTTCCTTCAATGACTCAGTCTTTTTCATTACCTGAATCTTGTCAAAGTTCTTCTGTGGGCCCCTTGAAAACAAAGGAAAGACTATTGGCAGGAAATTCAGGCTCTAGTACCTTGCTCACTCAGGTAACAAACCCGTGACAAAGCTCTGTATCTTGTCTAAATTAGATATTCAAGATTTATAAAGACCAAGCTGGAGAATTGCCCACTGGCTAAAAAGAAAGTGTCCTCTGCATTTTACCACTCTTATTTAGCTTGGTGGCTAGTTCAATGCACTTTTATCTTGTGGTTTTTTTCATTAGATGTCTTCGAGTTGGTTCCAACTCATAGTGACCTTATAGACAACAGAACAAAACATTGCCTGGTCCTGCACCATCCTCACAACCATTGCTACGTTTGAGCCCATCGTTGCAGCCACTGTGTTCATCTATCTCATTGAGGATCTTCCTCTTTTTTCACTGACCCTCTACTTACCAAGCATGAAGTCCTTCTACAGGGATAAGTCTCTCCTGATAATATGTCCAAAGTGAGTGAGATGAAGTCTTACCTTCCTTGCATCTAAGGGGCTTTCTGCCTGTACTTCTTCCAAGACAGATTTGTTTTTTCTCTTGCTGTCTGTGATGTATATTCAATATTCTTTGCCAACACTATAATTCAAAAGAATCAGTTCTTCATTGGTCTCATATGCTTGCGCATGCATATGAGGTGATTAAAAATACTATAGCTTGGGTCAGACAAGCCTTAGTCCTCAAAGTGACATTCTGTGGTGCTGACAAAACAGGATGCCCACCTGTAAAAAAAAAAAGAAAGAAAGAAAGAAACAGGACCCATACCTCACACCATACACAAAAACTAACTCAAAATGGATCAAAGACCTAAATATAAAACCCAAAACCATGAAGATCATAGAAGAAAAAATAGGGTCTACATCAGGGGTCTAATATATGGCATAAATAGGATACTAACCATAACTAACAATACACAAACACCACAAGATAAGCTAGGTAACTGATATCCTCAAAAATTAAACAGTTATATTCAAAAGGTTTCACCAAAGTAAAAAGAGAGCCTACAGACTGGGGGAAAAAATTTGGCTATGACATACGCAACAAAGGCCTAATCTCTAAAATCTATGGGAAAATCCAACACCTCTATAACAAAAAGACAAGTAATCCAATGAACAATTGGGCAAAGGATATAAACGGACACTTCACCAAAGAAGACATTCAGGCAGCTAACAGTCATTAGAGAAATGCAAATCAAAACTACAGTGAGATACCATCTCACTCTGACGTTACTTACACTAATCAAAAAAACAGAAAATAACAAGTATTGGAGAGGCTGCAGGGAGATTGGAACTTTTATGCACTGCTGGTAGGAATGCAAAATTGTACAACCATTTTGGAAAATGATATGGTGCTCCCTTAAAAAGCTAAAAATAGAAATACTGTAGGATCCAGCAATCCCACTCCTAGGAATATACCCTAGAAAAATAAGAGCCATCACACAAATAGACATATGCACACCCACGTTCATTGCAGCATTATTCACAACAGCAAAAATGAAAACAACCTAAGTGCCCATCAAAAGATGAATGGGTAAACACACTATGGTACATACACACAATGGAATACTGTGCAGAACAATGATGAATCTGCAAAACTTCTCACAACATGGATGAATCTGGAGGGCATTATGCTGAGTGAAATAAGTCAATCACAAAAGGACAAATACTGTAAGAGACCACTATTGTAAAAACTCATGAAAATGTTTTTATACACAGAAAGACAAAATTGTTGATGATTATGGGGGGTGAGAAAAACACTAACTAGACAATAGACAAATAAGTGGTACCTTGGTAAATGGTAAGACAGCACACAATACTGGGGAAGTCAGCACAACTTGACCAAGGGAAAGTCATAGAAGCTTCACAGACATACCCAAACCCCCTGAGGGACTGAGATACTGGGCTGAGAGCTGGGGACCATGGTCTTGGGGGACATCTAGCTCATAGTTTATAAAGAAAATCTTCTACATCCAACTTTGGTGAGTAGTGTCTGGAGTCTTAAAAACTTGTGAGCAGCCATCTAAGATATGCCTACTGGTCCCATCCCGTCTGGAGCAAAGGAGAATGAAGAAAACCAAAGACATGAGGGAAAGATTAGTCCAAAGAACTAGTGGACCATGACTACCACAGCCTCCACCAGATTGAGTCCAGCACAACTAGATGGTGCCTGGCTACCACCACTGACTGCTCTGACAGGGATCACAGTGGAGGGTCCTGGACAGAACTGGAGAAAAATGTAGAACAAAATTCTAACTCACACACACACACACACAAAAAACTTACTAGCCAGACAGAGACTGGAGACACCCTGAGAGTAAGGGCCCCAGACACCCTTTTAACTCAACACTGAAGTAATCCTGTGGTCCACGCTTCACCCAAAGATTAGACAGGCCCATAAAACAAAACAAGGCTAAACGGACACACCAGCTCAAGGATAAGGATGAGAAAGCAGGAGATGACAGGAAAGCTGGTAACAGGGAACCCAAGATGGAGAAGGGGAGAATGTTGATGTGTCATGGAGTTGGCAACCAATGTTACAAAAAATACGTGTATTAATTGTTTAATGAGAAAACTAATTTCCTCTGTAAACCTTCATTAAAAAAAAATTAAATGTACAATATCAAAAAAAAAAAAAATCAAATGAGAGGCCGGGCCAACATGGCAGAATAGTCAGATACTTCTGTAGTCCCTGTTACAACAAAGACCAGAAAAAAACAAGTGAATCAAATATATATGACAATCCAAAAACCCTAATCATCAAAGACAAAGCTGAAGAATTGGACTGAGCAGCAGGTAGAAGGAGAGACAGTTCAAAAGCAGTGGAAATGGGGAACCACAGACCCTGGATTCACTGGCACCATGCTAGGCTGAGGCAAGAGCAAAATCCCAAGCGAGGCCCATCACATCTGGTGCAGCTAAATAGCTGTGAGTCTGTACACAGATCCAGAACCAAACAAGAGCAGCACCAGGCCTGCAAAAATTAAGTGCAAGCTCAAGCTACTGCACATGCTGGCAAAATAACTCCTCCCTACCCTAGAGCTTTACAGTGGAGAAATGGCTCTTTTATCTCACTTACCTCCCACCCCACCCCACTCAGATACCAGTCCTGTGACATTCAACAATGCCATGCCCCCTAAACTGGAACCCAGGGCTAGTAAGGAGGCCCTACCATTCACCTAGTCACTGGCTTACGGGATCGATGGACTTGTAGCACCTCTCACTCCCACCCAGTCCCTTGTGGGCCAATTCAATACTTAGCATAAAACAGCAAGACATACACCTGAAGCCCATTTTCATCAAAGGAGACACAAAATACTAGTCATCAAAATAAAATAGAAGAAAAAAATAGAGACTGAGCAGAAACAAAATCAACTACAACAAAGAGGAAAAGTCGATATATAAAGATAAACTACTCAGCACAAAAAAATTAAGTTGGAAAAAGAAGCTGTCAACAACACACAAAAAAAGACATCAAAATGACAGCACTGAACTCATAAAAAGAAAAAAAAGAACTCATACCTATCCATAATTATGCTTAATGTAAATGGACTAAATGCATCAATAAAGACACAGAGAGTGGCAGAAAGGATTAAAACAAACAAACAAACATGATCCGTCTATAGTCTGCCTACAAGAGACACACCTTAGACATTGAGACGCAACTAAAAGGATGGAAAAATATATATATCATGCAAACAACAAGCAAAAAAGAGCAAGAGTGGCAATATTAATATCTGACAAAATAGATTTTAAAGTTAAATTTACCGTGAAGAATAAGGAGGAACAATATATAATGATTAAAGGGACAATATACCAAGAGGACATAACCATATTAAATAGCAGGAAAAAGAAATCGAATAGTTGGAAACTGAACAATACCCTGCTCAAAAACGACTGGGTTATAGAAGACATTAAGCATGGAATAAAGAAATTCATGGAATCCAGTGAGAACGAAAACACTTCGTATCAGAACCTTTGGGAAACAGTTAAAGCAATGGTCAACAAAAGAAACTCTCAGGCACCAGAAGAAAGCAAATAACAAAAATTAGAGCAGAATTCAATGAAATAAAGAGAAAAACAATTGAAAGAGTTAACAACACCAAAAGCTGGTTCTTTGAAAAAAAGTAAGAAAATTGATAAACCTCTGGCCAATGTGACAAAAGAAAAACAGGAGAGGAAACAAATAACCCAAATAAGAAATGAGATGCGTGATATCACAACAGACTCAACTGAAATTAAGAGAATCATATCAGATTGTACTCCAACAAATTTGAAAACCTAGAAGAAATGGATGAATTTCTAGAAACACACTGCCTACCTAAAGTAACAGAAACAGAAGTAGGACAAATAAATAAACCCATAACAAAAGAAGATATTGAAAAGGTAATTAAAAAACTCCCAACAAAAACAGCAAAAAAAGGCCTGGCCTGGAAGGCTTCACTGGAGAGTCCTATAAAACTTTCAGCGAAGAGATAACACCACCACTACTAAAGGTATTTCAGAAAATAGAAGAGGATGGAATACTCCCAAACTCATTCTATGATACCAGGGATATGACACCACAAAAAAAGAAAATTACAGACCTGTATATCCTTCATGAACTTAGATGCAAAAATCCTCCTCAAAATTCTAGCCAATATAATTCAACAATATATCAAAAAAAATAATTCACCATGACCAAGTGGGATTCATACCAGGTAATCAGAGAAGGTTCAACATTAGAAAAACAATTAATGTAATCCACTACATAAATAAAACAAAAGACAAAACCATATGATCTTACCAATTGATGCAGAAAAGGCATTTAGCAAAATTCAACACCCATTCCTGATAAAAACTCTCAGCAAAATAGGAATAGAAGGAAAATTCCTCAGTGTAATAAAGGGCATTTATACAAAGCCAATAGCCAACATCATCCTAAATGGAGAGAGTCTGAAACATTCCTCTTCAGATGGGGAACCAGACAAAGATGCCCTTTATTGCCACTGTTATTCAACATTCAGCTCCCAGCCAGAACAATTAGGCTAGATAAAGAAATAAAGGGCATCCAGATTGGTAAGGAAGAAGTGAAAGCATCTCTATTTGCAGATGACATAATCTTATACACAAAAAAACCCTAAAGAATCCTCAAGAAAACTACTGAAACTAATGGAAGACGTTCAGCAGAGGATCAGGATACAAGATAAATATACAAAAATCAGTTGGATTCCTCTACACCAATAAAAAGAACATCGAAGAGGAAGTCATCAAATGAATCCCATTTACAATAACCCCTGAGAAGATAAAATACTTAGGAATAAATCTAACCAGAGGCATAAAAGACCTATACAAAGAAAACTACAAGACACTACTGCAAGAAACCAAAAGAGACCTACATACGTGGAAAAACATACCTTGCTCATGGATAGGAAGACTCGACATTGGAAAAATGTCTATTCTACCAAAAGTGATCTAGAGATACAACGCAATTTCAGTCCAAATTCCGCTGACATTTTCAATGACGTGGAGAAATAAATCCCCAACTTCATGTGGAAGGGAAAGAGACCCTGGATAAGTAAAGCATTACTGAAAAAGAAGAACAAAGTGGGAGTCCTCACACTACCTGATTTCAGGATGTATACTGCCACAGTAGTCAAAACAGCCTGATACTGGTACAACAACAGATACATAGACCAATGGAACAGAATTGAGAATCCAGACATAAATCCATCCACATGTGAGCACCTGATATTTGACAAAGGCCCAAAGTCAGTTAAATGGGGAAAGAGTGTCTCTTTAACAAACGGTCCTGGCATATCTGTATAAAAAACAAAAACCAAACCCAGTTCCATCGAGTCGATTCTGACTCATAGCAACCCTATAGGACAGAGAAGAACTGTCCCTATAGAGTTTCCAAGGAGTGCCTGGTGGATTTGAACTGCTGACCCTTTGGTTAGCAGCTGTAGCACTTAGCCACTACTCCACTAGGGTTTCCCATAACTGTATATCCATCTGCAAAAAAATGAAACAAAAGCTATACCTAACACCATGCACAAAAACTAACTCAAAATGGATCAAAGACCTAAATATAAAATCTAAAACGATAAAGATCATGGAATAAAAAATAGGGACAAAGCTAGGAGCCCTAATACATGGCATAAACAGTATACAAAACATTACTAACAATGGATAAACACCAGAAAAGAAACTAGATAAATGGGAGCTCCTAAAAATCAAACATCTATGCTTAACCAAAGACTTCACCAAAAAAGTAAAAAGATTACCTATAGACTGGGAAAAAGTTTTTAGCTATGACATTTCCGATCAGCAGCTGATCTCTAAAATCTACATGATACTGCAAAAACTCAACTGCAAAAAGACAAATAACCCAACTAAAAAATGGTCAAAGGATATGAACAGGCACTTCACTAAAGATGACATTCAAGTAGCTAACAGATACCTGAGGAAACGCTCATAATCGTTAGCTATTAGAGAAATGCAAGTCAAAACTACACTGAGATTCCATCTCACTCCAACAAGGCTGGCATTAATCCAAAAAACACAAAATAATAAATGTTGGAGAGCTTGTGGAGAGACTGGAATACTTATACACTATTAGTGGGAATGTAAAATGTTACAGCTACTTTGGAATTCGATTTGGCACTTCCTTAAAAAGCTAGAAATAGAAGTTACCATACGATCCAGCAATCCCACTCCTTGGAATATATCCTAGAGAAATAAGAGTCTTCACACAAACAGATATATGCACACCCATGTTCATTGCAGCACTGTTTACAATAGCAAAAAGATGGAAGCAACCACAGTGCCCATCAATGGATGAGTGGATAAATAAATTATGGTATAATCACACAATGGAATACTACGCATCAATAAAGAACAGTGATGAATCTGTGAAACATTTCATAACATGGAGGAATCTGGAATGCATTATGCTGAGTGAAATTAGTTGCAAAAGGACAAATATTGTATGAGACCACTATTATAAGAACTAGAAAAATAGTTTAAACAGGGAAGAAAATATTCTTTGATGGTTATGAGAGTGGGGACGGAGGGAGGGAGAGGGGTATTCGCTAATTAGATAGTAAACAAAACCTGTTTTAGGTGACGAGAAAGACAACACACAATACAGGGGAAGTCAGCACAACTAGACTAAACTAAAAGCAAAGAAGTTTCCTGAGTAAACTGAATGCTTTGAAGGCCAGTGTAGCAAGGATGGGGGCTTGGGACTGTGGCATCTTGGGTCTTAAATGCTAGAAAGCGGCCATCTAAGATCCATCAATGTTTTTTAACCCACCTGGAGCAAAAGAGAATAAAGAACACTAAAGACACAAAGTAACTATGAGCCCAAGAGACAGAAAGGGCCACATAAACCAGAGACTACATTAGCCTGAGACCGGAAGGACTAGATGGTGCCCGGCTACAACCAATGACTACCCTGACAGGGAACACAACAGAGAACACCTGAGGGAGTAGGAGAGCAGTGGGATGCAGACCTCAAATTCTCATAAAAGACCAGACTTAATGATTTGACTGAGACTGGAAGGACCCAAGAGGTCATGGTCCCCAGACCTCCTATTAGCCCAAGACAGGAACCATTCTCGAGGCCAGTTCTTCAGCCAGGGATTGGACTGGAGTATAAGATAGAAAATGATATTGGTGAGGAGTGAGCTTCTTGGATCAAGTAGACACATGAGACTATGGGGGCAGCTCCTGTCTGGATGGGAGATGAGAAGGTGGAGGGGATCAGAAGCTTGCTGAATAGACATGAAAATAAAGAGTGAAGAGAAGAGTGTACTGTCTCATCAGGGGGAGAGCAACTACTAGTACATAGCAAAATGTATATAAATATTTGTATGAGAGACTGACTTGATTTGTAAACTTTCGCTTAAAGCATAATAAAAATAAAAAAAAATACAGGATGAAGTAAAGAAAAATACAATAAATAAATGTATTAACTTATTGATACTTTGAGGACAGAAGTTGATGTCAAATCACTTAAAGAAACAGAACAAGATGGCTACAGCAAGTGACCAAAATAAAGAACCAGAAAACCTTCCAGAATAAGATAAGACAATGAAACTACCTAAAAAAGAATTCAAAAGACTAATATAAAGAGCTCTCCAAGACATCAGTCAAAACTCTGACTAAGCCAAAGAATATACAGTCAAAGCAATAGAAGAATTCAGGAAAAAAACACAAGAACAAAATGAAAGAATACACAGGCCACTAGAAACCGTACAGAGACAGCAACTTGAATTCCAAAAGATTAGCAATAAAATTTCAGAATTAGGCAACTCAATAGAAGGTCATAGGAGCAGAATTGAGACAATGGAAGTCAGAATTAGTGACATCGAAGATAAATCCCTTGGCATCAATTTGTTTGAGGAAAAAAAAAAAAGAATGAAAAATAATGAGGCAAACCTAAGAATTATGTGGGGTACTATCAAGAGGAAAACCCTATGCGTGATCAGAGTAGCAGAACAAAAGGGGATAACAGAAAACACAGAGAGATTTGTTGAAGATTTACTAGCAGAAAACTTCCCTAAAATCATGAAAGACCTGAAGATATTTACCCAAGATGCTCATCGAACCCCACACAAGGTAGACCCCAAAAGAAAGTCACCAAGACATATTATAATCAAACTTGTGAAAACCAAAGACAAAGAATTTGAGAGTGGCTGGGGATAAATAAAAAGTCACCTACAAAGGAGAACCAATAAGAGTAAGCTCTGATTACTCAGCAGAAGCCATGCAGGCAAGAAGGCAATGAGATGACATATATAAAGTCTTGAAGGAAAAAAAATTACCAGCCAAGTATTATATATCCAGCAAAATTGTCTTTCAAATATGATGGTGAAATTAGATCATTTCCAGATAAACAGAAATTAAGGGAATTTGTAAAAAGCCAGACCAAAATTACAAGAAATATTAAAAGGAATCCTCTGATTAGAGAACCAACAACATCAGACAACAATCCAAGACTAGGACACAGGACAGATCAATCAGTAATCAGCCTATATAGGGAATTCACAAGAGCAAATCAAAGCTAAAAGACTGAAAATAGGTAACCAGAGATGTCAATATGAAACTGATGACAATGTCAAAATAAAAAAGAGGGGATAAACAGTGTAGTTTTAGTACTTCCAAATATAGAAGAAGTTAAAGCAATATCAAGAAATAAAAGGCTGGTTTAAACTTAGAAAAGTAAAGGTAAATTTCAAGGTAACCACAAAGGAAGTTGACAAACCTACCCATCAAAATAAAAAAGAAGAAAAGACAAAGACTCAGCAAACACAAAATCAACAATAATGAGAGGTGAAAAAAATACATAAACAAAAAGAACTCAGTACAGAAAATTAAGTGGAACAAAGAAACTGTCGACATCACAAAAATAAAAAATAACAGCAGTAAATTCATACCTATCAATAATTACACTGAATGTAAATGGACTAAATCTACCAGTAAAGACAGAGAGTGGTAGATGGATTAAAAAAACATGATCCATCTATATGCTGCCTAAAAGAGACACACCTTAGACACAAAAACCTAAACAAACTAAAACTCAAAGGATGGGCAAAAAAAATATGTCAAGCAAACAACCACCAAAAAAGAGCAGTAGTGGCAATATTAATCTCCAGTAAAATAGACTTTAAAGCAAAATTCACCATAAAGGATAAAGAAGGACACTATGTAATGATTAAAGGATCAATACACCAGGAGGCAATAACCATAATGAGTATATACGCACCCAATGACAGGTCTCCAAAATACATAAAATGAACTCTAACAGCATGGAAAAGAAAAATAGACAGATCCACAAAAATAGTAGGAGACTTCAACACACCACTTTTGGTGAAAGACAGAACATCTAGAAAGAAGCTCGATAAAGATACAGAACATCTAAATGCCACAATCAAACACCTTGACCTCATAGACATATACGGAAACTCCACCCGACAGGAGCTAAGTACAAATTCTTTTCCAACACATATGGAACATTCTCCAGAATACACCACATTTTAGGCCATAAAGCAAGTCTTAACAGAATCCGAAACATGGAAATAATACAAAGTATCTTCTCTGATCATAATGCCATAAAAATAGAAATCAATAACAGAGACAGCAAGGGAAAAAAAATTCAAATACGTAGAAACTGAATAACAACTTGCTTAAAAACTATGGAGTTGTAGAAGAAATCAAGGGCGGAATAAAGAAATTCATGGAATCAAATGAGAATGAAAATGCATCATACTGAAACCTTTGGGACACAGCAAAACCAGTGCTTAGAGGTCAATTTATATCAATAAATGCACACATCAGAAAAGAAGAAAGGGTCAAAATCACAACCTTAACCCTACAGCATTAACAAATAGAGAGCAGCAAAAGGAGCCCTCAGGCACCAGAAGAAAGGAAATAATGAAGAGCAGAAATAAATGAAATTGAGAATAGAAAAAAAAAAATTGAAAGAATCAACTAGACCAAAAAATGATTCTTTGAAAAGATCAACAAAATCGACAAACCACTGGCCAAACTGACAAAAGAAAACCAGGAAAGGAAGCAAACAACCCAAATAAGAAATGAGATGGGTAATATCACAACAGACCGAACTGAAATAAAAAGGATCGTAACAGCATACTATGAAAAATTGTACTCCAATAAATTTGAAAACCTAGAGGAAATGGACAGATTTCTGGAAACACACTGCCTACCTAAACTAACCTAAACTGAGGTAGAAAAATTAAACAAATCCATAATGAAACAATATTGAAGAGGTAATAAAAAAAATTCCCATCCCACCCCCCCAACCCCCACCAAAAAAAAAAAAAAAAAAAAAGCCCTGGTCTGGGTGGCTTTAAGAGACGAGATTATACCAATACTATTCAAACTATTTTGGAGCACGGAAAAGGAAGGAATACTCCTGAGCTCATTTTATGAAGCCAGCATATCCCTCATACCAAAAAAAAAAAAAGGCAAAAAAAGACACCACAAAAAAAGAAAACTACAGACCAATATCCCTCGTGAACATAGAGAAAAAAAATCTCAACAAAATTCTGGTGAATAGAATTCAACCGTAAAAAAATATAGACATGACCAAGTGGAACTCATATGTAGGCATGGTTCAACATTAGAAAATCAATCAATGTAATCCACCACATAAATAAAACAAAAGAACAACATGATCTTATTAATCGATGCAGAAAAGGCATTTGACAAAGTCCAACACCCATTCCTGATTAAAAAAAAAAAAACTCTCAGCAAAATACAAATAGAAGGAAAATTCCTCAACATAATAAAAAGCATTTATACAAAGCCAACAGGCAATATCATTCTAAATAGAGAGAAACAAAGTATTCCCCTTGAAAATGAAAACCAGACAAGGATGCCCTTTATACACACTCTTATTCAACATTGTGTTGGAGGTCCTAGCTAGAGGACTAAGGCAAGAAAAAGAAATAAAGGACATCCAAATTGGTAAGGAAGAGGTAAAATTATCCCTATTCACAGATGATATGATCTTATACGCAGAAAACTCCAAAGAATCCACAAGAAAACTATTGGAACGAATAGAAGATGTCAGCAAAGTAGCAAGATACAAGATAAACACACAACGATCGGTGTGATTCCTCTAAGCCAACGAGGAGAACTTCGAAAAAGAAATCACCAAATCAATACCATTTACAATAGGCACCAAGAAGATAAAGTACTTAGGAATAAATCTAACCAGGGTCGTAAAAGACCTATACAAAGAAAACTACAAAACGCTGCAGCTAGTAACCAAAAAAGACCTACATAAGTGGAAAAATATATCACGCCCATGGATAGGAAGACTCAACATTGTGAAAATGTCAGCTCTACCCAAAGTGATCTACAGATACAATTCTGGCAAAATTCTAACAGCATTTTTAATGAGATGGAGAAACAAATGACCAACTTTCTATCAAAAGGGAAGAGGCCCCAGATAAGTAAAGCATTGCTGAAGAAGAACAAAGTGGGAGGCTTCATACTACCTGATTTTTAGAACTTATTATACCACCATGGTAGTCAAAACAGCCTGGTATTAGTACAACAACAACAACAGATACATAGACCAATGGAACAGAATTGAGAAAAAAAAGATTTTTTTTTTTTTTTTAAATTCACCCATCGGTGAGCAGCTGATATTTGACAAAGGCCCGAAGTCAATTAAATGGGGAAAAGACAGTCTCTTTAACAAATGGTGCTGGCATAACTGGATATCCATCAGTGACAAAAATGAAACAGGACCCATATCTCACACCATACACAAAAATTAACACAAAATGGATCAAAGACCTAAATATAAAACCTAAAAATGATAAAGATCATGGAAGAGAAAGTAGGGACAACGCTAAGAGCCCTAACACACACAAAAAAAATAACACATGGCATAAATACAATACAAACCATAGTTAACAATGCACAAACAGCAGAAGAGAAAGTAGGTACCTGGGAGCTCCTAAAAATCAAACACTTATGCTCACCAAAAGAGTAAAAGGAGATTCTACAGTCTGGGAAAAAATTTTAGCTATGACATATCCAATAAGAGTCTAATCTCTAAATTCTACAAGGTACTGCAACCCCTCAACAACAAAAAGACAAATAATTCAACTTAAAAATGGGCAAAGAATATGAACAAACACTTCACCAAAGAAGACATTCAGGTGGCTAATAGACACATGAGGAAATGCTCGAGATTATTAGCCATTAGAGAAATGCAAATCAAAACTACATTGATATACCATCTCACCCTAACAATACAGGCACTAATCCAAAAACCACAAAATAACAAATGTTGGAGAGGTTGTGGGGAGATTGGAACTCTTACGCACTGCTGGTAAAAAAAAAAAAAAAACTCTTATGCACTGCTGGTAGGAATGTAAAATGGTACAACCACTGTGGAAAATGATATGGGGCTATCTTAAAAAGCTGGAAATAGAAATATCATATAATCAACCTCACTCCTAGGAATATACCTTAAGGAAATAATATCTGTCACATGAATAGACTTATGCACATCCATGTTTGTTGCAGCACTGTTCACAATAGCAAAAAGATGGAAACAACCTACAACAAATGCCAATCTACAGATGAATGGATAAACAAAATACGGTACATACACACGATGGAATACTACGTAATGATAAAGAAACAAGGCTGAATCTGGGAAACATCTCACAACATGAATGAATCTGGAGGGCATTGTGCTCAGCGAAATAAATCAATCACAAAAGGGCAAATATTGTATGAGACCACTATTATAAGAACTCAAGAAAAGTTTACATACAGAAAAAAAACATTATTTTTGGTTATGAGGGTGGAGAGGGAGAGGGAGTGGAAATCATCAGATAGTAGATAAATTTCAATTTCAATGAAGGGAAGGACAACACACAATCTAGTGAAGTCGGCAAAACTGGGCCAAAGCAAAAGCACAGGAGTTTTCTAGACACATCTAAACACCTTGAAGGACCAAGTAGTTGGGGCTGCAGCCTCAGCACCATAATTTTGGAAAGCACCTAGGTCAACTATCATAACAAAGTTTATAAAGAAAATATTCTAAATCCCACTCTAGTGAGTAGTGTCTGTGGTCATAAAAGCCTGCAAGCGGCCATTTAAGACACAACTTTTTGTCCCATCTGGGGTCTTAAAAGTTTGTGAGTGGCCATCTAAAATACATCTATTGGTCCCATTCATCCAGAGCACAGGAGAATGAAGAAAACCAAAGACTCAAGGAAAATACTAGCCCAAACGACTAATGGACCACAGGAGCCAGAGACTCCACCAGCCTGAGACCAGAAGAACTAGATGGTGCCTGACTACAACCAATGACTGCCCTGACAGGGAACACAACAGAGAACACCTGAGTGAATAGGAGAGCAGTGGAATGCAGACCTCAAATTCTCGTAAAAAGACCATACTTCATGGTCTGACTGAAACTGGAAGTACCCCGGAGGTACTGGTCCCCAGACCTTCTGTTAGCCCAAGACTGGAACCATTCTCAAAGCCAACTCTTCAGACAGGGATTGGACTGGACAATGGGCTAGGAAATGATACTGGTGAAGAGTGAGCTTCTTGAGTCAAGTAGACACATGAGACTATGTGGGCAGCTCCTGTCTGGAGGGAAGATGAGAGGGCAGAAGGGGTCAGAAGCTGGCCAAATGGACACGAAAATAGAGAGTGGAGGGAAGGAGTGTGCTGTCTCCTTAGGAGGAGAGCAACTAGGAGTACATAGCAAGTAGTATATCAATTTTTGCATTAGAGACTGCCTTGGTTCTTAAACTTTCACTTAAAGCACAATAAAAAGTTAAAAAAAAAAAAAAGTCAACACAATGACCACCCTGACAGAGATCACAACAGACAGTCCCAGACAGAGCAGGAGAAAAATGTAGAAGAGAATTAAAATTCACATAAAAAGACCAGTCTTACTGATCTGACAGAAACTGGAAGAGTTCCCAAAACTTTGGTTGCTAGATGCTCCGCTAACCCAGAACTGAAACCATTCCTGAAGCCCCCTTTTCAGACAAAGATTAAACATCCCTATAAGATAAGAAATAACACACGTGAAGAACGTGCTTCTTAGTTTAGTCAAATATATGAGACCAAACAGGCAACTCCCATCCAAAAGGAGGATGAGATGGTTGGAAGGGACAGGAACTGGATGAATGAACACAGGGAACCCGGGGTGGAAAGGGGAAGCGTGCTGTCACGTTGTGGAGATTGCAACCAATGTCACAAAATAATATGTATACAAATTTTTTTAATGAGAAATTAACCTGAGTTGCAAGTTTTTACCTAAAGCACAATTAAAAAAAAAAAAAAGGTAGATCTAAAAAAGAAATCAAACAATGTATTGCATTGGGCAAATCTGCTGCAAAAGACCTCTTGAAAGTATTAAGCCAAGATGTCGCTTTGAGAACTAAGGTGCAACTGACACAACTAATGGTATTTTCAATCTCCTCATATACATGTAAAAGCTGGACAATGAATAAGGAAGACCTAAGAGGAATTTATGCCTTTGAGTTATGGCGTTGGCAAAGAATATTGAATATATCATGGACTGCCAGAAGAACTAACAAACCAGTCTTGTAGGAAGTACAGCCAGAATGTTTCTTAGACTCAAGGATGGCTACATTTCATCTCACTACTTTGCACATGTTATGAAGAGGAACCATTCCTTGGAGATGGGAATCATGCTTGGTAAAGTATCCAAGCCAAAACCAAATCCGTTGCCATCAATTCTATTCTGACTCATAGAGATCCTGTGGCACAGACTAGAACTGCCTCATAGGGTTTCCAAGGAGCAGCTGATGGATTCAAACTGCTGAACTTTTGTTTAGCAGCTGGGCCTTAATCACAGGAAGACCCGCAACAAGATGGTTTTACACAGTGGCTGCAAAGATTGTGAGGATGGCACAGAAGCAGGCAGTGTTTTTTTTTGTTGTGTATGTGATCACCGTGAGTTGGAACCCACTCAACAGCACTTAATAACAAAAACAACAGATTGAATAAGTAGGGTGAAAAGATACAACTCTGATGCACACAAATAAAAGGAAATCCTTGATAACTTCAGTCTTTTCTCTGTTTATCGTGGTGTTTTTTATTGGCCCAGTCTCGAAGGTTTTTGTTTTTTTATGTTGATGTGTAATCCATAGTAAAGGCTGTAGTCTTTGATCTTCATCAGTGAGTGCTTCAAGTCTTCTTCACTTCAGCAAGGAAAGTTGTGTTACCTGCATATTGCAGGTCGTTAATGAGTCTTCCTCCAATCCTGATATCCTGTTCTTCCTCATATAGTCCAGTTTCTTGGATTATTTGCTCAGCATACAGATTGAAAAATATGGTGAAAGGATACAACTCTGATGCACACTTTTCTGATTTTAAACCATGTAGTATCCCCTTGTTCTGTCTGAACGACTGCCCTTGGTCTAAGTACAGTTTCCTCAAGGGCACAATTAAGTGTTCTGGAATTCCCATTCTTCACAATGTTATTCATAATTTTGTTATGATCCACACAGTCGAATGCCTTTGCATAGTCAATAAAACACAGGTAAACATCTTTCTGGGATTCTCTGTTTTTAGCTATGATGCATCTGACTTCATCAATGATATCTCTTGCTCCACGTCCTCTTCTGAACCTGGCTTGAACTTCTGGCCGTTGCCTGTTGATGTACTGCTGCAACCGCTTTTTAATGGTCTTCAGCAAAATTTTACTTGTGTGTGATAATTTCCGCATTTGGTCGGATCACCTTTCTTTGAAATGAGTACAAATATAGATCTCTTCTAGTCAGTTGGCCAAGTAGCTCTCTCCCAAATTTCTTGGCATAGACGAGTGAGCATTTCCAGCACTGCACCTGTTTGCTGAAACATCTCACTTGATATTCCATCAGTTTCTGGAGACTTGTTTTTCCCCAATGCTTTCTGTACAGCTTGACCCTCTTCCTTCAGTACCATCAGTTCTTGATCATATGTGACCTCCTGAAATGGTTGAATGTCGACCAGTTTTTTTTTTTTTTTTTGGTACAGTAACTCTGTGTATTCCTTCCATCTTCTTTTGAGACTTCCTGCATCGTTTACTATTTTCCCTGTAGAATCCTTCAATATTGCAGCTTGAGTCTTGAATTTTTACTTGAACTTGCATATAAGCAATTGATGGTCTCTTCTGCAGGTGGCCCCTGGCCTTGTTCCAACTTATGATATTGAGCTTCTCTATTGTCTCTTTTTACAGATGTAGTCTATTTGATACCTGTGTATTCCATCCTGCAAGGTCCACTTGTGTGGTCTCCATATGTTATCAGAAAAAAGATATTTCCAATGAATAAGTTGTTGGTCTTTCAAAATTCTATTATGTGATATCCAGCGTCATTTCTATCACCAAGGCCATATTTTCTAACTACTCTTCCTTCTTTGTTTCCACCTTTTACATTCTAATCACCATAATTATGAATGCATCTTGATTGCATGTTTGATCAAGTTCAGACTACAGAGGTTGATAAAATCTTCATCATAAAAAAGTTACTTTTGTCTTAGTTACATGTTTTTTAAGATTTCAAGAAAGAAGCAAAAAGTTATATATTTTCTTCTGTCAGATCAATGTTATAACTTCAGAGAAAAAGAACATATACTGAGGGTAAGTTAATGTTCATTTTGTCTTGACGATTTATTTATACTTATAGAAGAATCATTTACATTGTGTTTAGCAAAAGATTTTTACTGGAGGCGGAGCCAAGATGGCGGACTAGACAGACACGCCTGGCGAGCCCTCTTTACAACAAAGACAAAAAAAACAAGTGTAACGAGTATATTCATGACAAGCTAGGAGCCCTGAACATCAAAGGCAAGCTTAGAAAACGAACCGAGGGGAAGGGGGAGGAAGAGATTTTTCAGAATCGGAGAGGAGTTATCAGACCTGAATCATGGGGCACACTCAGGCATCATTCTGGGACCAACAGGGGCAGGCTGGTACAAGCATTCAGCCGCAGTTTCCTCAGGGAGAAGCATCCAGCCACACAGCCTACTCACACCTCTGGAACCAGAGAAAAATGGCGCTCTCAGCAAAAGCTAAGTACTTGCATATATTTTATCACACCCTCCCCCCCGCCCCCAAGCCAGCTTCAGGGCTGAATTACCCGGGCCTGAGATAGACCCTGGCGAGCACCTAGAGCCACCCTCCCAGCCTTGGAGAAGGAAAAAAATTGCAATTATTTGCCAGCTCCACTAACTGGGGGAGCTCAGAACACAAGAGACTCCTGTCCAGACATAAACAGTCCATGGACCTTGAATAACTTTCCCCTCTGCATGGACCTGTGTGGGCCTATTTCAGGCTAATAGGCCCTTGTTGGCAGATTCCAACTGTTTCTGCTGTGCAGCAGAGAGGTGGGGGTTTGATGTTTGACATTGCTTTGCCTATTAAACAGGGTCCTCACCTACCCACATCTGGGGCCTAAGGATTGGTAGCTCCACTCAGGTCACCCAACCACCCACGACAGGGGCCCAAGGATAACTGGTACCTCCCAGTCCTTATAACCAAAAACATTGGGTGCTCATGGTCTGTCTGCAGAACCCAACCACCTGTACACTCTAGGGAACAGGGACATGCTTTCCTCCGAGACACATGGGGGATGATTCTCAGGACCCTGCCATGTCCAGGGTGTGACCCCCTGCTGCAACCAGATACTGGTACCTGCACCAGTCACCCCTGCCCCTCTAAGACTGTAGGACAGAGCCTAAAACACACACTTGATAATCAGCTGCCTGGAAACCTGAGCTGAATTCATACAAGAAACCTGAATGCACTCTTAGACTGATATACCTGATAACAGGTCTAGCCATCTGGGGACAAGACGTCAGAGCTTCAAAGGCGAAAATAATCAAGCTAGCTCACTCAAGCTACCCATTTGGGCATACCAAAACAAAACAAAGCAAGAAGCTATGACATAGTAAGCAAACATAAAATAAACTAATACTAATAGATGGCTCAGAGTCAACAGCCAATATCAAGTCACATAAAGAAACAGACTATGATCACCTCAACAAGCTCTCAAAATGAAGAATCCAGGGATCTTGTAGAAGAAAGTGCCTTCCTGGAATTAGCAGGAACAGAATACAAAAGATTAATATACAGAACACTTTAAGACATTGGGAAGGAAATGAGGCAATACACAGAACAAGCCAAGGAACACACAGAGTAAGCAATTGAAGAAATTAAAAAGATTATTCAGGAACATAATGAAAAATTTAATAAGCTGGAAAAATCCATAATAGACAGCAATTAGAAATTCAGAAGATTAGCAATAAAATTATAGAAGTAGACAACAGAAAGTCACAGAAGCAGATTTGAGTGAGTGGAAGGCAGAATTTGTGAACTTGAAGATAAAGCATATGGCACTAATATATTTGAAGAAAAATCACAGAAATGAATTTAAAAAAGCAAAGAAACCTTAAGAATCATGCGGGACTCTATCAAGAGAAATAACCTACAAGTGATTGGAATACCAGAGCAGGGAGGGATAACAGAAAATACAGAGAGGATTGTGGAAGATTTGTTGGCAGAAAACTTCCCTGTTATCATGAAAGATGAGAAGATACCTATCCAAGGTGCTCATCGAACTCCACATAAGGTAGATGTTAAAAGAAAGTCACCAAGACATATTATAATCAAACTTGCCAAAACCAAAGATAAAGAGAGAATTTTAAGAGCAGCTAGGGATAAACAAAAAGTCACCTACAAAGGAGAGCCAATGAGAATAAGCTCGGACTACTCGGCAGAAACCATGGGGGCAAGAAGGCAATGCGATGACTTATATAAAAAATTGAAGGAAAAAAATTGCCAGCCAAGAATCATATATCCAGCAAAACTGTCTCTCACATATGAAGGTGAATTTAGGGCATTTCCAGATAAACCAAAGTTTAGGGAATTTGTAAAAACCAAACCAAAACTACAAGAAATACTAAAGGGAGTTTTTTGGTTAGAAAATCAATAATATCAGTTATCAACCTGAGATTAGAACACTGGGCAGAGCAATCAGAAGTCAACCCAGACAGGAAAACCAAAAAAATAAATCAAGATTAAAAAAAAAACACTCAAGAGGTGGAGCCAAGATGGCGGAATAGACAGACGCTTCCGTCGAGCCCTGTTTACAACAAAGACCCGAAAAAACAAGTGAAACGAGTATATTTGTGACAAGCTGGGAGCCCTGAGCATCAAAGGCAAACTTAGACAATGAGCTGAGGGGCAGGGGGAGGAAGAGGCCATTCAGACGTGGAGAGGAGTTAATGGCCCTGAATCATGGGGAGCCCTCAGGCACCATTCCCAGAGCTGCAGCGGCAGGCTGGAACTAGCGTTCAGCCGCAGTTTCCTCAGGGAGAAGCAGCCAGCTGCGCAGCCCATTCACACCTCCGGAACCTGAGGAGAAGGGCACTCTTGGCAAAAGCTAAGTACTTGGGTATATTTTATCGCACCCTCCCCCCTGCCCCCAAGCCAGCTTCAAGGCTGAATTACCCGGGCCTGAGATAGGCCCTGTTGAGCACCTAGAGCCATCCTCTTGGCCTTGGAGAAGGAAAAAAATTGCAACTATTTGCCAGCTCCACTAACCTGGGGAGGGTAGGACAGAATAGGGACAAATAGGGACAATGTTAGGAGCCCTAATACATGGCATAAATGGTATACAAAACATTATAAAGAATGCAGAAGAAAAACTAGATAACTGGGAGCTCCTAAAAATAAAACACCTATGCTCATCCAAAGACTTAACCAAAAGAGTGAAAAGACTACCTACAGACTGGGAAAAAGTTTTTAGCTCTGACATTTCTGATCAGCACCTGATCTCTAAAATCTGCATGATACTGCAAAAACTCAACTGCAAAAAGACAACCCAATTAAAAAATGGGCAAAAGATATGAATAGACACTTCACTAAAGAAGACATTCAGGTAACTAACAGATATATGAGGAAATGTTCAGGATCATTAGCCATTAGAGAAATGCAGATCAAAACTACAATGAGATTTCGTTTCACTCCAACAAGGCTGGCATTAATCCAAAAAACACAAAATAATAATTGTTGGAGAGGCTGTGGAGAGATTGGAACACTTTGACACTGCTGGTGGGAATGTCAAATGGTACAACCACTTTGGAAATCCGTTTGGCACTTCCTTAAAGAGCTAGAAATAGAACTACCATAATACGAGCCAGCAATCCCACTCCTTGAAATATATCCTAGACAAGTAACAGCCTTCACACGAACAGATATATGCACACCCATGTTAGTTGCCGCACTGTTTACAATAGCAAAAACATGGAAGCAACCAAGGTGTCCATCAATGGAAGAATGGATAAATAAATTATGGTATATTCACACAATGGAATACTACACATCGATAAAGGGCAGTGATGATTCTGTGAAACATTTCATAACATGGAGGAACCTGGAAGGCATTATGCTGAGTGAAATTAGTCAGTTGCAAAAGGACAAATATTGTATAAGACCACTATCATAAGAACTGGAAAAAGAGTTTAAACATAGAAGAAAACGTTCTTTGATGATTACCAGAGGAGGAAGGGAGGGAGGGTGGGAGGGGGCATTCACTAATTAGATAGTAGATAAGAACTACTTTAGGTGATGGGAAAGACAACACACAATACAGGCAAGGTCAGCACAACTCTACTAAACCAAAAGCAAAGAAGTTTCCTGAATAAACTGAATGCCTCGAAGCCAGTGTAGCAGGGGCAGGGGTCTGGGGACCATGGTTTCAGGGGACATCTAAGTCAATTGGCATTGTAAAATCTATTAAGAAAACATTCTGTGTCCTGCTTTGGAGAATGGCATCTGGGGTCTCAAACGCTAGCAAGCAGCCATCTAAGATGCATCAATTGGTCTCAACCTACCTGGATCAAAGGAGAACGAAGAACACAAAGGACAGAAGGTATTTATGAACCCAAGAGACAGAAAGGGCCACATAAACCAGAAACTACATCAGCCTGAGTGCAGAAGAACTAGATGGTGCCTGGCTACAACCGATGACTGCCCTGAGAGGGAACACAACAGAGAACCCCTGAGGAAGCAGGAGAGCAATGGGATGCAGACCCGAAATTCTTGTAAAAAGGCCAGACTTAATGGTCTGACTGAGACTAGAAGAACCCCAGTAATCATGGCCCCCAGACCTTCTGTTGGCCCAGGACAGAAACCATTCCCAAAGCCAACTCTTCAGACATGGATTGGACTGGACAATGGGTTGGAGAAGGATGCTGGCGAGGAGTGAGGTTTTTGGATCAGGTAGACACCTGAGACTATGTTGACATCTCCTGCCTGGAGGGGAGATGAGAGGGTAGAGGGCATTAGAAGCTGGCGAAATTGACACGAAAAGGGATAGTGGAGGGAGGAAGCAGGCTGTCTCATTAGGGGGAGAGCAATTGGGAGTAGGAAGCAAGATGTATATATAACTTTTTGTGTGAGAGACTGACTTGATTTGTAAACTTTCACTTAAAGCACAATAAAAAAATTTTTTTTAATTAAAAGAAAAAAGATTATTTCTTACTCAAAAGTCTATTTATTTTTACTTGGAGCTAAGTTTACTGCTTGTTGTCATTCATTAACCAATTCTGTGTTCATTTATTTATTCCTAGAATGTACTAATTAGGTGTATATTAACTAACAAAAATTTGTTCTGAATTTTACAAAATCATGAAATTAGCCACTATCACTGAAACACATCCTTGAGACCTGCTTTACTAGTGACCCAATGTTTTCCTTCATTTTGTTAACTTCCACAGAATAGATTAAAACTGCACCCTTGAACTTATGATTTCTACAAAATGTTCCCAAAATTGGAATGTAGTACCCCAAATTAAATGCTGTACGGAATTAAAATTAGTTCATCTTTTGCAGATGATTTCCTGTTTTAATTCTATCAAATGCATAATTACAAACTCACTCATTGTCAGCCACTGAATGAAGTTGTAAGTACGTATTAGTATCCATCTTTATCCATCTGTTGCCTTTTTAGGACCCTGTGGGAATATAAAAAATATTGACTTTTGGTATGAATATTATTCACAGCCCATTGTAAAAAGTATAAAAGTATGTTCTTCAATTTTATGGGGCTGTTTTAAACTTAGCTTTGTATAATTTTAGCTTCAAAAATAAGGTATCTCTAAGTAAAATAGGTGTAATGAATCGTTATTTGAAAAGTGTTTGTTAACATTTTTAGGTGTATTTTCCAGAAATGAGAAAGTAAATGTCTCTCATACTTGGATTTAAAAATTTTTTTTTATAGCAAGACAGGTGGTTTCTAATTCTTTGCTTTCAATAAAATTGAAGGAGGACCTAATTGTGTTGTCAAATATTATATTCTTAAAAATATTTTTGATAATACATCACAATACTATTTTTTAAACAACTCAGAAGAAATTGAGAGAACCAAATGACACACTAGGACAAAATTCCTTTTTATGTACTTATTTATGTGAATAAGATTTCTTATCAATTACATTCATCAAAATAAAAGAAAATTAGAATACATTAATGTGATGCCATGTCTCATTCTGTTAATGAGTATTATTCATTCACAGATTTACAAACTATATATTTTAAAAGCTCCATGTAGTTGAATAGAAGATGAATATCTGATAATTTTTTATGTAATAATAATAAAAATATGTTTCGTATATGTGCTGTTTTGATAACTTCTGTTTAAATATTAATTGTAGGGATATTTTAATCCAGGAGATATTTTTTAGCCTTGTAGTCTTATATGCAGAGAAGTGAAAAATTAATTTTATTTTATATACATTTTTGCACAGAATATGAGAGAATGATCAATAAAAGACATTCATACATAAAAAAATATAATACATTAGGATAAAATCTTGTGGAGGACATCTTTTCATATGTTTATTTTCCATTTGTATATTTTCGATAGGGTGTATTTTTAGATAGCCCACTTTGTAACTGAGTTGTTGGTTTTCTTATTGTTGAGTTTTAAGAATTCTTTGTATATCTTGGATACAAGTCCTTTATCAGATAGGCTTTTTGCAAATATTTTCTTCCATTCTGTGGTTTCTCTTTTCATTCTCTTAATAATGTCTTCCTCAGAGCAGAAGTTTTTAATTGTAATAAAACCCAACTTACCAATTTGTTTTTGTGGATCATGCTTTTGGTGTTATAGCTAAAAACTGTTGCCAAGCTTCCTAGACATATTTAAACACCTTGAGGGACCAAGTTGCTGGGGCTGAGGGCTGGGTACCATGGTCTCAGGGGACATCTAGGTCAATTGGCATAGCATAGTTCGTAAAGAAAGTGTCCTAAATTCTACTTTGGGAGTAGCATCTGAGGTCTTAGGAGCTTGTGAGCAGCCATCTAAGATACATCTATTGCTCCCATCAATCCAGAGCAAAGGAGAATGAAGAAAACCAAAGACACAAGGAAAATATTAGTCCAAAGGACTAATGGACCACATGAACCACAGCCTCCACCAGCCAGCCTGAGCCCGGAAGAACTACCACCACCACTGACTACTTTGACAGGGATCACATTAGAGGGTCCTGGACAAAGCTGGAGAAATATGTAGAACAAAATTCAAATTCACAAAAAAAGACTAGACTTACTGATCTGACGGAGACTGAAAGAACCTCCAAGGCAGTGGCCACCAAACAGTCTGCTAACTTCGAACTTAAGCCACTCCTGAAGTCCACCCTTCAGCCAAAGATTAGACAGTCCTATGAAACAAACAATAACACATGTGAGGAACTTATTTTTTGAGTGAATCAAGTATATGAGACCAAATAGGCAACACTTGCCCAAAAGCAAAGACAAGCAGGCAGGAAGGGACAAGAAAACTAGACGAATGGATGCAGAGAACCCAGGGTGGAAAGGGAAAGGGAGAGAGTACTGACACATTGTGGGGATTGCAACGAATGTCAAAAAACAATTTGTGTATTCATTTTTGAATGAAAAACTGTATGCTTTCACTGAAAACAACAACAACAAAAAAACTCATTGCAAACCCAAGGTCACCTAGATTTTCTCCTATGTTATTATCATCTAGAACTTTTATAGTTTTGCAGTTTACATTTAAGTTTATGATCCATTTTTATTTAATTTGTTTGAAAGATGTAAGGTCTTTTTTTGCACATGGATTTCCAGCTATTTTTGAAAAGACTGTCCTTTTTCTACTAGACCTTATTTTGAAAAGACTGTCCTCTTTCTATTGGATTGTGTTTGCTCCTTTGTCAAATATCAGTTGACTATATATGTCACACTGTATTTGTGTAGATCTATTTCTGTGTTCTCTATTCTGTTCCATACCACACTGTTGTGATCACTGCAGCTTTATAGTAAGTCTTGAAATTGAGTAGTGTTGTCCTCTGATTGGCTCTTCTTCAATATTGTGTTGGCTATTCTGGGCCTTTTTCTTTTCCATATAAACTTTAGGATCAGTTTTTTATATCCACAAAGTAAATTGCTGGAATTTTTATTGGGATTTCATTGAATTATGGGTCACATTGGGAAGAAATGACATCTTAACAATATTGTCATTCTACAGAAGAACATGAGCACAATTAAGAATTCCTATTCTTTGCAATGTTTTCCATAATTTATTATGATCTACACAGTGGAGTGCTTGTGCATAGCCAATAAAACACAGGTAAACGTCTTTCTGGTATTCTCTGCTTTCAGCCAGGATCCATCTGACATTAGCAACGATATCCCTCATTCCAGGTCCTCTTCTGAATCTAGCTTGAATTTGTGGCTGCAACCACTTTTGAATGCTCTTCAGCAAAATTTTATTTGTGTGTGATATTAATGATATTGTTCAGTAATTTCCACCTTCGATTTGATCACCTTTCTTTGGAATAGGCATAAATATGAATCTCTTCCCATAGGTTGGCCAGGTAGAGGTCTTCAAAATTTCTTGACATAAATGAGTGATCACTTCCAGCACTGCATCCATTTGTTGAAACATTTCAATTGTTATTCCATCAATTCCTGGAGCCTTGTTTTTTGCCAATGCTTTAGGGAAGCTTGAACCTCTTCCTTCAGTATCATTGGCTCCTGATCATATGCTACCTCCTAAAATGGTTGAGCATGACCAATTCTTTTTGGTATATTGACTGTATATTCCTTCCACCTTCTTTTTTTTTTTCTTTTGATTGCAAAAAATGGGAATTTCAGAACACTTAATTGTGCTCATGAGGAACCTGTACATAGATCAAGAGGCAGCTATTCAAACAAAACAAGGAGATACTGTGTGGTTTAAAGTCAGGAAATTTGTGTGTCAGGGTTGTATCCTTTCACCATACTCATTCAATCTGTATGCTGAGCAAATAATCTGCGAAGCTGGACTATATGAAGAAAAACGGGCCACCAGGTTTGGAGGAAGTCTCATTAACAACCTGTTGTATGCAAATGACACAGCCTTGCTTGCTGAAAGTAGAGAGGGGTTGAAGCACTTACTGATGAAGATCAAAGACTACAACCTTCAGCATGATTACACCTCAACATAAAGGAAACAGAAATTCTTACAACTGGACCAATAAGCAACATCATGATAAACGGAGTTGTCAAGGATTTCATTTTACTTTGATCCACAATCAACACTCATGGAAGTAGCAGTCGATAAATCAAAAGACGCATTGCACTGGGCAAATCTGCTGCAAAAGATCTCTTTAAAGTATTAAAAAGCCAAGACATCACCTTGGAAACTAAGGTGGGCCTGAGCCAAGCCATTTGTTTTCAATCGCCTCATATGCATACAAAAGCTAGATAATCAACAAGGAAGCCTGAAGAAGAATTGATACCTTTGACTTATGGTGTTGCAGAAGAATATTGAGTATACCATTGACTGCCAAAAGAATAAACAAATCTTTCCTGGAAGAAGTACAACCAGAATGCTCCTTAGAAACAAGGATGGCGAGACTATATCTCACATACTTTGGACATCTCACCAGCAGAGATCAGTCCCTGGAGAAGAGCATCTTGCTTAGTAGAGTACAGGGTCAGCGAAAAAGAGGGAGACTCTCAATGAGATGGTTTGACACAGTGGCTGCAACAATGGGCTAAGCATAACAGCTATTGTGAGGATGACACAGGACTGGGCGGTGTTTCGTTCTGTTGCGCATAGCATCACTATGAGTCCGACTCGGCAGCTAACAACAACCCAATAACATGGAATATCTCTCCATTTATTTACATCTTCATTGACCACTTTCAACAGAGTTCTGCAGTTTCCCTCATATAGCTCTTGTACATATTTTGTTAGATTTATACGTATTTCTCTTTTTATGCTAATGTAAGTGGCGTTATATTTTTAATTTCAAGTTCCAGTTGCTCATTGCTAGTATATAGGAAAGAAATGAACCATTGTACACTGCAACCTTGCTAATTACTTACTAGTTTAAGAAGTTTTTTGTTGTTGTCGATTCTTTAAGATTTTCTGTATAAACAGTCATATGAAAAGAAAGACAACTTTATTTTTTCCTTTGTAATATGTATAACTTTTATTTCCTTTTCTTATTGCATTAGCTAGAACTGCCAGCCAATATGGAATAGAATTGGTGAGAGGACACATTCTTGTCCTTAGGGGTAAACCATCAAGTCTTTCACCATTGTTTATGATGCTAGCTGCAGATTCTTACAGATGTTTTAAAAATCAGGTTGAAGAAGTTCCCCTCTATTTGTAGTTTGCTGAGTTTTTTTTTTCTTTAAACATGAATGGGTATTGGATTTTGTTAAATGCTTTTTGTTCATCTATTGGTATGATCATTTTTTTTTCTTTAGCCTGTTGATGTGATTGATTATATTAATTGATTTTTGAATGTTGAACCAGCCTTGCATACCTGGAATAAGTCCCACTTAGTCATGGTGTATAATTCTTTTTTATAATTCATTATAATATTTGCAATAAAAATTAGTAAAAACAATAACAAAAAAAGGTGGCAGCTGCTAATAAGCCCAAGCTGAGTTTTGCTATGTAGGAACAGAGTCTCTAGTTACCAGATCTCCCCCCATTTTTTGGACTTTTTTCAAAATTTGAAATTTTTAAAATAAAATCTCTTGATTTCATTAAAAAAAAAAATGTGACCAAACAAAACACATCTATGGGTTTGAGTTTGTTCTTGGGTCATCTGTATCATTTGGTTATGAGGTGTTTTCCCTTGAATTTAGAATGTGTTAAAGCTTTCAGTAACTTTTTAAAACCACATGGTGATAATTCAATCCCATGAGTGATACATTGTTACTGTTCTAACAGAGCTCTGAGTATAGTCAGGGGAAGGACATGTAACCAAAGGCTTAGAACACAACATAATTGCACAAAACGTAGAACAGGCAGAGATACAGTGGATAAAAAAAAAAAAACCAGTGGATATATGAAAGAAATATATAGCCATGGTCCAAAGGTAGGAATGCTTAAATTTGGTTAGGTTCGTCTGAAATCTCCAGAAAGGAGGTCCTACACATGTATTGGGGTCCCTGGGTGGTACAAATGATTCATGTGAAACGTTGGCAGTTCAAGTCCACCCAGAGGAGCCCCAGAAGAAAGGCCTGGAAATCTACATCTAAAAAATCAGCGATTAAAAGCCCTATGGAGGAGGCAGAGCCAAGATGATGGAACAGACAGATGCTTCCGTCGAGCCCTCTTTACAACAAAGACCCAAAAAACCAAGTGAAACGAGTATATTTGTGACAAGCTGGGAGCCCTGAGCATCAAAGGCAAGCTTATACAATGAACTGAGGGGCAGAGGAAGGAAGAGACCGTTCAGGAGTGGAGAGGAGTGGCTGGACCTGAATCTCGGGGAGCCCTCAGGCATCATTCCCGGAGCGGCTGCGGCAGCGGAAGCGGCAGCGGCAGCAGTGGGCTAGTCCTAGCATTCGGCCGCAGTTTCCTCAGGGAGAAGCAGCCAGCCACACAGCCCACTCACACCTTTGGAACCTAAGGAGAAGGGTGCTCTCGGCAAAAGCTAAGTACTTGTGTATATTTTACTGTGCCCTCCCCACCCCCAACCCAGCTTTAGTGGCTGAATCCCTAGGCCTGAGATAGACCCTGGTGACCACCCAGAGCTGTCCTCCCGGCCTTGGGGAAGGAAAAAATTTCCAACTGGGGGAAAAAGATAATTTGCTAGCTCCATTAACTGGGGGAGCTCAGGACAGAAGCGGCTCCTGTCCAGGCATAAACCATCCGTGGATCTTGAGCACCTTTACCTTCTGCATGGACCTGTGTGGGCCTATTTCAGGAGAATAGGCACTTGTTGGCAAACTCAACCATTTCAGTGGTGCGGTGGAGAGGTGGGGGTTTGAGGCTTGATATTGCTTTTCCTATTAAACAAGTTCCTCACCTACCCACAACAGGGACCTAAGGGCTGGTGGCTCCACTTGGGTCACCTAGCCACCCACAAAAGGGTCCCAGGGATAACTGGTACCTCCCAGTCCTTACAAAAAAATCTTTGGGTGCCCATGGCCCCTCTGCAGAGCCCACCCACCAGCACTCTCTAGGGAACAGAGACGCATTTTCCTCAGAGACACGTGGGGGTCGGTTCTCCGCTCCCTGTCTTGTTCAGAGCGTGACCCCCTGCTGCAATCAGATACGGGTATATACGCCAATCTGCCCCTCTAAGACTGTAGGACAGAGCCTGTACCACACACTTAATATCAGCTACCTGGAAACCTGAGCTGAATTCATATAAGAAAACTGAATGGACTCCTAGACTGATATACCTGATAACAGCCCTAGCCAGCTGGGGACAGGACACCAGAGCTCCAAAGGCGAAAATAATCAAGCTAGCTCACTCAAGCAGGATATACCAAAACAAAACAAAGCAAGCAGTTATGACACACTAAGTAAGCATAAACTAATACAATAACTTATAATGGCTCAGAGAAAACAGTCAATATAAGTCACATAAAGAAACAGGCCATGATCACCTCAACAGGCTCTGAAAACAAAGAATCCAGGGATCTTTTAGATGAAAGTGCATTCCTGAAATTGCCAGATGCAGAATACAAAAGTTTAATATACAGAACCCTTCAAGACATCAGGAAGGAAATGAGGCAATACGCAGAACAAGCCAAGGAACACACAGATAAAGCAACTGAAGAACTCAGAAAGATTATTCAGGAACATAATGAAAAGTTTAATATGCTGGAAAAATCCATAGACAGCAATCAGAAATTCAGAAGATTAACAATAAAATTACAGAATTAGATAACTCAATAGAAAGTAAGAGGAGCAGAATTGAGCAAGTAGAAGCTAGAATTTCTGAACTCAAAGATAAATCACTTGGCACTAATATATTTGAGAAAAATTAGAAAAAAGAATTTAAAAAAATGAAGAAACCTTAAGAATCATGTGGGACTCTTTCAAGAGAAATAACCTACGAGTGATTGGAATACCAGAACATGGAGGGATAACAGAAAATACAGAGAAAATTGTTTAGGATTTGTTTGTGGAAAACTTCCCTGATATTGCTAAAGATGAGAAGATATCTATCCAAGATGCTCATTGAACTCCACATAAGGTAGATCTTAAAAGAAAGTCACCAAGACATATTATAATCAAGCTTGCCAAAACCAAAGATAAGGAGACAATTATAAGAGCAGCGAGGGATAAAAGAAAAGTCACCTACAAGGGAGAGCCGATAAGAATAAGCTTGGACTACTCGGCAGAAAACATGCAGACAAGAAGGCAATGGGATGACATATTTAAAAAACTGAAGGAAAAAAATTGCCTGCATAGAATCATATATCCAACAAAACTGTCTCTTAAATATGAAGGTGAAATTAAGACATTTCCAGATAAACACAGGTTGAGGGAATTCATAAAAACCAAACCAAAACTACAAGAAATACTAAAGGGAGTTCTTTGTTTAGAAAATCGATAATATCAGGTATCGGCCCAAGAGTAGAACACTGGGCAGAGCAACCAGAAGTCAACCCAGACAGGGAAATCCAAAAAAAAAAAAAAAAAAGAAAGAAAAAACAAAGCAAGATTCAAAAAAAAAAAAAAAGCCCAACACAGGGTAACGGTGATGTTATTAAATAAAAGAAGAAAACATTAAAATAATAAGGAGGGACTAAGAAATGTAATCATACACCTTCCAAATGGAGAAGAAGATAGGGCAATACAAAGAAATAAAAGTTAGTTATAAATTTAGAAAAATTAGGGTGAATAATAAGGTAGCCGCAAAGGAGACGAACTATCCTACTCATCAAAATAAAATACAAGGGAAAAATACAGACTCAGCAGAAACAAAATAAACAACAACAAATACGAAGAAGTGACAGTATATAAAGAAAATCTACTCAGCACATAAAATCAAGTGGGAAAAAGAAGGTGTCAACACACAAAAAAGACATCAAAATGATAGCACTAAATTCATCCCTATCCATAAGTACCCTGAATGTAAACAGACTAAATGCACCAATAAAGAGATAAAGAGTGGCAGAACGGATTAAAAAACAAGATCTGTCTATATGCTGCCTACAAGAGACACACCTTAGAGACACAAACAAACTAAAACTCAAGGGATAGAAAAAAATCTATCAAGCAAACAACAATCACAAAAGAGCAGGAGTGGCAATATTAATTTCTGACAAAATAGACTTTCAAGTTAAATCCATCAGAAAGGATAAGGAAGGACACTATATAGTGATTAAAGGGGCAATACACCAAGAAGATATAACCATATTAAATATTTGTGCACCAAATGACAGGGCTGCAAGATACATAAAACAAACTCTATCAGCATTGAAAAGTGAGATAGACAGCTCCATAGTAATAGTAGGAGACTTCAACACACCACTTTCAGTGACGGACAGGACATCCAGAAAGAAACTCAATAAAGATACGGAAGATCTAAATGCCACAATCAACCAACTTGACCTCGTAGACATATACAGAACACTCCACCCAACAGCAACCAACTATACTTTGTTTTCTAGTGCACATGGAATATTCTTTAGAATAGACCACATATTAGGTCATAAAGCAAGCCTTAACCCACTCCCAGTGCCGTCGAGTCTTGCCTTAGCAGAATCCAAAACATTGAAATATTACAAAGCATCTTCTCTGACCATAAGGCCATATAAGTGGAAATCAATAACAGGAAAATCAGGGAACAGAAATCAAACACTTGGAAACTGAACAATATCCTGCTCAAAAAAGACTGCATTATAGAAGACATTAAGGATGAAATAAAGAAATTCAGAGAATCCAATGAGAATGAAAACACTTCCTATCAGAACCTTTGGGACACAGCAAAAGCGGTGCTCAGAGGCCAATTTATATCAATAAATGCACACATCCAAAAGGAAAAAAGGACCAAAATCAAAGGACTATCCCTACAACTTGAACAAATAGAGAGGAACAAAAGAAACACACAGGCACCAGAAGAAAACAAATAATAAAAATTAGAGCTGATCTAAATGAAAGAGAAAACAGAAAAACAATTGAAAGAATGAACAAGACCAAAAGCTGGTTTTTTGAAAACTCAACAAAATTGATAAACCATTGGCCAAAATGATGAAAGAAAAACAGGACAGGAAGCAAATACACCAAATAAGAAATGAGATGGGCGATATTACAACAGACCCAACTGAAATTAAAAGAATCATATCAGATTACTATGAAAAACTATACTCAAACAAATTTGAAAACCTAGAAGAAATGGATGAATTCCTAGAAACACACTACCTACCTAAACTAACACAAACAGAGGTAGAACAACTAAATAGACCCATAACAAAAGAAGAGATTGAAAAGGTAGTCAAAAAACTCCCAACAAAAAAAAGCCCTGGTCCGGACAGCTTCACTGCAGAGTTCTACCAAACTTTCAGAGAAGAGTTAACACCACTACTACTAAAGGTATTTCAGAGCATAGAAAAGGATGGAATACTACCAAATTCATTCTATGAAGCCACCATATCCCCAATACCAAAACCAGGTAAAGACACCACAAGAAAAGAAAATTATAGACCTATATCCCTCATGAATGTAGATGCAAAAATCCTCAACAAAAATCTAGCCAATGGAATTCAACAACATACAAAAAAATAATTCACCATGACCAAGTGGGATTCATACCAGGTATGCAGGGATGGTTCAACATTAGAAAAACAATTAACGTGATCCACCATATACATAAAGCAAAAGAAAAGAATCACATGATTTTATCAATTGATGCAGAAAAGGCATTTGACAAAGTTCAACACTCATTCATGATAAAAACTCTCAGCAACATAGGAATAGAAGGAAAATTTCTCACCATAATAAAGGGCATTTATACAAAGCCAACAGCCAACATCACCCTAAGTGGAGAGAGCCTGAGAGCATTCCCACTGAGATCGGGAACCAGACAAGGATGCCCTTAGCACCACTCTTACTCAACATTGTGCTGGAAGTCCTAGCCAGAGCAATTAGGCTAGATAAAGAAATATAGGGCATCCAGATTGGCAAGGAAGAAGTCAAAGTATCTCTATTTGCAGATGACATGATCTAACACACAGAAAACCCTAAGGAATCCTCCAGAAAACTACTGAAACTAATAGAAGAGTTCGGCAGACTATCAGGATACAAGATAAACATACAAAAATCAGTTGGATTCCTCTACATCAACAAAAAGAACATCGAAGAGGAAATCACCAAATCAATGCCATTTACAGTAGACCCCAAGAAGATAAAATAATTAGGAATAAATCTTACCAGAGATTTAAAAGACTTAACAAAGAAAACTACAGTACACTTCTGCAAGAAACCAAAAGAGACTTACATAAGAGGAAGAACATACTTTGCTCGTGGATAGGAAGACTTAACATTATAAAAATGTTTATTCTACCAAAAGCGATCTATACATTTAATGCAATTCCAATTCAAATCCCAACAACATTCTTTAATGAGATGGAGAAACAAATCACCAACTTCATATGGAAAGGAAAGAGGCTCCAGATAAATAAGACATTACTGAAAAAGAAGTACAAAGTGGTAAGCCTTACTTTCCCTGATTTTAGAACCTATTCTACCCCCACAGTAGTCAAGACAGCCTCGTACTGGTACAGCAGATACACGGACCAATGAGTGGAACAGAATTGAGAATCCAGACATAAATCCTTCCACATATAAGCAGCTGATATTTGACAAAGGCCCCAAGACAGTTAAACGGGGAAAAGACAGTCTTTTTAACAAATGGTGCTGGCAGAACTGGATATCCATCTGCAAAAAAATGAAACTGAACAATATCCTGCTCAAACAATATCCTCACTCCATGTACAAAAACTAACTCAAAATGGATCAAAGACCTAAATATAAAATCTAAAACGATAAAGATCATGGAAGAAAAAATAGGGGCAACATTAGGAGCCCTAATACATGGCATAAACAGTATAGAAAACATTATAAGGAATGTACAAGAAAAACTAGATAACTGGGAGCTCCTAAAAATCAAACACTTATGCTCATCCAAAGACTTCACTAAAAGAGTAAAAAGGCTACCTACAGACTAGGAAAAAGTCTTTAGCGATGACATTTCTGATCAGCGCCTGATCTCTAAAATCTACATAATACTGCAAAAACTCAATTGCAAAAAGACAAATAACTCAATTAAAAAATGGGGAAAAGATATGAATAGACACTTCACTGAAGAAGACTTTCAGGTAGCTAACAGATATATGAGGAAATGTTCATGATCATTAGCCATTAGAGAAATGCAGATCCAAACTACAATGAGATTTCATCTCACTCCAACAAAGCTGGCATTAATCCAAAAAAACACAAAATAATAAATGTTGGAGAGGCTGTGGAGATATTGGAATACTTCTACACTGCTGGTGGGAATGTCAAATGGTACAACCACTTTGGAAATCGATTTGGCACTTCCTTAAAAAGCTAGAAATAGAACTACCATACGATCCAGGAATCTTACTCCTTGGAATATATCCTAGAAAAATAAGAGCCTTTACATAAACAGATATATGCACACCCATGTTTATTGCAGCACTGTTTACAGTAGCAAAAACATGGAAGCAACCAAGATGCCCATCAACGGATGAATGGATAAATATATTGTGGTATACTCACACAATGGAATACTATGCATTGATAAAGAACAGTGATTAATCTGTGTAACATTTCATAACATTGAGGAATGTGAAGGCATTATGCTGAGTGAAATTAGTCAGTTGCAAAAGGACAAATATCGTATAATGCCACTATTATAAGAACTTGAGAAATAGTTTAAACTGAGAAGAAAACATTCTTTTGTGGTTACGAGAGTGGGGAGGGAGGGAGAGGGGGATTCACTAATTAGATAGTAGATAAGAACTACTTTAGGTGAGGGGAAAGACAGCACATAGCACAGGGGAGGTCAGCACAATTGGACTAAACCAAAAGCAAAGAAGTTTCCTGAATAAACTGAATGCTTCGAAGGCCAGCGTAGCAGGGGCGGGGGTCTGGGGACCATGGTTTCAGGGGACATCTAAGTCAATTGGCATAATAAAATCTATTAAGAAACATTCTGCATCTCACTTTGAAGAGTGGTGTCTGGGGTCTTAAATGCCAGCAAGCAGCCATCTAAGATGCATCAATTGGTCTCAAACCACCTGTATCAAAGGAGAAAGAAGAACACCAAGGATACAAGGTGATTACGAGCCCAAGACACAGAAAGAGCCGCATGAACCAGTGACTACATCATCCTGAGACCAGAAGAACTAGATGGTGCCCGGCTACAAGTGATGACTGCCCTGACAGGGAACACAACAGAGAACCCCTGAGGGAGCAGGGGAGCAGTGGAATGCAGACCCCAAATTCTCATAAGACCAGACTTAATGGTCTGACTGAAACTGGAAGGACCCTGGTGGTCATGGCCCCCAGACCTTCTGGTGGCCCAGAACAGGAACCATTCCTGGGGCCAACTCTTCAGACATGCATTGGACTGGACAATGGGCTGGAGAGGGGGACGCAGGTGAGGAGAGAGCTTCTTGGATCAGGTGGAGAAACTATGTTGGCATCTCCTGCCTGGAGGAGAGATGAGAGGGTGGAGGGGATTAGAAGCTGGTGAAATGGACAGGAAAAGAGAGAGTGGAGGGAGGGAGCGGGATGTCTCATTAAGGGGAGAGTAATTGGGCGTGTGTAGCAAGGTGTATATGGGTTTTTGCGTGAGAAACTGACTTGATTTGTAAACTTTCACTTAAAGCACAATAAAAATAATAATAAAAAAAGAAGAAGATGGAAAGAATACACAGAGTCGTTACACCAAGAAGGCATTCAATGTTTAACCATTTCAAGAGGTAGCATATGATCAGTAATTGATGGCACTGAAGGAAGAAGTCCAAGCTGCACTGAAGGCATTGGCAAAAAACAAGGCTCCAGGAATTGACAGAATATCAACTGAGATTTTTCAACAAATGGATGCAGCACTGGAAGTACTCACTTGTCTATGCCAAGAAATATGGAAGACAGCTTCCTGGCAAACTGACTGGAAGAGATTCATATTTATGCCTGTTCCCAAGAAAGGTGATCCAACTGAATGCAGAAATTATAGAACAATATCATTAATATCACACACAAGCAAAATTTTGCTGAAGATCATTCAAAAGCAGCTGCAGCAATATATCGACAGGGAACTGACAGAAATTCAGGTCAGTTTCAGAAGAGGATGTGGAACCAGGGATATCATTGCTGTTGTCAGATGGATCCTGGCTGAAAGCAGAGAATACAAGAAGGATGTTTACCTTTGTTTTATGACTATGCAAAGGCATTTGACTGTATGGATCATAACAAATTGTGGATAACATTGCAAAGAATGGGAATTCTAGAACACTTAATTGTGCTCATGAGGAAACTTTACATAGATCAAGAGGCAGTTGTTCAGACAGAACAAGGAGATACTGATTGGTTTAAAGTCAGGAAAGGTGTGCGTCAGGGTTGTATCCTTTCACCATACTCATTCAATCTGTATGCTGAGCAAATAAACCTAGAAGCTGGACTATATAAAGAAGAATGAGGAATTAGGGTTGGAGGAAGACTCGTTAACAACCTGCGATATGCAGATGATACAACCTTGCTTCCTGAAAATGAAGAGGACTTGAAGCAATTGCTAATGAAGATCAAAGACCACAGCCTTCAGTATGGATCGCACCTCAACATAAAGAAACAAAAATCCTCAGAACTAGACCAATAAACAATATCATGATAAAAGCAGAAAAGATTGAAGTTGTCAAGGATTTCATTTTACTTGGATCCACAATCAACAGCCATGGAAGCAGCAGTCAAGAAATCAAATGACGCATTGCATTGGGTAAATCTTCTGCAAAGGACCTCTTTGAAATCTTGAAAAACAAAGATGTCACCTTGAAGACTAAGATGTCCCTGACCCAAGCCATGGTGTTTTCAATCGCATCATATGCATGTGAAAGCTGAACCATGAATAAGGAAGATGGAAGAAGAATTGATGCCTTTGAATTGTGTTATTGGCGAAGAATATTGAATATGCCATGGACTGTCAAAAAAAAAGAACAAATCTGCCTTGGAAGAAGTACGAACAGAATGCTCCTTAGACGCAAGAATGGTGAGACTTCGTCTTACATACTTTGGACATGTTGTCAGAGGGATCAGTCCCTGGAGAAGGACATCATGCTTGGCAAAGTACAGGGTCAGTGGAAAAGAGGAAGGCCCTCAACTAGGTGGGTTGACACAGTGGCTGCAACAATGAGCTCAAGCATAACAACGATTGTAAGGATGGCTCAGGACCAGGCAGTGTTTCGTTCTGTTGTGCATGGGGTCGCTATGAGTTGTAATTGACTTGACGCCACCTAACAACGACTAAAAAATGTGGAGGTAGGGCTGCTTTAGGCAAGTCTGATCCAACTGCTCAGCTATATTAATAAGAGCTGATCCTGTGAGAAAGGCCACTGTCCTGACTGAAAACGATCACATGACAGTCACTTTGGTAACTGGCAACAGCAAGTGCCCCATGGTGCCTCCTTAGGAGTCAGCCCTGGGAGCTGTGGAGACCAGCCACTCCGTCTTACATCATGGAGAATATAGACAACACAATATACATCCAGGAGCCCTGGAGCATGATAGTTAAGCTCTGGGCTGCTAACTGAAAACTTGGTGGCTTGAACCCACAAGTGGTTCCGCAGAAGAAAAGACCTGAGGATCGCTCCCATAAGGATTACAGCCTATGAAACCCTATGGGGCAGTTGTACTCTGTCCTATAGGGCCTTGATGAGTGAGAAGCGACTGGAAGGTACACAATAACATGTATATCCCAGGAATTTGTCTCTACCTCCTGGCCAGGAGGTCAGTAAGCCACACACCTCCCTGGTGTACCCACAGTTGATCTCGGAGAGAATCTGGGAATAGGGGTAGAGCTCTGAAAAACAGCATTTACTTGAATCTTTTGGGCAGAGACTGAGATAGGTAAGAAGCAGTTTAATTAGTTGGATTGGACTATATTACCAGTTTGGAATAAAACTTAGCTTTTTCTTTTTGATAGTCACTGGCTTATTAAAAAGATCAGTTACAGAGAAATTTTTAAAAGCTGTATTCCCATTGTACATTTGATCATCAAGTGAATGATTTATGACCTCATTGTTAAAATTATTACTTTGCCATTAACAAATAATATGTGTTCATTAAGGAGAATTTGTAAACTTTAGAAAACAGAAGGAAAAAAAGGTCACTCCTCACTGCCCAAACATAATCACTATAAACATGCTCACATATTTCTTTCCAGTTTTTTCTGTGAGTAGATTTTCTCTATATTGTTGAAATCATATTATATATGTGGGAATTTATTTCTTTTTTAGCATTATATCAAAGCATTTTTTTGGTCTCTATACACATAATTTCAATGAGTATGTAATATTGCATTAATATTCCGTTGCATAATATCCCAGAGTTGACTTAATGGTGTTTTAATGCTGTTTTTGTTTTTGTTTGTTTTAATAAGACAAGCACCATATTCCTTAAAGAAGAGAAAAATTAAAAAAAAAAGTTTAAGGCAAATCATGTGCATAAAAATGGACAGGTTACTTCTCGTCCCATATAGATCTCTCCCTGTTCTATTCCCCTGAACTACAATCAAGTTGAAATACTGGCCCAAAGCAGTAAGCTTTACAAGTGGAAAGTATCACTTCCACGGTAATTCAGAATTTGTCCATCTGACCAATTTTTACAAAGCTAGAGCAATCAGACAAGCTAAGCCTTAGCATGTAAATGTGGGTATTGTCTGTTCCCAGCTCATGTCATCAAAACTGTTGCACTAATTTGTGGGCTCAGCACCTTATGAATCAGTGGATCAGATATTTGCTCTGCTTTGGTTGTGTGAAACTGGCTAGATAAAAAAAAAAAAAAATTTTAGGTAGTATAAATTTTCAGACTAATGAGCTTACACAAAGAGTTTGAAAAGAATGCAGAATACTGGAAAGTTGTTGCTTTTTTTCTGTTTTCTCCATTTTAAAGCATATACATTCTACACAGATTGCTTTCCATAAGTGAATTCCATAAGAATATATGTAGTCTCTTACAAAATAAATAGCATTTCTTATTCAACAGCTACTCCTTCAGTCTGCAGTAGCATCAAATTCTTGGCAGACTCTTTCCCTCTAGAGGTAAAAACAAGTGGAGGAAAGAGTTAACATTTTCTTTGGCCCCAGTGACCTGGATTCTGCATTTTTCTCTGCTCTGCATAACTAGCCACTCATATGTGTATATAAAAAATAAAATTGAAATAGGAAAGAGTAGGAACATGTAAAACATTGTCTTTTATTTGATGAAGCAATAAAGCTAATCTCTAAATCTTTCTCCGTGTGGTAAAGGACATACATTACTGCACAGACGTTATGTTCTATTTTTGTCACGTATATGTTTAACTTCACGTGTTAAAACAAAAAGGGTAGTACTTGTAAAGTACAACAACGTGTAAAATGTTCTTAAAATTTGTTTCTAGTAACATAGCCCCTAAGTTTTAAGCCCCTTATAAAAGCTGAATTTTGTGTTTAAAATTAAAGTATTTTTTGTTTTAGCACTGACCAGTGTATCATTTATGTGATACAATTTAGGAAGAAATTTTAAAATGGAAATAATGCTCAGATATTTCTGTAGGTCAATGCTGGTCCCCTATGCAGGATTCAATTATAATGGAAGCTGGATTTTGGCCCTTTTATTAAGATCAGCAGAGATATAATTCTATACATCTTAATCAAATCTTCTGTGGCTAATTCAGTCCGTAGGATTGTGCTTGTAAATGTAGCCTTCCAGTAATAGTGCTCATTCTATCAATCAATATCAAATTAACCTCAAGATTACTGAAAACGTGGAATAAAATACTGAATAATTCATTTTTAAAATCATAGGTAATAAATGTGTGTTGCTCTGGAGGAATGTCACTTGGTTCTTTAATGCAGAATTTACGAAATGTTTAGGAATGGTGAGGAATGTTCTGCCTTCTCTCCTCCATGTCAGAGGATGAGCTCAGTGGGTACAACTGTTAGCCATCACATATTGATGAGTTAGTCCACTTGTGTCTTGTATTTCAAAGGCTGCCCCGTCCCAATTCAACCTGAGGGAGTTTTGTTCAATGTAACTTTGTCTACCATTTCAATCTGACAAAACTTGAATAAGCAAAGCACTATGCTAGGTTGTATTAATAAACCAGTTGCTTTTGAGTCAATTCCAACTGAAGGCAACATTAAAATTATGATAATAATAACAATAAAACTGTTGCTGTCTAGTCAATTCTGACCCATGGTGACCCTGTGTGTGTGAGAGTACAACTGTGCTCCAAAAGATTTTCAATCGCTAACTTTTCAGAAGTAGATCAGCAGGCCTTTCTTCTGAGGTGCCTCTAGGTAGACTACCTTTTGGTTAGCAGCTGAAAACATTAACTATTTGCATGACCCAGTGTTGATTATATTAATAAGAGATCCTTAATGGTAAGGAAAGAAAAGTTTACCTCAGGTTTGCTTATGTGAAGGGTGGGTACAGAGAAGTGTCATAGAATCTGTAGCAGAAAGTCAGCCAGATCTCAGTGGAACTGGAAAGTTATTAGACATCATCTCCTTTCCCTTCCCTTCCCCCAACATATACACCATTTTCCCTTCCCTTTTCTTTTGTTTCCTTTGTCTTTTTGGCTGTATGGTGTCCTCTCTCTGCCATATTTCTACTTAGTTCTGCTTTCTGTAAGCCTCTTTCTCTGCTCTTGTTTGCTTGTACATGGCCCATCATGGCTACCCCCAAATGGCAGCCTCAGCCCCTAAGTCTGCATTACCTTCCAACTAAATTGTGTGTATGTGTGTTCTATTTCCAAATTCAGATGGAGAAAATCTGATTGGCCTAATCTAAATCAAGTGTCCACTCCTGCTCCAATCAGCTGTTACCATAGGTAGGAAAGTTGAAAGGTCATGTATAATTAGGGATGCCCGTTTTTACAATAGGTTGAGCAGGTAAATTACCCAACAGGGAGTCAGAGTAGGGAGGATAAAGGAGACACCAATAGTGGCCCCCAACATGCAATCTTATGGAAGAGGCAAATATGTATATCATTTTAGCACAAGACAGATTGTGATAAGAGGTACAAAAAAATAAGTGCTCTTAGAGTATGGAGGCAAGAGAGATTGAGACAAGGATCTAGGAGAGCTTCTATGATTGGAAGACACTCAGTATATCAGAAATACCTTGAATGAAAACCTAGGTATAAGGAGGTGTGGCATGAAGTCCAAGCAGACGTGGTAGTTGAGGAGCAGAGGTACTATGGGGATAGGCATGACTTGAGAATAGGCATGACTTGATTTATGCTTCTGCAATGGGAAATCATCAAAGGTTTTCAATCAGGAGAATCGATCAAATACATGCTTTACAAAGAGTCTCAGGACATGCTAGATGGATTGAATATGGTATAGGGACTGGAGCTCCTGAACAACTCTAGGAGCCAGGCAGATCAGTTAATCTGCAGGAGATGTATTTATGGTCTGAATCAGGATAGAGGCTATGGAAATGAGCAAGCATGAATAATCATTATATTTAACAAGATGGTGTAATTTTGCTGTGGAATTTATGAATAATAACTGGAAGATGAAATACTAATAAAATGTTAAATATTCCTAGTAAAACCTGGCATGATTTTTAAATTGTTAACTTTTAAGTAGAGGAAGGAGGAAGAATACAGACGGAAAAGTGTTAAGCTGGCTATTTTAAGGTTTTTTTTTTTTTTAATGTTTTGTCAGCCCTGGAACTGCTGACCCATAGGCCAATGCTTAGTCCAATACTATGTGATCAGGGCCATGGCTGGCGTCTCCAAGGAAGGACAAGGAAAAGTACAGTTAGTGACAGAGTTGGCATGACAAGAAGTCCTAAAACATGGGCAAGGAGAGAGGTCACAGGTGGAGAGTTCCATAAATGATAGGGTCCTGGCTCTCTGCAAGATAGTAAAGAGCAGTTGGACTCAGAGGAGCTGGAAAGGAATTATGATATAGAGAAAGCCAGGTTTATAGCTTTGGAAGGTTTCTTGTGCAAATGTTCCCTCTAAGATGATCAGACTGTGGCCAATGGCCACATTCTCGGTTAAGGAATATGTTCTCAGTGAGTACTTACTACATGCAAAGCATTGGTACAGAAATCAAGTGACCTTCAAAGCTGTGGGGTGGGGTGTAACATTTTTGAAGACTTAAAATATATTCAAGGTACATTGCTGTATGCTTTGTAAATGTTATTTAATTTAATGACTTTTTTTTTTTTAACTTCTACTTTTTGAACTTTGTTGCAATTAATAGGACTTTTTCCATGTTCAGTCAGGGTACTAGTTCGTTCGTTTTTTGTGGCATATTCTTGAATTAATTGCTTTCCCTGAAACACACAATTGGGAAAAATACTTCCATCCAGAGGTCCGTAGTTGAGTTAGCGAGCTTTCCCCTCATCATCTGAAACCTCACCCAACAGAGGCTTCTGACCTTCCCCAGTGCCTCTTCATGCTGCCAGCTGTTGGCTGTGGCCCTTCTCCAGCCCTCTGAGGCCGCCCTAAGCAGATGATGCTTCTTCTCCTCAGCCGAATACTTCCTTCTAACCAGAGCTCGCAATCTATTTGGGGAAGTTTTGCCTTCCAAAACCACACTTTCCAGAGCATGAGAAATGCTCTTCATCAAAAATACAGTAATTAAAAAAAAAAAACCTGTTGCCTACTCTAAAACACAGAATTTTGAAAGAAAAAAAAAAGACACCAAAGGATAATACATTGTACTATTTATTTTCTCAGACCTCATTGTTTTGTTTCTCATTTATTTGTTATTTGTTTATCCAAATAAGAAAAATATTTGTGTGAATTCTCCTCTGTAACAACTGGTTTCCAGTTTGCAAAATAGAAAGTTATTTGAGATTCTCAAACTCATTGCCTTTACATCGAGTCTGGCTTACAGTGACCATACAGGACAGAGTAGAACTTCATCATAGGGTTTCCAAGGCTATAGTCCTTAGGGAAGCAGGCTGCCACATCTTTCTCAAACAGAGCAACTGGTAGGTTCAAACCTCCAACATTTGGATTAGCAGCCAAGCGCTTACCGGCTGCGCCACCAGGGCTCCTCTACCACAGATTACAAATATGTAAAACATGTACATAGAAGGGTAACGACTGGAAGGAAGGGAATCTTTTCAAATAAAACATAGTTGTGGAGTGATCAAGAGTAAGTTTTTGCTGTCTTCAAACTTTGCCCTGTTACTATCATGGATTTGCAAAGAAATTTTTTTTTTAAAAAAAACAATTTGAAAACAAAGTACAAATCCGGAATTTTTTTTTTCACTCTCATTGGTGTAGGATCCTCTCCAGCTAGTTTTCCTGGATACAAATTTCCTAATAACAATCCAGCCAGTTTTTTTCCTTACGTGAAGACTTTTCTGTGTTCAGTACTTAGCTCATTCTAAACATTGTATCTTGAACACAGTGAATTATGTTATATAGGAGATTTATTATAACAGTTTCCATCCTCTTAGCAATTAATCTTTTTAATGAAAATATATATAATTACATATGTTATATTAGAAATACTTTTACACATTTAAATATTTTAAATCAATGAAGCTATCTTCTCTGTTTGGAATGCCCTCCCTTCACCCCTGGTACATGTGAATTCTTTAAATGTTTAACTATACATAAAAATACCTAAATACATGCTTATTATAAAAATGAAAACAATATGGAAGTATATAGAAAAGATATCTTTTCTCTCTTAAAAAAAAAATGCTGATTATGTTTGGGGCATCAATGTACCACCAAACTGAAAAACTACATTTCCCAGGCTTCCTTGCTGCCATGTGTGGCCACATGTAATAGTTCTGGCCAATGAGATATAAGTTTAAGTCTGTTAGTATGAGCATATGAGAAATGTTTTTTTTTTCCCTGAAAAAAACAGATTCATCTGTCACTCATCTTTTTCTCTTTTTTTTTTTTTGATCTTCTTCCTAACGGGAATTTGGTGGCAATGCCTGGAGGTGGAGAACAATATTGTGATGATGAGTATGGAAGACACACAAGAAAGATGATGAGACAGAAGCTAAGGAGTCTTAAGCCTCGACGGCTTCCTTGAGCAGCTGTCCCACCTGGACAGCCTACCTCTGGACCTGCTATGTAAGCCAAAATAGGCCCCTTGTTTAAGTCAGTGTTTCTGTTCTATGTACTTATAACCCCAATTCCAGTCTCACTCCACAGGTAAACATTCTTAATATTTAGTGGGTATCTTTTGAGACCCATTTATATTCATACTCCATTAAATTTTTACCCACTTTTTTCCAAATATAAGATAATACTGTATGTATTACACTAAACTTCCTTTTTTGATTTAACAATATGGCCTCAACTTTTTTCCATGTAACTACAAAGTGAGTTTTCTCATCCCAAAAATATTAAAGAGACTTTTTTCTGTTAAAAGTGACACTTGTTTATATAAGCAATAGAGAAAAATTTAAGGTAAAAACCCACGAATGTCCTCAAATTCCACTTACCTGAAATAACCAGTATTATTATTTGATGGCCATTATTCCTATCAAATCTTCTTAAAAATACAAGGAGTTATTTTCTCCCACTCCCACCTGCATGTGCATGTGTGTTCACACCCAAACACAAATACACACAGACATATATACACTCACACAAACAAACGAATATGACATAAACAGAAAATAAATACAGAAAAATATACACACACAAATACACCATTTGCTCACATGACAGGGGGACAGACAGAGGTAATTTTACAAAAATCAGAACCTACTAAAATGTTTAATTTTACTCGAATTATTAGTAGAATGCTTTTGAAGGTTATGATCAAAATACCTATAGAAAGCCATGAGAGAGATCTGCAAAATTCAAACTAGATATTGTTTTATAAGAGTAATAAAACTTTTGGAAATATTTAAGAGAACCAAAAATATATTAATATTTTCTTTTGCTAAGCAATCTGTGTTTATTTAGTATTATGTACAGAATAGAACTACCTCCCATTGACTAGAAGAGATCCATATTTGTGCCCATTCCAGAAAAAGGTGACCCGACAGAATGCAAAAATTATTGAACAATGTAATTAATATCACACTCAAGTAAAATTTGGCTGAAGATATTCAAAAAATGATTGTAGCAGTACATCAATTGCCAGAAATTCAAGCTGGCCCTATGTACTACAGAATGAAACACTGCCTAGTCCTTTGCCATACTCACAATTGTTGTAATGCTTAACACGGAATGAGGACATGGAACAAGGGATAGCATTGCTGATGTCAGATGGATCTTGGCTGAAAGCAGAGAATATCAGAAAGATATTTACCTGTGTTTTATTAACTATGCAAAGGCATTTAACTGTGTGGATCATAACAATTATGGATAACATTGCAAATCCCAGAACACTTAATTGTGCCAAGAGGCAGTCGTTCAAACAGAACAAGGGGATGTTGCATGATTTAAAACCAGGAAAGGTGTGCATCAGGGTTGTATCCTTTCACCATACTTATTCAGTCTGTATGCTGAGCAAATAATCTAAGAGGCTGGACTATACGAAGAAGACAATGGCATCAGAATTGGAGGAAGACTCATTAACAACCTGTGATATGCAGATGACAGAACCTGGCATGAAGAGGAGTTGAAGCACTTACTGATGAAGATCAAAGACAACAGCCTTCGGTATGGATTATATCTCAACATAAAGAAAACAAAAATCCTCACAACTGGACCAATAAGCAACATCATAATAAGTGGAGAAAATATTGAAGTTGTGAAGAATTTCATTTTACTTGAATCCACAATCAACACCCATGGAGACAGAAGTCAAGAATTCAAACAATGTAGTGCATCGGGCAAATCTACTGCAAAGGAATTAAAAAGCAAAGATGTCACTTTAAGGGCTAAGGTGCACCTGACCCAAGCTATGGTATTTCCAATCACCTCATATGCATGAGAAAGCTGGGCAATGAATAAAGAAGACCGAAGAAGAATTCATGTATTTGAATTATGGTGTTGGTGAAGAATATTTAATACATCATGGACTACCAGAAGAATGAACAAGTCTGCTTGGAAGAAGTACAGCCAAGGTGGTCCTTGGAAACAAGAATGGTAAGACTTCATCTTATGTACTTTGGACATGTTATCAGGAGGGTCCAGTCCCTGGAGAACATCATGCTTAGTAAAATGGAGAATCGGGGAAGAAAAGGAAGACCGGAAGAGGTGGACTAATGCAGTGGCTGCAACAACGGGCTTAAGCATAACAGCTATTGTGAGGATGGCGCAGGACCAGGCAGTGTTTCATTCTGTTGTACATAGGGTCGCTATGATTTCGAACCAACTCGATGGCACCTAACAACAAATAATTAACAACAATCTGGTTTTTTAGATTAATAAAGCAGACTTGTGATTCCAATTTAAAGTGTAGGCTTGAGTAATTGATCTAAACTTGTGAATTAAAGTAGAAAATTTACTAAGTTTTTATACAGTATTGGAACATTTAAAAGATATTGTTAGGTGCCGTCGAGTCAGTTCCGACTCATAGCGAGCCTGTGTACTACAGAATAAAACACTGCCCAGTCCTTTGCCATGCTCACAATTGTTCTTATGCTTAAGCTCATAGTTTCAGCCACTGTGTCAATCCATCTCATTGAGAGTCTTCCTCTTTTTCACTGACCTTGTACTCTCTCAAGCATGATATCCTTCTCCAGGGACTGATCCTTCCTGACGACATGTCCCAAGTATGTAACATGCAGTCTTGCCATCCTTGTTTCTTCTTTTTGTATGTGTGCATTTATTGATATAAATTGGCCTCTGAGCACTGCTTTTGCTGTGTCCCAGAGGTTTTCATAGGAAGTATTTTCATTCTCGTTGCTTTCTAAGAATTTCCGAATTCCTTCCTTGATGTCTTCTATAACCCAGTCTTTTTTCAGGAGGGTATTGTTCATTTTCCAAGTATTTGATTTCTTTTCCCTAGTTTTTCTGTTATTGATCTCTAGTTTTATTGCCTTGTGGTCTGAGAAGATGCTTTGTAATATTTTGATGTTTTGGACTCTGCAAAGGTTTGTTTTATGACCTAATATGTGGTCTATTCTAGAGAATGTTCCATGTGCGCTAGAAAAAAAAGTATACTTTGTAGCAGTTGGGTGGAGAGTTCTGTATAAGTCAATGAGGTCAAGTTGGTTGATTGTTGTAATTAGATCTTCCGTGTCTCTGTTGAGCTTCTTACTGGATGTCCTGTCCTTCTCCGAAAGTGGTGTGTTGAAGTCTCCTACTATAATTGTGGAGGTATCTATCTCGCTTTTCAATTCTGTTAAAATTTGATTTATGTATCTTGCAGCCCTGTCATTGGGTGCATAAATATTTAATATGGTTATGTCTTCCTGATCAATTGTCCCTTTTATCATTATATAGTGTCCTTCTTTATCCTTTGTGGTGGATTTAAGTCTAAAGTCTATTGTGTCAGAAATTAGTATTGCTACTCCTCTTCTTTTTTGCTTATTGTTTGCTTGATATACTTTTTTCCATCCTTTGAGTTTTAGTTTGTTTGTGTCTCTAAGTCTAAGGTGTGTCTCTTGTAGGCAGCATATAGATGGATCGTGTTTCTTTATCCAGTCTGTGACTCTCTGTCTTTTTATTGGTGCATTTAGTCCATTTACATTCAGGGTAATTATAGATAAATAAGTTTTTAGTGCTGTCATTTTGATGCCTTTTTATGTGTGTTGTTGACAATTTCATTTTTCCACATACTTTTTTGTGCTGAGGCGTTTTTCTTAGTAAGTTGTGAGATCCTCATTTTCATAGTGCTTGACTTTATGTTAGTTGAGTCGTTACGTTTTTCTTGGTTTTTATCTTGAGTTATAGAGTTGTTATACCTTTTTGTGGTTACCTTATTATTTACCCCTATTTTTCTAAGTAAAAACCTAAGTTGTATCCTTCTATATCGCCTTGTATCACTCTCCATATGGCAGTTCAATGCCTCCTGTATTTAGTCCCTCTTTTTGATTATTGTGATCTTTTACCTATTGACTTCCATGGTTCCCTGTTATGTGTATTTTTTTTTTTTAATTAATCTTAATTTGTTTGTTTTTGTGATTTCCCTATTTGAGTTGATATCAGGACGTTCTGTTTTGTGATCTTGTGTTGTGCTGATATCTGATATTATTGGTTCTCTGACCAAACAATATCCTTTAGTATTTCTTGTAGCTTTGGTTTGGTTTTTGCAAATTCTCTAAACTTGTGTTTGTCTGTAAATATCTTAATTTCGCCTTCATATTTCAGAGAGAGTTTTGCTGGATATATGATCCTTGGCTGGCAGTTTTTCTCCTTCAGTGTTCTGTATATGTCGTCCCATTCCCTTCTTGCCTGCATGGTTTCTGCTGAGTAGTCAGAACATATTCTTATTGATTCTCCCTTGAAGGAAACCTTTCTTTTCTCCCTGGCTGCTTTTAAAATTTTCTGTTTATCTTTGGTTTTGGTGAGTTTGATGATAATATGTCTTGGTGTTTTTCTTTTTGGATCAATCTCAAATGGGGTTTGATGAGCATCTTGGATAGATATCCTTTCGTCTTTCATGATGTCAGGGAAGTTTTGTGTCAGGAGTTCTTCAACTATTTTCTCTGTGTTTTCTGTCCCCCCTCCCTGTTCTGGGACTCCAATCACCCGCAGGTTATCCTTCTTGATAGAGTCCCACATAATTCTTAGGGTTTCTTCATTTTTTTTAATTCTTTTATCTGATTTTTTTTCAGCTATGTTGGTGTTGATTCCCTGGTCCTCCAGATGTCCCAGTCTGCATTCTAATTGCTCGAGTCTGCTCCTCTGACTTCCTATTGCGTTGTCTAATTCTGTTATTTTATTGTTAATCTTTTGGATTTCTACATGTTGTCTCTCTATGGATTCTTGCAACTTATTAATTTTTCCACTATGTTCTTGAATAATCTTTTTGAGTTCTTCAACAGTTTTATCAGTGTGTTCCTTGGCTTTTTCTGCAGTTATCCTAATTTCATTTGTGATATCATTAAGCATTCTGTAAATTAGTTTTTTATATTCTGTATCTGATAATTCCAAGATTGTATCTTCATTTGGGGAAGATTTTGATTCTTTTGTTTGGGGGGTTGGAGAAGCTGTCATGGTCTGCTTCTTTAAGTGGTTTGATATGGATTGTTGTCTCCGAGCCATCACTGGGAAACTAGTTTTTCCAGAAAATCCGCTAAAAAAAAAATGCAGTCAGATCCCTATCAGAGTTCTCCCTCTGGCTCAAGCTATTCGGACGTTAATGAAGCCGCCTGGGGAGAGTGGGGGAGGGAACAGAGAGATAGGAGAGTAGCACCTCAGAATATAGCCAGAGTTGCTTGTCTTGCTTGTAATGACTATTATATCTGAGATTCCCGCGGGTGCCTCGCCTATGTGTGCTGGCTGTGAGGAGATTGCCCCCGGGGGGTCTGGCCCGCTGGAGTCACGGTCAGATCCTCTGCTTCCAGCCCCACGCCCAGCGTCAAGGCTCCCCTACTGGGACGGTGCACTCTCGACTCCAAAATCAGTCGGTGCCTCCCGGGGACTTCTCGTCCCTCCAGCCACGTGGCCGTGCCGCCCCCGAGAACCAGTTAGGCCTCCTCCCGGGGTTAGTTCAGATGGGTGGAGCAGCTCCCCGTGCTTGTGCCGTGACCGAGTGTCCTGGCTGGGATGCTGTTCTCCCCGCTCCAATACCAGTCACTGCCTCCCAGGGACTTCTCCTACCGGCTGCGTCCCACGCCGCCCGCGCGACCCGGCTGGGCCCCTTCCCGGGGTTAGTTCAGGGGGGTGGAGCAACTCTCCGTGTTTATGCCGTACCTGCGTCCAGTCCAAATCCCTGCAGGACGGTTCCCCAGCTCGGACGCTGCTCTTTCTGCTCCAAGACCAGTCACTGCCTCCCGGGGACTTCTCCTACCGGCTGCGTCCCACGCCGCCCGTGGAACCGGCTGGTCCCCCTCCCGGGGTTAGTTCAGGGGGGTGGAGCCGCTCTCTGTGCTTGTGCCGTACCTGACTGGTACGCTGGCTCCAGGCTCTGGAAACAATCGCTGCTTCCCCGTATTAGTTTGTTCTCCGTCTCTAAATCCGTGTTTGTTGTTCAGGGTTCGTAGATTGTTATGTATGTGATCGATTCACTTGTTTTTCTGAGTCTTTGTTGTAAGAGGGATCCGAGGTAGCGTCTGCTTAGTCCGCCATCTTGGTTCCGCCTCCGCCATCCTTGTTTCTGAGGAGCATTCTGGTTGTACTTCTTCCAAGACAGATTTGTTCATTCTTTTGGCAGTCCATGGTATATTTAATATTCCTCACCAATACCACGACTCAAAGGCTTAAATTCTCCTTCAGTCATCCTTATTCGTTGTCCAGCTTTCACATGCATAAGATGCAATTGAAAATACCATGGCTTGGGTTAGGCACACCTTGGTCTTCAAGATGACATTTTTGCTTTTCAACCCTTTAAAGAGGTCTTTTGCAGCAGATTTGCCCAATGCAACGCGTCTCTTGATTTCTTGACTGCTGCTTCCATGGGCATTGATGTTGGATCCATGTAAAATGAAACTCTTGACAACTTCAGTCTTTTCTCTGTTGATCATGATGTTGCTCATTGGTCCGGTTGTGAGAATTTCTGTTTTCTTTATGGTGAGGTGTAATTCATACCGAAGGCTGTAGTCTTTGGTCTTCATCAGTAAGTGCTTCAAGTCCTCTTCACTTTCAGCAGGCAAGCTGGTGTCATCTGCATGATGCAGGTTGTTAATGAGTCTTCCTCCAATCCTGATACCCTATTCTTCTTCATACAGTCCAGACTCTTGGATTATTTGCTCAGCATACAGATTGAACAGGTATGATGAAAAGTTACAACTCTGACACACACCTTTTCTGACTGTAAAGCAATCAGTATCCCCTTGTACTGTTAGAACAACTGACTCTTGATCTACCTACAGGTTCCTCATGAGCACAAGTAAGTGTTCTGGAATTCCCATTCTTAACAACGTTATCCATAATTTGTCATGATCCACACAGTCAAATGCCTTTGCATATTCAATAAAACACAGATAAACACCTTTCTGGTATTCTCTGCTTTCAGTCAGGATCCTTCTGACATCAGCAATGATATCCCTGGCTCCATGTCCTCTTCTGAATCCGGCTTGAATTTCTGACAGTTCCCTGTCGATATACTGCTGCAGCCACTTTTGAGTGATCTTCAGCAAAATTTTATTTGTTTGTGATATTAATGATATTGTTCAATAATTTCCACATTCAGTTGGATCACCTTTCTTGGGAACAGGCATAAACATGGATCTTTTCCAGTCAGTTGGCCAGGTAGCTCTCTTCCAAATCTCCTCGCATAGATGAGTGAGTGCTTCCAGCGCTGCATCTGTTTGTTGAAACATCTCAATTGATATTCTCTCAATTCCTGGAGCCTTGTTTTTCACCAATGCCTTCAGTGCAGCTTGGCCTTCTTCCTTCAGTACCAGCAGTTCCTGATGATATGCTACCTCTTGAAATGGTTGAACATTGACCATTTCTTTTTGGTATAATGACTCTGCATATTCTTTCAGTCTTCTTTTGGTGCTTCCTGCATCATTTAATATTTTCCCCATGGAATCCTTCACTATTACAACATGAGGCTTGAATTTTTTCTTCAATTCTTTCAGCTTGAAAAATGCCGAGTGTGTTCTTCCCTTTTGGTTTTTCCATCTCCAGCTCTGTATATGTCATTACAATACTTTGTCTTTTTGAGCCACCCTTTGAAATCTTCTGTTCAGTTCTTTTACTTCATCATTTCTTCCTTTTGCTTTAGCTGCTCAATGTTCAAAAGCAAGTTTCAGAGAGTCACTTCTGACATCCATTTTGGTCGTTTCTTTCTTGTCTTTTTAATGACCTTTTGCTTTCTTCTTGGATGACGATGTCCTTGATGTCATCCCACAGCTCGTCTCGTCTTCAGTCATCAGTGTTCAACGTGTCAAATCTATTCTTGGGATGGTCTCTAAATACAGATGGGATATACTCAAGGTTGTATTTTGGTTCTTGTCAACTTGTTCTGATTTTCTTCAGCTTCAACTTGAACTTGCATATAAGAAATTGGTGGTCTGTTCCACAGTTGGTCCCTGGCCTTGTTCTGACTGATGATATTGAGCTTTTCTATCATTTCTTTCCACAAATGTAGTCGATTTAATTCCTGTGTGTTCCCTCTGGTGAGGTCCGTGTGCATAGTCACTGTTTATGTTGGTGAAAGAAGGTATTTGCAATGAAGAAGTCATTGGTGTTGCAAAATTCTATCATTCAATCTCCAGCATTGTTTCTATCACTAACGCCATATTTTCCAACTACCAGTTCTTCCTCTTTGTTTCCAACTAATCGCATTCCAATCACCGGTAATTATCTATGCATCCTGATTGCATGTTCGATCAATTTCAGACTGTAACAGCTGATAAAAATCTTTAATTTCTTCATCTTTGGCCTTAGTGGTTGGTGCATAAATTTGAATAACAGTCTTATTAACTAGTCTTCCTTGTAGGTGTATGGATATTATTCTACCACCGACAACTTTGTACTTAAAGATAGATCTTTAAATGCTCTTTTTGACAATGAATGCAACATCATTCGCCTTCAAGTTGTCACTCCTGGTGTAAGTAGACCATATGATTATCTGATTCGAAATGACCAATACCAGTCCACTTCAGCTCACTAATGCCTAGGATATTACTGTTTATGTGTTCCACTTCATTTCTGATGATTTCCAATTTTCCTAGATTCATGCTTCATACATTCCATGTTCCAATTGTTAATGGATGTTTGCAGCTGTTTCTTCTTGTTTTGAGTCACGCCACATCAGCAAATGAAGGTCCTGAAAGCTTGACTCTATCCACGTCATTAAGATGGACTCTGTTTTGAGGAGGCAGCTCTTCCCCAGTCATCTGTTGAGTGCCTTCCAGCCTGGGGGCTCATTTTCTGGCACTATATCAGACAATGTTCTGCTGCTATTCATAAGGTTTTCACTGGCTAATGCTTTTCAGAAGTAGACTACTGGGTCTTCTTCCTAGTCTGTCTTAGTCTGGAAACTCAGCTGAAACCTGTCCACCATGGGTGACCCTGTTGGTATCTGAATGCCGGTGGCATAGCTTCCAGGATTACAGGAACACACAAGCCCCCACAGTACGACAAACTGACAGACACATGGGGATAAAAGACCTTAAGGTTCACCATTTTTTTTTAAGTTTAATTAATTTAATTCCTAAAAACGTCTTAATTACTTCTGAAGATTCATCATTCAGACAACTGAAGGACTTTTAAAAAGATACTAAATTTATAAACTCAGCTTAAGACACTTAAAAACGTTTAATGAACTAAGCTTGAAAATTGAACCAAGTATTAATTGAAGACCAAAAGTGACAGTACAAACTTGCTGGGCTTATAAATGGATTGAGATTTGTAAGCTGAATTTAGATATTTAAGGAAGAATTAAATTGGAGTCTGTGGTTTAATAAATTGATTATTAATTTTTGAAACCAATGTCATCTCTAGAATTGTCCTTTCTATGACCATAAAGAAACTCATATTTATGCAAGAAGGAAAAAAACTGAGGTGAAACTTAAAGAATTGTCAACTTTGGATAAATGTTTCTGCAACATTAAGACATATCATATCATAGATTCCCTAAAGCTAAGAAAAAAGATTATAAGAACTATTAAGGTGTTAGAGTCATTATGTTGTTAGGAGTCCCTGGGTGGTGCAAACAGTTAAGTGCTCTACTACTAACTGAAAGGTTGGTGATTCCAATCCACCCAGAGGCATCTCAGAAGAAAGGCCTGATGGTCTAGCGATCTGCTTTTGTGAAAGATCACAGCCTTGAAAACTCTATGGAGCACAGTTCTACTCTGCAACACATGGGTCTGCCATGAGTCTGGAAGCTGGTTTGGTTTGATTTATGTTGTTGCTATTGTTTTTTGTTTTTTTTTTTTTTTTGGTATTTTTTTTTAACATTCAGTATTTTCCTGCTGTGAGAGATAATAGGATTAGCACTAGGAGGTAGGGTGACCATCCATCCCTGTTTGCCCAAGATTCAGGGGTTTCTCGATACTTGAGACTTTCAGCGGTAAAACCAGTATTGAGGCATCATGGTATAGCTGCCCAGACTGCAGATTCTAACATCTATGTTTGAGGCTTGAGTCCTCAACTTACTACCTATGTATCATGGGCAAACTACTTATTTTTGTGCCTCTGTTTTTTCTTCTGTAAAACTAGAGTAAAATAACGACTACCTATCCCAGGGAGCCCTGGTGGCACAGCAGTTAAGAGCTCAGCTGCTAGCCAAAAAGATCAGCAGTTCAAATCCACCAGCCACCCCTTGGAACCCTATGGGGCAGTTCCACTCTGTCCTGTAGGGTCACTATGAGTTGGAATTGACTTGAGGGCAATGGGACTGGTTTTTTGGTTTATCCCAAAGGGTTATTATGAACCATAAAATGAGTTATCATATGGAAAGAACTTAAAATGGTACTTAGAATTCTGTTGTTGTATGCCATCAAGTCAATGATAACTCATAGTGACCCTACAGGACAGAGTAGAACTGCCCCATAGGGTTTTCTAGGCTGTAAGTCTTTATGGAAACAGACTGCCAGGTCTTTTCTTCCTCAGAGTGGCTGGTGAGTTGAAACCACTGACCTTTCAGTTAGCAGCCAAGTGCTTAACCATTGAGATTAGCACTAAATATATGCTAACTGCCACCCCTTTTTCCTGATTTTGTAGCTTATTTTCTTTTTTGCCCCAATTATTGATTCTTCATTTTATATATAAATAGATTTGATGCTTACCACTAGTCATTTTACTGTGGCTTTTCCATTCTTGAGTTCTTTATTTTGATTCTTTATTCGTTGGGTTTCCTGATTGACTAGTTTTTGTAGAAAGAGCTCATGGATACTATATTCTCTGAATTCTTTGATATTTGAAACTGTTGCTTGAATTTATGACTGAATGACATCTTGGCCTGATTAATACTCTTGGATCTCACTTTTATCTGTCAGCACTTGGTAGATAGTGCTCCATTTTCTTCTAGAGTTGATGTTTGCTATGCTGAAGTCTGAGACCAGCCTGACATTTTTTCTTTTATAGATGACTTGTTCAGCCTGAATGTCCAAATTATTTTTTAATTCTTGAAGTTTAATAAGTTACTGACACTGTATCTTGTTCTATATAATTTTTTTTCCTTATACCCTATGTGTTTTCAAACTACAGGCTCAGTTCTTGTATTTCAGGGCATTACTATACTTTATTTTTTGATACTTTTTCTATTCTGTTTATTGAGTTTTACCTCAGGGACATCAATTATTCTTATGTTGTGTCACCTTTATCTGTTCTTCATTTTGTCATGTTCTCTGAAATTACTTTAATCTCTTTGCCTTTATCTTTTGAATTCATTAAGATATCCTTGAGTCTTTCTTATATGTCATCTAGCAGACAGTAATAATTTCCAATAAATATAAGCTTTTTCCTTTTCCCTTACTAACAAAATCTTATTTTGTTTTTGATTGTAATGCCTATAGCTTAAAAAGTTGTTTTCTTGGGCTATCTTGCACCTAGGGGTCAATATATGACACAGTTCTGGCCAATGAGATGTAGTATAAGTTTGCTTTGTTGGATATTTAAATAGTTCTTTAAAAGGGATCAGGTTAAGCTGGCATATGCCTTTCGTCTTCCATTCTGCCTGTCTGGCATATAGATGCAAGGTGGAGGGAGAAGCAACTATCTTGGAATCAAGAAATGTTTATGAGCATAAAACTATACACTAGAGATGTTAGAGCAGAAAGTTAACTGGAACTTTGATAGCTTATTTGAAGAATCAAGAAAAATAACCACCATAATTTGTTTAAACAATAGATTTTCTATTCCATACAACTGAAAATAATTCCTAGTGATACAGGCTATTCATTTGATCTTTAGTGATGTAAAAATGTGGAATACTTTAGTAATTTTCATATCATTTTTTGGTAGGAGTCATGCCAATCCCAGCTATATTGCTCTAATTTTGATATATGTGCTCTTCAAGGGAGCAGGATATTGTTTTTTCTTCAATAGTGAAAAAGATTTGAAAGGAAGGCAGTCAGGTCACTGAGGTCAAGCAAATCTTGTCATCCTCAACAAGGATTAATGTAGTGATAATTACATAAATCAATGAGGAGAAGCACAGGAAGGGAGGAAGAACCTGATAGTGGACTGCTCTCAGAAGTAACAGGAAATGACATTATATTTCATCTCATTTTGTCAGACTTTCAAATCACCCTTTTCAAATTTTTGATGATGTGGTGTTTTTTCAAAATTATGTTCTGCTTTCCAGTATTTTATAAGAAGTAATCCAGAGTTGTGTGTCCAGAATTGAAAAAATGAGTTTGAAATTATCTTGATAATGTACATATTGAGATAATAAATTTTAAAATGAGGTATTTAAAGCAGGAAAGCTTGAAACAGTTGAACTCAGGGAAAAGGATTGTGGCCAATATTGGCCTGGGATTTAGAACAAATTTGAACATTTTGTTGTTATTACTGAATTAGAATTGCCTGGTACTTTACCCAGCTGTTAATTAAGCACTTAAGAAGCCACAGTCATTTAACTCCTTCAGGTCCCCAGGATACTGTTTAGTTATTGCTTCTATTTACTGTACTAAATTCACTAATAGGCAATGCTTTAAAAACACTGAGAATACTACTTCATAATATGTTTAGTCTTCTGTAAGATTAGATGGAAAAAGCAAATCAAATTTAGTTCCTTGTTCATTTTAATTTATGTTAGCAGATGTTCTACGTGTATGCTGGTCAACTATTCAATTTGCATTATGGAAGAGCCTATAATAGCAATTTATCATTTTTTTTTTCTTTCTTTCTTTACATTGGGGTTTTAATTTCTTTGAAAATGTTGCTATAAAAATAGGATAAATTTTATTTTTCTAATTCATGTTTCATATCCCAAAAGAAAATTTGGGTTCATAAAATTCAAGCAATATTTTAAAATTAATTTTAAGAAGGGATGAGAGAAATAGAAAAAGAAAAGTAAAGCAAAGAAGGTAAGAAAACTGAACAATGAAGCCCTCAGCTTGCCAAGGATACAAATTCACTCTTAGAACAGGTGGTGGTAGATGGAAGCAGTTCATGTGGGAATGTCCCCATTTCTACTATAATGTTGCTATTCAAAAACTTATGTGTATTACATATTCCCACGTGTCTGTCAGTTTGTCGTAGTGTGGGGGCTTGTGTGTTGGTGTGATGCTGGAAGCTATGCCACCGGTATTCAGATACCAGCAGGGTCACCCATGGAGGACAGGTTTCAGTTGAGCTTCCAGACTAAGACAGGCTAGGAAGAAGGACCCGGCAGTCTATTTCTGAAAAGCATTAGCCAGTGAAAACCTTATGAATAGCAGTGGAACATTGCCTGATATAGTGCTGGAAGATGAGCCCCCCAGGTTGGAAGGCACTCAAAAGATGACTGGGGAAGAACTGCCTCCTCAAAGTAGACTCGACCTCAATGACATGGATGGAGTAAAGCTTTTCGGACCTTCATTTGCTGATGTGGCACGACTCAAAATGAGAAGAAACAGCTGCAAACATCCATTAATAATCGGAACCTGGAGTGTATGAAGTATGAATCTAGGAAAATTGGAAATCATCAAAAACGGGATGGAAGGCATAAACATTGATATCCTAGGCATTAGTGAGCTGAAATGGACTGGTATTTGCCATTTTGAGCCAGACAATCATATAGTCCACTATGCTGGGAATGACAACTCGAAGAGGAATGGTGTTGCATTCATTGTCAAAAAGAACGTTTCAAGATCTATCCTGAAGTACAACCCTGTCAGTGATACGATAATATAAGACCAGTTAATACGACTATTATTCACATTTATGCACCAACCACAATGGCCAAAGATGAAGAAATAGATTTTTATCAGCTCCTGCAGTCTGAAATTGATCGAACATGCAATCAAGATGCATTGATAATTACTGGTGATTGGAATGCGAAAGTTGGAAACAAAGAAGAAGGATCAGTAGTTGGAAAATATGGCCTTGGTAATAGAAACAATGCCGGAGATCGAATGATAGAAGTTTGCAAGACCAACGACTTCTTCATTGCAAATACCTTCTTTCACCAACATACATGGCGACTGTACACATGGATCTCGCCAGATGGAACACACAGAAATCAAATTGACTACATCTGTGGAAAGAGATGGTGGAAAAGCTCAATATCATCAGTCAGAACAAGGCCAGGGGCCGACAGTGGAACAGACCATCAATTGCTCATATGCAAATTCAAGCTGAAACTGAAGAAAATCAGAGCAAGTCCACGAGAGTCAAAATATGACCTTGAGTATATCCCACCTGAATTTAGAGACCATCTCAAGAATAGATTTGATGCATTCAACACTAGTGACCGAAGACCAGACAATTTGTGGAATGACATCAAGGACATCATCCATGAAGAAAGCAAGAGGTCACTGAAAAGAAAGAAAAGACCAAGAAGGATGTCAGAGGAGACTCTGAAACTTGCTCTTGAGCGTCGAGCAACTAAAGCAAAGGGAAGAATTCATGAAGTAAAAGAGCTGAACAGAAGATTTAAAAGGGCCTCTCGAGAAGATGAAATAAAGTATTATAATGATATGTGCAAAGAGCTGGAGATGGAAAACCAAAAGGGTAGAACACACTTAGCGTTTCTCAAGCTGAAAGAAGTGAAGAAAAAATTCAAGCCTCGAGTTGCAATAGTGAAGGATTCCATGGAGAAAATATTAAATGATGCAGGAAGCATCAAAAGAAGATGGAAGGAATACACAGAGTCATTATAACAAAAAGAATTAGTCGATATTCAGCCATTTCAAGAGGTGGCATATAATCAGCAACCGATGGTACTGAAGGAAGAAGTCCAAGCTGCTCTGAAGGCATTGGCGAAAAACAAGGCTCCAGGAATTGATGGAATATCAGTTGAGATGTTTCAACAAACAGATGCAGCAATGGAGGTGCTCACTATTCTATGCCAAGAAATATGGAAGACAGCTTCCTGGCCAACTGACTGGAAGAGATCCATATTTATGCCTATTCCCAAGAAAGGTGATCCAACCGAAAGTGGAAATTATAGAACAATATCATTAATATCACACACAAGCAAAATTCTGCTGAAGATCATTCAAAAAGGGCTGCAGCAGTATATCGACAGGGAACTGCTAGAAATTCAGGCCGGTTTCAGAAGAGGATATGGAACCAGGGATATCGTTGCTGATGTCAGATGGATCCTGGCTGAAAGCAGAGAATACCAGAAGGATGTCTACCTGTGTTTTATTGTTTATGCAAAGGCATTTGACTGTGTGGATCATAACAAACTATGGATAGCACTGCAAAGAATGGGAATTCCAGAACAATTGTGCTCATGAGGAATCTTTACATAGATCAAGAGGCAGTTGTTCGGACAGAACAAAGGGATACTGATTGGTTTAAAGTCAGGAAAGTTGTGCGTCAGGGTTGTATTCTTTCACCATACCTATTTAATCTGTATGCTGAACAAATAATACGAGAAGCTGGACTATATGAAGAACAGGGCATCAGGATTGGAGGAAGACTGATTAACAACCTGTGTTATGCAGATGACACAACTTTGCTTGCTGAAAGTGAAGAGGACTTTAAGCACTTACTAATGAAGATCAAAGACCACAGCCTTCAGTATGGATTACACCTCAACATAAAGAAAACAAAAATCCTCACAACTGGACCAATGAGCAACATCATGATAAATGGAGAAAAGATTGAAGTTGTCAAGGATTTCATTTTACTTGGATCCACAATCAACAGCCATGGAAGCAGCAGTCAAGAAATCAAAAGATGCATTGCATTGGGCAAATCTGCTGCAAAGGACCTCTTCAAAGTGTTGAAGAGCAAACGTGTCACCCTGAGGACTAAGGTGTGCCTGACCCAAGCCATGGTATTTTCAATCACATCATATGCATGGACAGCCAAAAGTACGAACAAATCTGTCTTAGAAGAGGTACAGCCAGAATCGTCCTTAGAAGCAAGGATGGTGAGACTGCGTCTTATGTACTTTGGACATGTCAGGAGGGATCAGTTGCTGGAGAAGGACATCATGCTTGGCAGAATACAGGGTCAGTGGAAAAGAGGAAGACCCTCAACAAGGTGGATTGACACAGTGGCTGCAACAATGAGCTCAAGCGTAACAACGATTGTAAGGATGGCGCAGGACCGGGCAGTGTTTCGTTCTGTTGTGGATAGGGTCGCTATGAGTCGGAACTGACTCAACGGCACCTAACAACAACAACAGCTCATGGATATGAGAATTTTTGTGCAAATCATCATTTGGATAAATGGGTGGCAATGCACATAACAACATTTTCATTTTGTACCATATAGGGTTTTCCAAATCTTAGTTAGAGTTAATCAGAACTTTTTTCCTTGCTTCTTGAAATGTGGAGAAAATAACTTCCTGGGTATTCAGTTAAAAGACCTCTGTATTCAGTTAAAAGACCTCTGACAAATCAAAACCACAATGAGATATTATTTCACCCACACTAGAGTGGCTATTATTAGCAAAACAAAAAACAAGTGTTGGCAAGGATGTAGGGAAATTGGAACCTCACATCCACTGTTGGTGGGACTGTAAAATGGTGCAGTTGCTGGGGAAAACAGTTTGACAGTTCCTCAAAAAGTTAAACAGAATTTTCAGCAATTCCGCTCCTGGGTATATACCCAAAAGATTTGAAAGCAGGAACACAGATACTTGTACACCAATGTTCATTGCAGCCCTGTTCCCAATAGCCAAGAGGTGTAAACAACCCAAATGTGCATCAAAGGATGAATGGATAAACAAATGTGGTAAGTCCATACCAAAACGAAACAAACAAACCAGTTGCTGTCAAGTTGATTCCAACTCATGTTGAGTAGAATTATGCTCCATAGGGTTTTCCATGGCTGTGAACTTTTGGAAGCAGATCACTAGGCACTTCTTCCAAGGTACCTCTGGGTGAATTTGAACTGACAACCTTTCCATTAGTAGCAGAGCACTTAACTCTTTGTGCCACGCAGGGACTCTAATACTGGTATTCCTTGCTTAACTCACAATTAGTTCTGTAGTACATGTGATTTGGACGTTGTGGGAACACCAGCATCCTGGGGCATGGGGCTGGAGGAGGCACGGGGCTCCCCAGCGCACGGACTGGGGCCTGGGGACTGCTGTGCCGGAGCAACAGGGGCAGCTCTGGCTACAGAGGCATCAGGTGAGCGCTTGGCTGGAACCGCCCAGCGCCCGGTCCAGCAGCCTGGTTAAGGTCACTGCTGTGAGGCTCTGGGCGTGAGTGGGCCCGGACAGCAGCGTACAGGTCTAGGCGGTATTGCGCCCCGCTCTGGCTGGGCCCGGCAATGCATGTTGATCTTTGGGGCTTGGGAGCAGCAACAGAGTTGTCTGTTCTGCGGGTGGAGGGTGGCAAGGTGTGCTGGCTGCCCAGTAGGGCTGTGGGAAGGTATTAAAAATATTAGTATGTTTAAACTGTCAGGGAGCCAAAGTGTCACCTTAAAGCAAAAACAAAGCCAGGGGAAAAGGGAGACATCAAAAAGCATTCAGGCCAGGATGGCCTTGTGCATATCATTGTGGCTAAGGAAGATTTATGACTCGGTATCCCAAAGCTGTAAACAGAGCACAAAACAGCAAACACTTGCTCCTTAAGTCCAATACATTGTGGAGGTGCAACATGAAAGGGGAGCCAGGCTAGGCAGGAAGAGAGAACCCTCAGCAAAAATCCACACACCAGCATTTTCTCTTCACACTGGCCCTGTAGGGTGTGGCATTTGAAGAAAGAAATGGGTCAATAATCAACCCACACTTTCTTCTCCAAACTGCTGAAGTGACTGTCGCTACCTTCTTTGCTAAACCAGCTGCTGGGAAGCCTAGCTCTCTGAGAACCTGCCCGGAGGAGGCCTGTGCCAGCCAAGGAGACCAAGGGCGACTGAGCCAGGGCTGGGGCACTGGCAGCGGATACCTTTCCATCTGCGCCCTAGGGGACAACACTGGGCAAAATGCAGGGACTAGACCCACTGAGTCGCGCTGGAGCCAAGGGGGCCTGTGACTGGCAGACTAGGTGGCTTCCAGCCTGGTAGAAATGGGGCTCTGACCGCGAGTTGAGGATCTGGCATTGGAGCACTCAGACATCTTGGTGGCCTCTCCACGGATGTGTATGTGGTCCAGCATTGCCCGAGTGGACATTAGGTGACATATACCTGTATTCATACAATGGAATATTACTCAGCCATTAAAACAAATGAAATTCTGATACATCTTACAACATGGATAACCTTGAAAACATTATGCTGAGTGAAATAAGTTAGACACAAAAGAACACTTATCGTATGATTTTATTTATTTGATGTGTCTAGAATAGGCAAATTCATACAGACCAACGTTTATTAGTGGAAGGGAGAGACAGGAAGTTACTAAGGGCACTGAGTTTCTATTAAGGGTGATGAAAAAATCTGGAAATGGATAGTGAAGATGGTTGTACCATATGGTGGACATGATTAATTTCAGTGAATTTTACACATAAAAAAGATTGAAATGCTAAATGTTTTATTAATGTCATTACCACATTAAAAATAATAATAAAAAAACCTTTGAGTCTGCTAATTCATAGGGAGGAATTTGGGAGGCTCCAATGTCATACTTTATAAATTTTGCTTTTGAATTTATTTTTGGCTATTTGTGGAAATAATTTCAATCCCCTTCCACCAGTCAAAAGAGCTGTTTAAACTGTTTTATGAAAAGCTGTTGCTTGGATTAGTTTGGAAACCTTCAGGTTTCCATATGGCATCAGTCTAGCTCTTTTCATTATATTTACAGCAGATTATATGCATCTATCAAGTCATTACATACTGTTTCTTTACTTTGGGGATGACTGCCCTCATTTTACCACAATCATTTTTTAGTTATTAGTTATCCTATTAGTGACTTGGGCAAGTCACTTAAACCCTGCCTCATATATCTGTTCTATAAAATGAAGATGTTATTGTTGTTAGGTGCTGTGGAGTCAATTCTGACTCATAGCGACCCTGTAGAACAGGGTAGAACTGCCCCATAGCATTTCCAAGACTGTAATCTTTACAGAAGCAGACTACTGCACCTCCTCCCCACCCCAGAGAGGCTGATGGGCTCAAATCTTCAACCTTCTGGTTAGCAGCAGAAAGGATGGGGGGGGGGGGGAAGTGTGTGGGGATAGGGCGAAGCCGGCAAATAAAGGCAGATGGCTTGTGTTACTTTTGTAAAAATATGGTAGTAGCAGTAGTATATACGTGGTCAGCGACCTCTATGATGATCCTAGTGATTCCCACATCCTGGTATTCATGCCCTTCTGTAATTCCTTCCTCTTATGTGTGGAAACCCTGGTGGCCTAGTGGTTAAGTGCTACAGCTGCTAACCAAAAGTTTGGCAGTTCAAATCTACCAGTCGCTCCTTGGAAACTCTATGGTTCTAATCCGTCCTATAGAGTTGCCATGCATCAGACTAGATGGCAAGGGGTTTGGTTTTTTGGGTTTTTGTGCGTGGGCTGGATTTAGTGACTCACTTCTAAAGAAGAAAGATACAACAAAAGTGATGGGAGATCACTTACAAGATTAGGCTACAAAAAGGCTGTGAATTTTAACCCTCCCCCTCTCTCCATGGGAGGCAGACTGCCATGCTGTAAGGTTCCCTAAGAAGAGGTCCACTTGAGGAGGAAAGATGTCTCTGTCCAATAGCCAGAGAGAACCTGAGGCCTGACAATAGCCACATTAGTTTGGAAGCAGATTCTCCCCCAGCGGAGCCTTGAGATGACTGCAGCCCCAGCTAACACTTGACTGTAGCCTGAAGAGAGACCTGAGCCAGAGGACCCGGCCTGGATTCCCAATCTACAGAAATTGTGAGAAAATAAATGTTTGTTTCTTTAAGCTGCTGAATTTTGGGTAATTTTTTTTAATGCAACAGTAGATAACTAATACAACTACATCATACGGTTGTTTTGATGGTTAAATAAGCGCAAGTAATAAATTTTAGTTACCATTATTAGCTTGGTATACCAGAACATTGCTCAAGAAGTTACTTTTTTAATATAGATTACACCTATAATGTTCAGTTCAATTTTTCGACATTTTGATAGTTTTCGTTCTTGTTTTTAGTTTCCCCAAACTCTCCCATCACTCTTAAGTTAGGGTTATAGACATTTCTACTTTCCTATTCATGTTGGAAATATATAATTGGCAAAATTAGTCCCATCCTAGACCTTATAAAAAACACAAAACAAATAAGTTAAGTTGTAAAGTATTTAACTACTGTCTAGAGACGTGTATATAGATGAAGACAGAAAAAAAAATGGTTTTTAGCTCGTATGCTGAAAAGCCACTTTATCAAACACATATATTCTTTGTAAGGGTTTGATTAAGGAGTGGCTTTTTGTAGTCCTATATCTTCTATATTTGGGATCATCCTCAGAAAACTTCAGGCCACAGTAGTAACAAATTTGTTGCTGTTGTTCGGTGCTGCTGAGTCAATTTTGACTCATGGCTACCCCATGTGACAGAGCAGAAGAGCTCCTTAGGATTCCTTGGCTGTAATCTTTGTGGAAGCAAATCCCTAGGTCTGTCTCCTACAGAGCTGCTGGTAGGTTTGAATCGCCAATCTTTTGGTTTGCTTAACCATTGCACCACCAGGGCTCCTTAGTAACAAGTTTATCATGGTGCATATATTGATTAATAAGGCTTGTGAGAAGTATTTTAATTATATGAGACTTAGATCTCAAATACAGTGCCCTCAGGAAAATGGGTAGTGCAAGCTGAGTGGGAAACACAGTTCCCTTAAGAGCTGTAGACACCCAGCTTCTGCCCAGTGTTCTCCTGCAAGAATTTGAGTCCTGGGTTGCCAGGTTCTCCAAACTTTGAAGAAAAGATGGAAATCTGGGCTTTTGTTTATGCTTTTTAAGATTGTTTTTGAGGGAGGCAGGGCCAAAATGGAGGAGTAGTCAGACACTTCATGTAGTCCTTCTTACAACAAAGACCCCAAAAAAACCAAGTGAATCGATTATATATGACAATCTAGGAGCCCTGAACATCAAAGGCAAAGTTGAGAAATCTGGCTGAGTGACAGGGGGATGGAGAGATGGTTCAGAAGCAGTGAGGAGTTGCCAGACCTGACCCAGCAGGAACTGGCACCCCTCAGGCTGGATCCACTGGCACAAGTGCAGTGAGGCAAGCAGTGGCATTCGGGACACGTTTTCCACATCAAGACAGACCAAGTGGCAGAGAGTCCACTCACACCTCTAGAATCAGCAAAAAGTGGCACTCTTCGCAAAAGATGAGTACATGCATCTAATCTACCCCATGGACCAAGAAAAACCCCTTTGAGAAAAAACTCTCTCCCATTTACCTGACCCCTCCCTGGTCTGTACAGGATCCCAAGCTGCTTTCCCTGGGCGGGAAGTAGAACCTGTCACACCCTGAGCCATTCTCCTGGCCTTGGAGAAGAAAAAAATTAACAAGCAGAGAAAAAATAATCTGCCGGCTCCCCTACAGGGAACTCTGGGAGGAAACAGCTCCTTTGCCTAGGCACAGACACAAGGGGTCCATAAACTCTGAACATCCTTCATCCCTGCATAGACCTGTATGGGTCAGTTTCAACAGTGTAGGCCCTCATTAGCACAGTACAACAGGTTATATACCTGAAGACTATTTTCAACTGTTTCAGCTCTATAGTGGAGAAGCAAGTTCATGATGTTTGACACCACTCTGCCTATTAAGCAGGGTCCTCACCTACCCACATCAAGGCCCTGAGGACTGGTGGCTCCACCCACACCACCTAGCCACCCTTAACAGGGGTCCAAGGATAAGTGGTACCTCCCAGTCCTTACAGCCAACACCACTGGAGGTGCAAAGTCTGGATGGAAAACCCACCCACCTACCTGCTCTAGAGGACAGGGACGTGCTTTACTAACAGACACTGGGGGGCAGTTGTCAGCCCCCTGCCTTGCTCAGCACATGACCCTGTGCAGCCAGATACCTGTTCCTACACCAATCACCCCTGCTCGTCTAAGTCTGTAGGTGAGAACCTGAACCACAAGTTGGGGACTGACTACCTGGACACCTGAGCTGAATCCAAACAAGAAAAGTAAATGGACTCCTCTTCTCATATACCTAGTAACAACTCTAACCACCTGGTGACAGGACGAGAGAGCTTCAAAGACGCCAATAATCGAACTAGCTCACACAACCAGCCTATTTGGGCATATCAAAACAAAACAAAACAAGAAGCTAGGGCACAGTAAGCAAACATAAAATAAATATAATAATTTATCAATGGCCCAGAGACAACAGTCAGTATCAAATCACATAAAGAGGCAGACCATGATGGCTTTAGCAAGCAACCAAAACAAAGAATCAAGAAACCTTCCAGAAGAAGATAACTTGGAATTATTGGAGGTGGAGTTAAGAAGATTAATATACAGAGCTCTTAAAGAGATCAGGCAAACCCAGAACAAGCCAAGGAACACACAGATAAAGCAATAAAGGAACTTAACATGATTAGAGAAAAGCATAATGACAAGCTTAATAGGCTGCAAGAATCCTTAGATTCAGCAATCAGAAATCCAGAAGTTTAACAATAAAATTTCAGAATTAGACAGCTCAGTGGAAAGTCACAGGAGCAGAATTGAAGAAATGGAAGTTAGAAATATTGAGATGGAAGATAAAGCACTTGACACTAACATATTTGAGAAAAATCAGATAAAAGAATTTAAAAAATTGAAGAAACCCTAAGAATCATGTGGGACTCTATCACAAGGAATGACCTATGGTAATTGGAATATCAGAGTGAAAGTGGGGGGATAACAGAAAACACAGAGAGAATTGTCGAAGATTTGTTGGCAGAAACGTTCCCTGATATCATGAAAGATGAGAAGATATCTATCCAAGAAGCTCGTCAACCCCACACAAAGTAGATCCTGAAAGAAAGTCACGAAGACATATTATAATCAAACTTGCCAAAACCAAAGATAAAGATAGAATTTTAAGAGTGGCTAGGGATAAATGAAAAGTCACCTAAAAAGGAGAGTCAATAAGACTAAGCTCAGACTACTCAGCAGAAACCATGCAGGCAAGAAGAAAATGGGATGACATATATAAAGCCTTGAAGGAGAATAATTGCCAGGCAAGAATTATATATCCAGCAAAACTGTCTCTCAGATATGAAGGCATAATCAGGACATTTCCAGATAAACAGAAGTTTAGGGAATTTGCAAAAACTAAACCAAAATCACAAGAAGTACTAGAGGGAGTCCTCTGCTTCGAAAATCAGTAACATCAGATAACAACCTAAGACTAGAACACAGGACAGAGCAACCAGATATCAATCCAGACAGGGAAATCACAAAAATAAATCAAAGCTAAAATGCTGAAAACAGGGAAAAAGAGAAGTCACTATGTAAAAGCTGACAACATTAAACAAAAAAGAGGGACTAAAAAATGTAGCCATGGATCTTTCATATGGGGAGGAAGTCAAGGTGATATAAAGAAATTAAAGATTGGTTTAAACTTAGAAAAATAGGGGTAAATATTAAGGTAAGCACAAAGGAAACTAACGATCTTACTCATCAAAATAAAAAACAAGAAAAACATAAAGACTCAGCAAATACAAAAGCAATGACAATGAAGAGGAAAAGACAATATTTAAAGAAAAATGACTCAGCACAGAAAATTAAGTGGAAAAAAGAAAGTGTTAACAACACACAAAAAAGACATCAAAATGACAGCACTTAACTCATACCTATTCATAATTACGCTGAATATAAATGGACTAAATGCACCAATAAAGAGACAGAGAGTGGCGGAATGGATTAAAAAAAGACATGATCCGTCTATATGCTGCTTACAAGAGACACACCTTAGACCTAAAGACACAAACAAACTAAAACTCAACGAATGGAAAAAATATATCGAGCAAACAACAATCCAAAAAGAGCAGGAGTGACAATATTAATTTCTGACAAAATACACTATAAAGTAAAACCAACCACAAAGGATAAGTAAGGATACTGTATAATGATTAAAGGGTTTTTTATACTGGGAGGACATAAACATAATAACTATTTACACACCCAACAGGGTGCCAAAATACATAAAAGAAACTCTAACAGCATTGAAAGTAGAGATAGACAGCTCCACGATAATAGTAGGAGGCTTCAACACACTACATTCGGTGAAGGGCAGAATATTCAGAGAAAAGCTCAAAAAGACATGGAAGATATAAATACCACAATCAACCAACTTGACCTCATAGACATATACAGAACACTCCACCCAACAGCAGCCAGGTATACTTTCTTTTCCAACATACATGCAGCATTCTCCAGAATAGACCACATATTGGGCCATAAAGCAAACCTTAACAGAATCCAAAGCATCAAAATATTGCAAAACATCTTTTCTGACCACAAAGCCATAAAAGTAGAAATCAATAACAGAAAAAGCAAGGGAAAAAAAAATCAAACACATGGAAAATGAAGAACACCTTGTGCAAAACAACTGGGGTATAGAAGAAATTAAGGATGGAATAAAGAAATTCATAGAATCAAATGAGAATGAAAATACATCCTACCAGAATCTTTGGGACACAGCAAAGCACAGCTCAGAGGGCAATTTATGGCAATAAAGGCACACAACCAAAAGAGGAAAGGGCCAAAATCCACACATTAGCCTTATGACTCAAACAAATAGCAACAAAGGAGCCTTAGGGCATGAGAGGAAAGCAAATAATAAAAATTAGAGCAGAGTTAAATGAAATAGAGATAGAAGAACAATAGAAAAAGTTAACAAGACCAAAAGCTGGTTCTTTGAAAAGATCAACATAATCGATAAACCACTGGCCAAACTGACAAAAGAAAAACAGGAGAGGAAGTAAATACCCTGAATAAGAAATGAGATGGGAGATATTACAACAGACCCAACTGAAACTGAAATAATCATAACAAAATACTATGAAAACTTAAACTCTAACAAATTCGAAAGACTAGAGGAAATGGGCAAATTTCTAGAAACACGCACTACCTACATAAAATAACACAAAAAGAGGTAGAACAACTAAATAAACCTATAACAAAAGAAGGCATTTAAAAGGTAATTAAAAAAACTCCCAACCAAAAAAAAAAAAAAAAAGTCCTGGCCCTGATGGAATCGCTGGAGAATTCTCCCAACTTTCAGAGAAGAGTTAACACCACTGCTACTAAAGTTATTTCAGGGCAGAGAAAAGGGTGGAATACTCCCAAACTCATTCTTTGAAGCCACCATAACCCTGATACTGAAACCAGGTAAAGACACCACAAAAAAATAAAATTACAGACCAATATGCTTCACGAGCATAGATGCAGGGATTGGCAACAAAATTCTAGCCAACAGAATTCAACAACATATCAAAAAAAACAATTCACCATGACCAAGTGGGATTCATACCAGGCATGCAGGGATGGTTCAACATTAGAAAAACAATCAATGTAATCCATCACATAAATAAAACGAAAGACAAGAACCACATGATCTTATCATTTGATGAAGAAAAGGCATTTGGCAAAGTCCAACACCCATTCATGATAAAAAGTCTCAGCAAAATAGGAATAGAAGGGAAATTCCTCAACATAGTAAAGGGCATTTATACAGAGCCAACAGCCAACATCATCCTAAATAGAGAGAATCTGAAAGCGTTCCCCTTGAGATCGGGAACAAGACAAGGATGCCCTTTATCACCACTCTTATTCAACGTTGTGCTGGAGGTCCCACCCAGAGCATTAGGATAGAAAAAGAAATAAAGGGCATCCAAATTGGTAAGGAAGAAGTAAAAGTATCTCTATTTGCAGATGATATGATCTTATGCACAGAACACGCTAAAGAATACACGAGAAAACTACTAGAACTAATAGAAGATTTCAGCAAAGTATCAGGATACAAGACAAACATACAAAAATCAGTTGGATTACTCTACACTAACAAAGAGAACATGGAAAAGGAAATCACCAAATCAATACCATTTACAACAGCCCCCAAGAAGATCAAATACTTAGGAATAAATTTAAACAGAGACATAAAAGACCTATACAAAGAAAACTACAAGACACTACTGCGAGAAACCAAAAGATACCTATGTAAGTGGAAAAACATACCTTGCTTATGGATAGGAAGACTCAGCATGGTGAAAATGTCTATTCTACCTAAAGCGATCTACAGATACAATGCAATCCTGATCCAAATTCCAAAGGAATTTTTTTAAATTGAGCTTTAGATGAAGGTTTACAGAACAAACTAATTTCTCATCAAACAGTTAGTACACACATCATGGTATGACATTGGTTAACAACCCCACGACATGTCAACACTCTCCCTTCTGAACCCTGGGTTCCATATTGCCAGCTTTCCTGTTCCCACCCCAGGGCTGGTGCACCCCTTTAGTCTTGTTTTGTTCCATAAGCCTGTTCAATCTTTGGCTGAAGGGTGAACCTCAGAAGTGGCCTCATTACTGAGCTGAAAGGGTGTCCAGGAGCCATACTCTCAGGGTTTCTCCAGTCTCTGTCAGGCCAGCAAGTCTGGTCTTTCTTTTTGAGTTAGAATTTTGTTCTACATTTTTTCTCCAGCTCTGTCCAGGACCCTCTATTGTGATCCCTGTCAGAGCAGTCAGTGGTGGTAGCCGGGCACCATCTAGTTGTTCTGGACTCAGTCTGGTGGAGACCATGGTAGATGTGGTCCACTAGTCCTTTGGACTGATCTTTCCCTTGTGTCTTTAGTTTTCTTCATTATTCCTTGTTCCCGAAGGCGTGAGACCAGTGGAGTATCCTAGGTGGCCGCTCGCAGGCTTTTAAGACCCTAGACGCTACTCACCAAAGTAGAATGTAGAACATTTTCTTTATAAACTCTGTTATGCCAGTTGAGCTAGATGTTCCCCGAGACCATGGTCCTCACAGCCCTCAGTTCAGCAATTTGGTCCCTCAAGGAGTTTGGATGTGTCTATGCAGCTACCATGGCCAACGGCATTTTTTAATGAGATGGAGAAACAAATCACCAACTTCATATGGAAAGGGAAGAGGTTTCGGATAAGTAAAGCATTACTGAAGAAGAAGAGCAAAGTGGGAGGCCTCACACTACCTGATTTTAGAACCTATTATACCACCAGGGCAGTCAAAGCAGCCTGGTACTGGTACAACAACAGGTACATAGACCAATGGAACAAAAATTGAGAATCCAGACATAAAGTCATCCACCTATGAGCAGCTGATACTTGACAAAGGCCCAAAGTCCGTTAACTGGGGAAAAGACAGTCTCTTTAACAAATGGTGCTGTTATGACTGGATATCCATCTGCAAAAAAAATGTAACAAGACCCATACCTCACAGCATGCACAAAAACTAACTCAAAATGGATCAAAGACCTAAATATAAAATCTGAAATGATAAAGATCATGAAAGAAAAAATAGGGACAATGCTAGGAGCCCTAATACATGGCATAAACAGGATATAAAACATTACTAACAATGTACAAGCACCAGAAGAGAAACTAGAAAACTGGGAGCTTCTAAAAATCAAACACTTATGCTCATCCAAAGACTTCAGCAAAAGAGTAAAAAGACAACCTACAGTAAAAAGACCCCATGTGACACAGTAGAACTGCCCCATTGGGTTTTCTAGGCTATAAGCTTTGCGGTAGCAGATTGCCAGGTTTTTCTCCAGAGGAGCTGCTAAGTGAGTTCAACTGCCAACCTTTTGATTAGCAGCTGAGTGCTTAACTGTTGTGCCACCAGGGCTTTTCAAATCCAATCTAAGATCAGGTCTTATTTAGTTTTCATGTCTCTTTAGTCTCCTTTAATATGAAACATTTCTTTTGATTTTCATTTCATTGTCTTTTATAAGACTGACATTTTGAAAAAAAAAAAGAAAACCACTGTTTTTAAACACTAGAATATTCCTTTTTTTGAGTTTATCTATTATTTACTCACTATTAAATTCAGATTATACATCCTGGTCATAATATTAGATAAGTAATGAATTCTTTTCAGGGGATCACATCTGGAGGCACACAACCTGTGTCCCATCTGCCTTTCATTGTGATGTTAATTCTGATTTCCTGGTCAAGGTGTCATATGAGTTTCCATGTTATAGTTACTAGTTTTTTTTCTCTTATTACTAATAAGCATTCTGTGGGAAGACACCCTAAGACCATGCCAATATCCCACTCTTCATCAAAATTTTTTCCCCTAGATTTAGCATCTAATGATGATTCTTGTCTGAACCAGCCTTCACTGTGTTGGCTGAAAATTTATGGTTTGCCATTTCAAGTACTCCTTTCACTTATACAAGTTAGCATTTGGCCTTTTTTTGTAAGGAAGAGCTCTTCTTTATATATTTATCACTGCTTATCAATATGTATTCATAAAGTGTTATTCTTATCACTGGTTGGTGCTCAAATTGTCCAAGATTTGGTCTCTGTGTTCTTATAACATGCCCTTTACCATGTTTTGAGTAGTTCCTTACTTCGTGACATAACAAGATGCTCCAGGCTCACCTCATATCTTTTCTGCTTCAGCAGTTTCTTCAAAAAGCCCTAGTTCCTTCTAGCAGAGAAAAGTGTTAGAAGCCAAGATCTGAGCTCTATGTGCTGATAATGTTTTAAGGATAGATCCTAAGAACTGGAATTTTTGGGTCAAAGCATATAACTTTGAGGATTCTCGTACATATCACCAAATTGCTTCCTGAAAATGTACTGATTTAGTCTCACATTCCCAGCATATGAGATTGTGTTTCTGTCTCCACTCTCACTAACATTTATTATCTTTTTCTTAACTTTACTGTTTAAAAAGTTTATCATAATTTTTGTGTTTCCTAGTTTATTAAAAAGATTTATTAATTTATTAGCTTTTTTCATTTATTTTCCTGTTCATACTGCGTCTATTTTTATCAGGAGCTTAGTGTTTTATATATCCATATGAGGTATTTACATGTATTAAATATGTTGATCCATTCTCATATTTGTGTCAATTAGTTTTCTAGTTTGTTATTTACATTTCAATTTGTATTTTTACTTTATATTCAAATACTTAATTTTTGTATTGAGTCAAACCTAGCCATCTTTTCTAGTGCGATTTTTTCCATTGCTACAATGCTTAGAAAGTCTATTTTTGTGTAGTATATATTTAATGATCTAATAAATATTTTAGTGCTGATTATATTCATATCACCCAAATCAAAAGGTCAAATTTTTTTTTTAATGGAAAAGAAAGGATGAGTATGTGGTAGTTTCAAAGAGAATTTCATAATAGTGACAGTTAATAATGGGAACAGTAGTAAAAAAGATGGTGTGTGGGTGTTTCTTAAGAGTGCCGTTAAAATCAGGACCACTGCTCAGCTTTCTCTCTGGGGCCAAAACCCCCAAAAACCAAATTTGTTGTTGTTGAGTTGATTCCAACTTATTAAAACCCTATAGGACAGAGTAGAACTGCCCCATAGGGTTTCTAAGGAGCAACTGGTGGATTCGAACTGCCTACTTTTGGTTAGCAGCCAAATGCTTAACCACAAAAGGTAATGCAACCACACTAAAAAAAGATTAGTTGATGTTATTTATTTTTACAAAAAACAAATGGAATAAAGATGCCCTCTAGTGGGAAGTTAGTTCCTACTTCTACAATCACAATGAAAGAATAGAAAATCTACCATCCATTCCTTTCTAAAATGCTCTACATATATAATTGTGGTGTGGCTGCTTTTGCTGTCTTTCTGAACAATAGAATCAATAAGAGAGTTAAGAAATTTGTTATCTCTCATTGTTATTCATGAATGGATTATACTTATTTTAATTGCTTGTAAGGCACATTATTGGTAACTAGGAGCAACCAAATTGTCATGGTTACCAAAGTCTGTTATCTTTTTAAAAAGATGTTGGTCATTCTCTATTGCAAGTAAATCAATTCTTCCTGGTAAGTTTATACAAGTAAATACTGACTTGTTCAAGAGATCACCCGAATGTAAATGTTGATTGGAATTTAATTTTATGAAAAAAAATTCTCTAATTTTGCTTCAATATTATAAAAAAATAATTTGCAAAGACCTAATGATAAATATCTAGAAAATAAAGTTGACAAAAATGCTTATTTTATGACTTTCAGAATCAATGTGCTTGAATAAGAGACAAAGGCTATAATATGTATATTCAGCAACTAGAGTGAACAAATGATTGCTACAGGTACCAACAGGGATGAATCTCATAAACATAATGTTGAGTGAAAGAAGCCAAACCCAAAGGTATACATGCTGTATTTTCCGTTGACATAAAGTTCAAAAATAGACAAAACTAATCAACAGTGTAGCAACCTGGTTAGTGGCTACCTTTTGGGGTTGGTGCATGAGGGGGCCATGTGGGGTCCTGGTTATGTTCTGTTTCTTATATGGTTGCTGGTTACCCAGGTGGGTCTATGTGGTGAAAATTCATTGAGCTGTACTACGTAAGATCTGCACACTTTTCTGTGGTTATTACGTTTTTCAATAGTTTACTTTAGAACATTAAAAACAAAAACTGCCTATATTAAAAAAAAAAAAACTGATCTAAAATGATTCTTTCAAAAAAGAAGTAGGTTGGCTAATTTAATTATATCCGAAGGAGTAACATAAAAGAAAACAAAACCCATTGCCCTTGAGTCAATTCCAACTCATAGCAACCTGTAGGACAAAGTAGAACTGCCCCAAAGAGTTTCCAAAGAGCACCTGGTGGATTCAAACTGCCATCCTTTTGGTTAACAACTGTAGCACTTAACCACTGTGCCACCAGGGTTTCCATCTGAAGGAGTAGGGAGACAGAAACCAGTAGATTAAGTAATGGAGTCCCATTATCTCATCATGAGACCATGTTCAACGAGTATTACTTCTTTTGTGATTCAATCCTTTTTACCACAAAACAATATCAATGACTACAAAAAACAGAAAATGGTTGAACTAAAAAGCTTACCAAATACCTGTATTAACCTTAAAAATAGCTAAACCCTTCATGAGGCTAAATTATGCTAGAAGGTAGTTTAATAAAATTCACATATTTTCCCTAAAATTTGACTTTAATGATAACAGTGAAATAGCCTTTTAAAATGTTTTCAAAGACATTAAAATTTTGTTCATTTTTTTCCTTTGTCCTGGATCCACAGGGGGGAAAAGCTGCATGCTAATAAAATGGAAAAAGAAAAAGGAGTGCTTCTTACTGAAAGATGTGATTAAATGGTTAAATCAATGGTGGAAGTGGACTGAGGGATACGTTAGCCACAAAGGAAGCAAGCCAAGAAGCAACTTTCTGCTGAGCAAAAGCTAATTTAAGATCATACGTTGCAGATAAAAGAATTTCCTAGAGGAGGCGGAGCCAAGATGGCAGACTAGACAGATGCTCCCGGCAAGCCCTCTTTACAGCAAAGACCCAAAAAAAAAAACAAGTGAAATGAAGATATTTGTGAAAAGCTGGGAGCCCTGAGCTACAAAGCCAAGCTTAGAAAATGAACTGAGGGACAGGTGGAAGAAGAGACCGTTCAGAAGTGGAGAGAAGTTACCAGACCTGAATCGCAGGGAGCCCTCAGGCACCATTCCCAGAGAGGCAGCTGCGGTGGGCTGCTACTAGCATTCAGTCACAGTTTCCTCAGGGAGAAGCAGCCAGCCACACAGCCTACTCACACCTCTGGGACCTGAGAAGAACAGCGCTTTCAGCAAAAGATAAGTACTTGCGTATATTTTACCGTGACCCCACACCCTCAAGATGGTTTCAGTGGCTGAATTCCCTGGGCCTGAGATAGGTTCTACTGAGCACCTAGAGCCATCCTCCCAGCCTTGGGGAAGGAAAAAAAAACTTGCAACTAAGGGGAAAAGATAATTTGCTAGCTCCACTAACCAGGGAAGCTCAGGACAGAAGGGGCTCCTGTCCAGGCATAAGCCATCCATGGACTTTGAGCACCTTTACCTTCTGCATGGACCCGTGTGGGCCTATTTTGAGAGTATAGGCCCTTGTTAGCAGATTCCAACCATTTCGGCTGTGTGGTGGAGAGGCGGGTGTTTGATGTTTGACATTGCCTGTTAAACAAGGTCCTCACCTACTCACATCAGGGACCTGAGGACTAGTAGCTCCACTCAGGTCACCCAGCCACCCACAACAGGGGTCCAAAGATAACTGGTACCTCCTAGTCCTTACAACCAAAAACTTTGGGTGCCCATGGTCCCTCTGCAGAACCCACCCACCTGCACGCACTAGGGAACAGGGACATGCTTTCCTCAGAGACACTCGGGGGTCTCTTCTCAGCCCCCTGCCTTGTTCAGAGCATGGCCCCCCAGATGCAATCAGATACCAGTATACACACCAATCACCCCTGTCGCCCTAAGACTGTATGACAGAGCTTGTACCACACACGTGATGATCAGCTACTTGGAAACCTGAGCTTGAAAACTGAATGGACTCCTAGACTGATATACCTGATAACAGCTATAGCCATCTGGGGACAGGACGTCAGAGCTCCAAAGGCGAAAATAATCAAGCTAGTTCACTCAAGCAACCCATAGGGGTATACCAAAGCAAAACAAAGCAAGAAGCTACGACACGGTAAGCAAGCATAAACAAATACAATAACATACAGATGGCTCAGAGACTATAGTCAATATCAAGTCACATAAAGAAAAAGACCATGATCACCTCACCAAGCTCTCAAATTCCAGGGATCTTCTAGATGAAAGAGCATTCCTGGAATTACCACACACAGAATAAAAAGTTTAATATATAGAACACTTCAAGATATCAGGAAGGCAATACACAGAACAAGCCAAGGAACACACAGACAAAGCAATTGAAGAAATTAGAAAGATTTTTCAGGAACATAATGAAAAGTTTAATAAGCTGGAAAAATCCATAGACAAACAGCAATCAGAAATTCAGGAGATTAACAATAAAATTACAGAAGTAGACAACTCAATACAAAGTCAGAGGAACAGAATTGATCACGTAGAAGCTAGAATTTCTGAACTCGAAGATAAATCACTTGGCAATAATATATTTGAAGAAAATCAGAGAAAAAAATTTTTTAAATGAAGAAATCTTAAGAATCATGTGGAATTGTATCAAGAGAAATAACCTCCAAGTGATGAACTACCAGAACAGGGAGGGATAACAGAAAATACAGAGAAAATTGTTGAAGGTTTGTTGGCGGAAAACTTCCCTGATATCGTGAAAGATGAGAAGATATCTATCCAAGATGCTCATCGAACTCCACATAAGGTAGATGTTAAAAGAAAGTCACTAAGACTTTTAAGACATATTATAATCAAACTTGCCAAAACCAGAGATAAAGACAGAATTATAAGCACAGCAAGGGATAAATGAAAAGTCACCTACAAAGGAGAGTCAATAAGAATAACCTTGGACTACTTGGCAGAAACCATGCAGGCAAGAAGGCAATTGGATGACATATTTAAAAAACTGAAGGAAAAATTTGCCTGCCAGGCATCATATATCCATCAAAACTGTCTCTTAAATACGAAGGTGGAATTAAGACATTTCCATATAAACACAAGTTGAAGGAATTCATTAAAACCAAACCAAAACTACAAGAAATACTAAAGGGAGTTCTTTGGTTAGAAAATCAATAATATCAGGTATCAACCCAAGACTAGAACACTGAGCAGAGCAACCAGAAGTCAACCCAGACAGGGAAACCCAAAAAAACAAAGCAACAATATTAAAAAAAGAGCTCAAAACAGGGTAACAGCGATGTTATTATATAAAAGAAGACAACATAAAATAATAAAGAGGGACTAAGAAATGTAATCATACACCTTCCATATGGAGAGGAAGATACAGCAATACAAAGAAATAAAAGTTCGTTTTAAATTTAGAAAAATAGGGGTAAACAATAAGGTGACCACAAAGGAGACAAACTAACCTACTCATCTAAATAAAACACAAGAAAAAAATAGAGACTCAGCAGAAACAAAATCAACAACAACAAATATGAGGAAAGGACAACGTATAAAGAAAATCTATTCAGCACATAAAATTAAGTGGGAAAAAGAAGCTGTCAACACACAAAAAAAAGACATCAAAATGATAGCACTAAATTCATACCTATCCATAATTACCCTGAATGTAAATGGACTAAATGCACCAATAAAGACACAGAGAGTGGCAGAATGGATTAAAAAACAAGATGCGTCTATATGCTGCCTACAAGAGACACACCTCAGACTTAGAGACACAAACAAACTAAAACTCAAAGGATGGGGAAAAAAATCTATCAAGCAAACAACAATCACAAAAGAGCAGGAGTGGCAATATTAATTTCTGACAAAATAGACTTTCAAGTTAAATCCATCAGAAAGGATAAGGAAGGACACTATATAATGATTAAAGGGACAATATACCAAGAAAATATAACCATATTAAATATTTATGCACCCAATGACAGGGCTGCCAGATACATAAAGCAAACTCTAACAGCATTGAAAGGGGAGATAGAGCGCTCCACAATAATAGTAGGAGACTTCAACATACCACTTTCGGTGAAGGAGAGGTAATCCAGAAAGAAGCTCAACAAAGACACAGAAGATCTAAAGTCCACAATCAACCAAACTGACCTCATAGACATATACAGAACACTCCACCCAAGAGCAACCAAGGATACTTTCTTTTCTCGTGCACATGGAACAATCTCTAGAATAGACCACATATTAGGTCATAAAGCAAGCCTTAGCAGAATCCAAAACATTGAAATATTACAAAGCATCTCCTCTGACCATAAGGCCATAAAAGTGGAAATCAATAACAGGAAAAGCAGGGAAAAGAAATCAAACACTTGGAAACTGAATAATATCCTGCTCAAAAAAGACTGCATTATAGAAGACATTAAGGTTGGAATAAAGAAATTCAGAGAATCCAATGAGAATGAAAACACTTCCTATCAGAGCCTTTGGGACACAGCAAAAGCGGTGCTCAGAGGCCAATTTATATCAATAAATGCAAATATCCAAGAAGAAGAGAGGGCCAGAATCAAAGAATTATCCCTACAGCTTGAACAAATAGAAAGAGAGCAACAAAACAAACCCATAGGCACCAGAAGAAAACAAATAATAAAAATTAGAGCTGAACTAACTGAAATAGAAAACAGGAAAACAATTGAAAGAATTAACAAGACCAAAAGCTGGTGCTTTGAAAAAATCAACAAAATTGATAAACCATTGGCCAAAATGACAAAAGAAAAACAGGACAGGAAGCAAATAACCTGAAAAAGAAATGAGATGGGCGATATTACAACAGACCCAACTGAAATTAAAATAATCATATCAGATTGCTATGAGAAATTGTACTCTAACAAATTTGAAAACCTAGAAGAAATGGATGAATTCCTAGAAACACACTACCTACCTAAACTAACACAAACAGAGGTAAAACAACTAAATAGACCCATAACAAAAGAAGAGATTGAAAAGGTAATCAAAAAACTCCCAGCAAAAAAAAGCCCTTGTCCGCAGAGACTTGCATCATCCTGAGACCAGAAGAACTAGATGGTGCCCAGCCACAACCGATGACTACCCTGACAGGGAGCACAACAGAGAACCCCCGAGGGAGCAGGAGATCAGTGGGATGCAGACCCCAAATTCTCATAAAAAGACCAGACTTAATGGTCTGACTGAGACTAGAGGAATCCTGGCGGTCATGGTCCCCAAACCTTCTGTTGGCCCAGGACAGGAACCATTCCCGAAGACAACTCATCAGACATGGAAGGGACTGGACAATGGGTAGGATAGAGATGCTGATGAAGAGTGAGCTACTTGTATCAGGTGGACACTTGAGACTGTGTTGGCATCTCCTGTCTGGAGTGGAGATAGGAGGGTAGAGGGGGTTAGAAACTGGCAAAATTGTCACGAAAGGGGAGACTGGAAGGGCTGACTCATTAGAGGGAGACTAAGTGGGAGTATGGAGTAAGTTTATATGTGACAGACTGGCTTGATCTGTAAACGTTCACTTAAAGCTCAATAAAAATTATTAAAAAAAAAAAAAAAGCCCTGGTCCGGACAGCTTCACCGCAGAGTTCTACCAAACTTTCAGAGAAGAGTTAACACCACTACTACTAAAGGTATTTCAGAGCATGGAAAAGGATGGGATACTACCAAACTCATTCTATGAAGCCACCATATCCCTGATACCAAAGCCAGGTAAAGACACCACAAGAAAAGAAAATTATAGACCTATATCCCTGATGAACTTAGATGCAAAAATCCTCAACAAAATTCTAGCCAATTGAATTCAACAACATATCAAAAAAATAATTCACCATGACCAAGTGGGATTCATACCAGGTATGCAGGGATGGTTCAACATTAGAAAATTAATGTAATCCACCACATAAATAAAACAAAAGACAAGAATCACATGATTTTATCAATTCATGCAGAAAAGACATTTGACAGAGCTCAACACCCATTCATGATAAAAACTCTCAGCAAAATAGGAATAGAAGGAAAATTCCTCAACATAATGAAGGGCATTTATACAAAGCCAACAGCCATCATCACCCTAAATGGAGAGAGCCTGAAAGCATTTCTACCGAGATCAGGAACCAGACAAGCATGCCCTTTATCACCGCTCTTATTCAACATTGTGTTGGAGATCCTAGCCAGAGCAATTAGGCTAGATAAAGAAATAAAGGGCATCCAGATTGGCAAGGAAGAAGTCAAAGTATCTCTATTTGCAGATGACATGATCGGACCAGATGACATGATCTTATACACAGAAAACCCTAAGGAATCCTCCAGAAAACTACTGAACCTAATAGAAGAGTTCAGCAGACTATCAGGATACAAGATAAACATACAAAAACCAGTTGGATTCCCCTACACCAACAAAAAGAACATCAAACAGGAAATCACCAAGTCAATGCCATTTACAGTAGCCCCCAAGAAGATAAAATACTTCAGAATAAATCTTACCAGGGATGTAAAAGACTCATACAAAGAAAACTACAGTTCTGCAAGAAACCAAAAGAGACTTATGTAAGTGGAAAATCATACCTTGCTCATGGTTGGGAAGACTTAACGTTATAAAAATGTCTATTTTACCAAAAGCGATCTATACATTTAATGCAATTCCAATCCAAATCCCAACAACATTCTTTAATGAGATGGAGAAACAAATCACCAAATTCATATGGAAGGGAAAGAGGCCCGAATAAATAAGGCATTACTGAAAAAGGAGAACAAAGTGGGAGGCCTTACTTTACCTGATTTTAGAACCTATTATACCGCAAGAGTACTCAGAACTGCCTGGTACCGGTACAACAACAGATACATAGACCAATGGAACAGAATTGAGAATCCAGACATAAATCCTTCCACATATAAGCAGTTGATATTTGACAAAGGCCCCAAAACAGTTAAATGGGGAAAAGACAGCCTGTTTAAATAATGGTGCTGTTATGACTGCATATCCATCTGCAAAAAAATGAAACAAGACCCATATCTCACTCCATGCACAAAAACAAGCTCAAAATGGGTTAAAGACCTAAATATAAAAACTAAAATGATAAAGATCATGGAAGAAAAAATAGAGACAACATTAAGAGCCCTAATACATGGCATAAACAGTATACAAAACATTATTAAAAATGCACAAGAAAAACTAGATAGCTGGGAGCTCCTAATAATCAAACACCTATCCAAAGACTTCACCAAAAGAGTAAAAAGACTACCTGCAGACTGGGAAAAAATTTTTAGCTATTCTATTTCTGATCAGTGCCTGATCCCTACAATCTACATGATACTGTAAAAACTCAACTACAAAAAGACAAATAACCCAATTAAAAAATGGGCAAGAGATGAATAGACACCTCACTAAAGAAGACAATCAGGTAGCTAACAGATACATGAGGAAATGTTCACAATCATTAGCCATCAGAGAAATGCAAATCAAAACTACAGTGAGATTTAATCTCACTCCAACAAGGCTGGCATTAATCCAAAGAACACAAAATAATAAATGTTGGAGAGGCTGTGGATAGATTGGAACACTTCTACAGTGCTGGTGGGAATGTCAAATGGTACAACCACTTTGGAAACCGATTTGGCGCTTCCTTTAAAAGCTTGAAATAGAACTACCATAGGATCTAGCAATCCCACTCATTGGAATATATCCTAGAGAAATAAGAGCCTTTACACGAACAGATATATGCACACCCATGTTCATTGCATTGTTAACAATAGCAAAGAGATGGAAGCAACCAAGGTGCCCATCAATGGATGAATGGATAAATAAATTATGGTATATTAACACAATGGAATACTACGCATTGATAAAGAACAGTGAGGAATCTGTGAAACATTTCAAACATGGAGGAACCTGGAAGGCATTATGCTGAGTGAAATTAGTCAGTTGCAAAAGGCCAAATATCAAGTTCACTATTATAAGGACTTGAGAAATAGTTTTAACTGAGAAGAAAACATTCTTTTGTGGTTATGAGAGGAGGAGAGAGGAAGGGTGTGAGATGGGTATTCACTAATCAGTAGATTAGAACTACTTTCGGTGAAGGGAAAGACAACACACAATACAGAAGAGGTCAGCACAACTGGACTAAACCAAAGGCAAAGAAGTTTCCTGAATAAACTGAATGCTTCGAAGGCCAGTGTAGCAGGGGCAGGGGTTTGGGGACCATGGTTTCAGGGGACATCTAAGTCAATTGGCATAATAAAATCTGTTAAGAAAACATTCTGCATCCCACTCTGAAGAGCGGTGTCTGGGGTCTTAAATGCTAGCAAGCAGCCATGTAAGATGCATCAATTGGTCTCAACCCACCTGGATCAAAGGAGAATGAAGAACACCAAGGACACAAGGTAATTACAAGCCCAAGAGATAGAAAGGGCCACATGAACCAGAGACTACATCATCCTGAGACCAGAAGAACTAGATGGTGCCTGGCTACAACTGATGACTGCCTGACAGGGACCACAATAGAGAACCCCTGAGGGAGCAGTAGATCAGTGGGATGCAGGCCCCAGATTCTTGTAAAAAGACCAGTCTTAATGATCTGACTGAGACTAGAAGGACCCCGGTGATCATGGCCCCCAGACTTTCTGTTGGCCTAGGACAGGAACCATTCCCGAAGACAACTCTTCAGACATGGATCAGACGGAACAATGGGTTGGAGAGGGATGCTGGTGAGGAGTGAGCTTCTTGGATCAGGTGGACACTTGAGACTATGTTGGCATCTCCTGCCTGGAGGGGAGATGAGAGAGTAGAGGGGGTTAGAAGCTGGCGAAATGGACATTAAAAGAGAGAGTGGAGGGAGAGATTGGGCTGTCTCATTAGGGAGAGAGTAATTGGGAGTATGTAGCAAGGTGTATATAAGTTTTTGTGTGAGAGCCTGACTTGATTTGTGAACTTTCACTTAAAGCACAATAAAAATTACTAAAAAAAAGAAAGTAGGAGCCAGAAAAAAAAAGTATTTCCTAGAGATAATTAATGCCTATAGATCTTTACCTAGATTGTCAAATTAGTATCAAATTACTTTCAAAGGTTTTCTCCTTCCATATATAACATATCAAAATATTACATACAAAGGGACATTAGACCCTGCCACTACACAAACCACACCCCCACCCCCCAACTTCCAGAAGCTTTACTGCTACAGCACATTTTACATTTCATGAAATGGTATGCCTGTTTTGCCCTAGACGTTCCTTTCTATGTGAGTTAATTAGCAGAACTTAGTTGAAGAATGTGTGGAAATGTCTAACAGTGTAATCATTTTAGATGGATCTAAGAGAAAGGGCTCCTTCCCTGAGTCTTAAATTTTGTTCAAGGGTGATCAACCTGACAACAAACCTACCCATACACTTGGAAGGGAATCTTTAATCAGCAGTCAAAGGCCATGGAGTTGTTTTAGACATTTGGCTCTGCACACACATGATTTTGACAAGTGTGAATAAGGCACTGCTTGGGTACGTCCTGGATACAACTGTACCCCATCCAGGTGCAGTTCATCTAGCACAGAATTATATGATACATATCACATTTGAAGGAGTACAGTACATACTCACAGGCCTAAATAAACTTCTTATTCATTATTCTCAACCTCTCTAGGCTAGAACAACTTATTTGATCCTGCATTCCATGCTGTAGAGTTAGAGCAAGGACCTGTTACCCAGATGGCTCTAGGAGTCAGGCTAATACATCATTGGACGAGCTCTGGAGTCCAATCTACAGGCCCAGATTTACTTAACTTGGCGCGAATGTGTGTAGGACTCATGAGTTTTAAGAAGAAGAAAAAGATTCAGACTGTGCAAAATACCTGCCTCACTCATTGTCCAATTGCATAATCACTAGTCATAGCTAGACAATAGTCCTGTGTCATTTTGTTTGCAGTTTTATTTTGGATTTTTTGTTTGTTTTTGCCATTTAAGCCTTGTTGGGTAAAAAACATCACAAAGTTTAGTAAAGCAAAAAGAAAATTTTATTTGGCATACATTCAAAAAGGCAAAAGTGGGAAGTGGACAAGCATGCTGCCAGAGCTAATATCTGCTCAAGTCCAAGGAAATGTTACTGAATAAGCAAGAATAGGAAAATGGACAAGCAAGCTGCCACAGCCACATCTGCTCAAGTCCAAAGAACATTACAGAGTCATCAGTACATATTAACACCATGAAATGGGAAAAACCATTGAAAGCTTCACCTTTTCACAGATTGGCTGGAAACTGTGATCCTACATTTCAAATCATCTTTCTTAACAATCATTTGTACAGGTTTCAGTAAGACAGCCAGGAGTGTCTTCAGTGGTCCAACAAATTTTCCATTCACTAAATGCTAATAGAAAAAGATAAGAGTGGAAAGTCTTTTGTGTTCTGGCTTACCAAAGGTTCCCTAAAAGATATTTTTCAAGATTATCTTAGCTATTATCATTATACCTTAGGGCCCAAATGATGTGTCCTTTTGGGTCCTTGTGAGCCCAGCTCCAGCTGGGTCAAGGTCTCTATACTCAAAGACAGGAAATAATGACTCCAATATTATTTCCTAAATCAGCCTGTACATTGGAATATGAAGAGATTTGTATTTAGCCAATCTCTGTAAATTGGAGGCATGTATTTCTCAGGGAAACACCCATTTCCTTTGGAGATGTCCTTCCTTTCAATCCAGTTGGAATGATGGGGTGCCATGCCCAGTTGTGCTGTCTCAATAAAATCCCAATGTTTTTAAGCTCATCACAAGTTTTATCCAGAATATTTTAATCGTGGATGAACTGCTAGAAGTTATACATGTCTGCTTAAACCTTGGTCTATCTTAACCACTGTTTTCATGCTGAAACTCTTGCTCATCCTGGATCACACTGCAGAGGCAGAGAGCTGATTTGGATCAGGAGCCAGGCTCAATCACTGGCTTTAACACTTGCTGGCTTTGTAATCTCTGATAAGTCCCATAGACCTTTAGCTTTGCTTTCCTTTTAAGTATCTTACGGATTTGTTGTAACAGTTAAATAAGTTAATGTTTGTAAATTTGCCTAGAGTAGTGCTTGATCTTGAATATTAATTGAACTTAAATCTGACAGATTTAATCTTTTAGAATTTAGCATGTGCAAAAATTCTTTAAGTAATTTTTATTGCCATTGGTGGGTTTTGTTGAAAAACCTCTGAATTTCAACAATAAATTAGTTGCTAGAATTTTAGATTTTTTTGTTGTATCCTCTATAAGAAAAATGCTTGCATCTAAAAGCATTTCCTCGTATTTGGAATTAAGATTTATGACTACATGCAAAGCCATTCACAAGCAAATATCATATTCTGGGCCACCACTTACCCTGTTGGAAGCTTTCTGGAAAAACTAATGAGAATTTGTTGAACTCAAGTAAATTTTCACTGAGCTGTTTGATTCCTCACTCTGTTGGGTGGATTATAGGATATTGGAGAAAGGCCATAGTTGACAGTGTGACTGATGGACCAGGAAACAGCGAGCCTGCACAATAACGCATGGAAGGAAAATCACCCCATGTAGGGATTAAGATTTTAATTGGCTTATCTAGGCACTTCCAAACTCTATTCAGAAGCTAATTCTGAATTTTAAAAAATACTTAAAAAGTGCTGCCATGACCATTTAGGGTTTCTATTTTACGTTCATAAATATTAATTGAATGCATGACTACTTTTTGAAAATTGTCTAATAAATATTTACCAAAGTCAGCTGGCTATTAGACTTCTTAACTTAATGCTTCCAACTGTTAATTTTGCCAATGAATGTGCAAATTTCTAAGCTTGTTTAGGGATTCTAAACTTGGGGCAAAGATGTGGGAGTAGGAGGGAGTATTTAAAATTATCAAAAGAGGAGGCAGTCCAAGATGGTGGAATAGTCAGATGCTTTGTGTTGTCTCTCTTACAACAACAAAAAAAAAAAAAAAATTATTTTTTTTAAAAAAACAAGTGAATCAGATGTTTATATAACAACTTAGGAACCCTAAGCATCAAAGAGAAAGCTGAGGAATTGGGCTGAGAGACAGGTGGAAGGAGAGACAATTCAAAAACAGCAGAAATGGAGAATTATGGGTTGCTGGAGTCCTGCTAGATGGACTTACACAGCGTAGACATATTGAGACAAGGAAGCAGCATTCCCAGCAGAAACCAACCCCACCTGGTTCACCTAAGCAGGAGTGACTCTGCACACTCCTCTAGAGCAAGCCAGGAGTGGCTCCAGCCCTCTGATAGTTAAGTGCACACACACCACACACACCCCATCACCCCCTGTGCCAGAGTTCTGCAGGTCTGAGGGCACTCCCACCCTCCTTACTCATCCCCTCTCCCTGCTTGTGACTCCTGTCTGGTGGCCTTTGACACTGCCATGCCCCCTAAGCCAGGAGCTCATGGCCCTATCCAGAGGTACCCGCCCCTTTGCCCAGCCCCTAGCACCAGGGTCCATGAATTTGCAGCACCTTCCACCACCTCTGATCACCCATGCCAGGGCCTTGCTAGCTGAGCAGACACAGAACAGCCCCATACTGGCGGACAGCCTTCCTAGCTGAAGCCCACTTTACCTGCCGCAACTAAGCAGGAGTGATTCTGTGTGCAAGTTAGCCAGACAAGTGGGCTTCTAGCCCGCCAAAAGTTAAGTGCAGGTGCCCCACACACCATGCAGAAATCAGCCCCCTGCGTCAGAGGTCCGTGGGCCTGGGTGGTACTCCCACCATTCTCGCACATACCCTCTCTCTGGTTGCAGCTGCAGACCTGTGGCATTCAACACTGTCCCAACCCCTAATATGGGAGCTCAATCACCCAAATTGGGAGGGAGTCTGAGGACTAGTGGCACCCTCCAATCCCTCTAGCCAATGGAACGGAGCATCCAAGGCCCAGGTGCACAACCTCCTTCATGACACACTCTAGCAGACAGAGGCGTGCCCTCCAACCAGGCACCCATGGGCAGGTGATATCCCCCATGCCTCGCCCTCTGCATCATGCCCATCTGCAACTGGAGGCTTGTGCCTACTCTAAACACCCTCACGTAGCCCTTCCTGGCAGGGACTGTAGGTGAGAATCTCCACACCACCCACCTGGTGACTGATGACCCAGGCACCTTCACCCCGACCAACTGGCAAGTGGCAGAGTGCACAAACAACACCCAACCCAAAGATCAGGGAAAACACCCCCTGGACCCATGACCAGGTGACCAGCAGGACAGATACATCACTTCACCAAAAACACCACCCACATCTTCAGCAGCCTTACAAGACCAGTGAACAGGGACCCATGCCCACACTCCTGGTAGCAGCTCCACCTACCTGCAGACAGGAGTTGAGAGATTCAATGTGGCCAGATTAGTGAACAGAGTAGCACAAACACCCAACCTATTTGGATATATCAAAACAAAACAAAAAACCAGGATGCACCATACAATAAATAAATAAATATAATAACTTCATGATGCCTCAAACAACATACAGTATCAAATAACATGAAGAAGCAGGACAATTTGGCTCCAGCAACTGCCCAGAATAAAGAACCTGAAAGCCTGCCAGAAGAAGGTAAAGCAATGGAACTACCTGATAAAGAATTCAAAAGAATAATATACAGAGTTCTCCAAGAGATCAGGGAAAGTACAGACAAAAACAAGGAAAACACAAAACAATAAGAGAATTCAGGAAAACAATACAGTACAGAATAAATAGGCTATTAGAAACCATACAAAAACAGCAATTAGAAATCCAAAAGATTAACAATAAAATTTCAGAATTAGACAACTCAATAAAAACATAAGAGCAAAATTGAGACAATGGAAGACAGAATCAGTGAAATTGAAGACAAATCTCTTGACACCAATTCGTTTGAGGGAAAATTAGAAAGAAAAGAAACCTAAGAATTATGTGGGACATGGTCAAGAGGAAAAACTTATGTGTGATCAGAGTTCCAGAACAAAGGTAGGGGAAAGGGAAAATAGAAAATACAGAGAGAATTGTTAAAGTTTGCTGACAGAAAACTTCCCTAATATCATCAAAAATGAGAAGATATCCACCCAAGAAGCTCAACGAACACCATACAAGATAGACCTAAAAAGAAAGTCAACAAGACATATCATAATCAAACTTGCCAAAACCAAAGACAAAGAAAGAATCATGAGAGAAGCTGCGGAAAAACAAAAAGTCACCTCCAAAGGAGAACCAATAAGACTAAGCTCAATAAGACTCAGCAGAAACCATGGAAGAAAGAAGGCAGTGGGATGACATACATAAAGCCCTGAAGGAAAAAAAAAAATTGCTAGCCAAGAATTACGTATGCAGCAAAATTTTCTCTCAAATACGTTGGTGAAATTAGAACAATTCCAGATAAACAGAAATTAAGGGAATTTGTAAAAACCAGACCAAACTGACAAGAAATATTAAAGGGGGTTCTCCGGTTAGAGAGCCAACAACATCAGACAACACTCTGAGATTAGGATACAGGACAGATCAGCCAGATAAAAACCCAGATAGGGGATTCTCAAAAAAAATACAAAAAAATTAAAAGACTGAAAATAGAGAACCAGAGACATCAATATGTAAATGATGACAACATTAAAACAAACAAGAGGGAATTTGGAGTGGAAGTCAAAGTGCTGTCAAGAAAAAAAGACTAGGAGTCAGCAGACATGGCTGTGGCACCATGCTTGTCCATTCTCCCATTCTTGTACATTCTGTAATATTTCTTGAACTCAGGCAGACATGGCTGTGGCAGCATGCTTGCCTGTTTTCCCATTCTTGCTTATTCTGTAATATTTCCTTGGACTTAGACAGACATGGCTCTATCAACATGCTTGTTTGCTTCCCACTTTTGCCTTATTGAATATATGCCAAATAAAACTTTTTTTGCTTTACTAAACTTTGTGATGTTTTTCCTCTACAGCAGTTAATGTCATAGTTGGCAGGATATCTGAAGCTACCAATCCAGTTAGCCTCGAGGAGACCTGGACTGTGGAGCAGAAGCTGGCAAAGAAAAGTCCTATATTCTGGACCCATGTGTTCCCACTCCATGTCCCTTCAACACTGATGGGGTGAGTGCTGTTGGAAAACAAGCCTTGGCTTATTCTTTTGTGTCCTCTTTCTCATGTTTTCTCAAGTTTTGTTTGGTGTATTTATTTGAAAAACTGATTGGTTAATTAAGGAGAATTTTCTTAGATTTTTGCTTGATTGTTTGGTTAAGGATGACATTTAGTAACTCTTTTGGTGAACTGCAGTTTAGGTCCAGATTCAGCCATTTGAAACATTGAAGAGGCAATCCTGTTTTCAAAAAGCTTCAAGCCGGAAACACTCAGGCATGGGTCAACCAGTAAAAGCCATTAGGGCGGTAACCAGTTCTCATCACAAGCATTAAAATCTCCCATGAGAGGATAAGGTAATCGTAAAACAGGCTAGAGCTCTAGGCTGCCTGCTACCCACAAGCCAAACTCTCGCACAATGAAGGTACACATTGGTCTAAGAAAAACACTGTCCAAAACCCGCAGCTTTCCTTGTTTTGTATGTCAATCTTAGAAGTGAAACTTTTCTAAGTAACAAGCTAGATATTATATGAAATGTGTTTTATTTAAGGAAAAGGGATAATTTTGTCTTAAAGCAAGGACAATTGTAGAAGTGAAAGAAATTAGTAATCTTTTTCCTTTCAAAATGTCTAGGTCAACTTAAACATACGTAAAGGAATTGGAGTGACCTAATCTTGTCTGTGGAAACCCTGGTGGCTTAGTGGTTAAGTGCTACGGCTGCTAACCCAAGGGCTGGCAGTTCAAATCCACCAGGCACTCCTTGGAAACTCTATGGGGGCAGTTCTATTCTGTCCTATAGCGTCACTATGAGTCAGAATCGACTCGACAGCACTGGGTTTGGTTTTTTTTTTTTAATCTTGTCTCTTACCATGAGTTAAAAGATAGGTAGGGTAGGGCAAGATCAGGCCTCCTCAGCCCCCAGTCCCCAGTCTCCAAGGTCATATAGCTCTAGGGAAACTTTTGAAAGACCCTTTCCAACTAGGCGGAGACCTTTTAAGATAAAGATAAGAAAAATGGCTGTCTTGCTATAGTTATCAGAAATTGGGTGGATCCCAGTCACAGGACTGTAAACAAGTTCTATTATAGAGGAATTTCAAGAAGTCAAAAAATAGAAATCACAATGAGACACACCTGAAATGCTCTATGAACTCCACAGTAACCGGAGACTTAATGTCATATCCCTGTCAATGAACTGGTCAGTTGAACAGAGACTTTGTGTTTTGCAAAGCCAGTTGATAAAACCCTAAGAGCTAAAATTAGATTGGGAGAATATTGGAAATAGTAAAAGTTGAATGAAATTTAAAATGTTTAAAGAGACTTTCGATTACACTTAGGTTTTATACTATACAACCTTCAAATAATTTCTAAGACATTTCAAGTAACCTATTTTTTTTTTTTTTAAGGTGCATGGTCTTTATTTATATATTGTGCTTTAAGAGGAAGTTTACAAACCAAGTCAGTATCTCATACAAAAACTTATATACACCTTGCTAAATACTCCTAGTTCCTCTCCCTCTAATGAGACAGCACACTCCATCCCTCCACTCTCTATTTTCATGTTCTTTCCGCCAGCTTCTGAGTCCCCCTGCCCTCTCATCCCCTCTCCAGACAGAAGCTGCCAACATAGTCTCATGTGTCTACTTGATCCCAGAAGCTCACTCTTCACCAGTATCATTTCCTATCCCACAGTCAGTCTGAAGAGCTGGCTTTGGGAGTGGTCCCTGTCTTGGGCTAATAGAAGGTCTGGGGACCATGACCTCTGGGGTCCTTCTAGCCTCAGTCAGACTATTAAGTCTGATCTTTTTGCAAGAATTTGGGGTCTGCATCCCACTGCTCTCTTGCTCTCTTGGGGGTACTCTGTTGGGTACCCAGTCAGGGCAGTCATTGGTTGTAGCCAGGCACCATCTAGTTCTTCTGGTCTCAGGATGATGTAGTCTCTGGTTTATGTGGTCCTTTCTGTCTCTTGGGCTCATAATTACCTGGTGTCTTTGGTGTTCTTCATTCTCCTTTGCTCCAGGTGGGTTGAGACCAATTGATGCATCTTAGATGGCCTCTTGCTAGCATTTAAGACCCCAGACGCCACTCTCCATAGTGGGATGCAGAATGTTTTCTTAATAGGTTTTATTACGCCAAGTGTTTTAGATGCTCCCTGAAACAATAGTCCCCAAAACCCGCCCCTGCTACACTGGCCTTCGAAGCGTTCAGCTTATTCAGGAAACTTCTTTGCTTTTGGTTTAGTCCAGTTGCGCTGACCTCTCCTGTACTGCATGTTGTTTTTCCCGTCACCTAAAATAGTTCTTATCTACTATCTAATTAGTGAATACCCTTCTCCCTCCTTCCCTCCCTCACCGCTCTCAGAACCATCAAAGAATATTTTCTTCTCTCTTTAAACTATTTTTCAAGTTCTTGTAATAGTGGTCTTATGCAATATTTGTCCTTTTGCAACTGACTAATTTCACTCAGCATAATGCCTTCCAGGTTCCTCCACGTCATGAAATGTTTCACAGATTTATCATTGTTCTTTATCAATGCATAGTATTCCACTGTGTGACCATACCATAATTTATCTATCCATTCATCCGTTGATGGGCACCTTGGTTGCTTCCATCTATTTGCTATTGTAAACAATGCTGCAAGAAACATGGGTGTGCATATACCTGTTCATGTAAAGGGTTTTATTTCTCTAGGATATATTCCAAAGAGTGGGATTGCTGGATCATATGGTAGTTCTATTTCGAGCTTTTTAAGGAACCACCAAATCGATTTCCAAAGTGGTTGTGCCATTTTACATTCCCACCACCAGTGTATAAGAGTTCCAGTCTCTCCACAATCTCTCCAACATTTATTATTTTGTGTTTTTGGGTTAATGTGAGCCTTGTTGGAGTGAGATGAGATTTGCTCATTGTAGTTTTGATTTATATTTCACTAATGGATAATGATCATGAGAATTTCCTCATGTATCTGTTAGCTACCCGAATGTCTTCTTTAGTGAAGTGTCTGTTCATATCCTTTGCCCATTTTTTAATTGGGTTATGTCTTTTTGTAGTTGAGTTTTTGCAGTATCATGTGGATTTTAGATTGAACGCTGATCGGAAATGTCATAGCTAGAAACTTTTTCCCGGTCTGTAGGTAATCTTTTTACTCTTTTGGTGAAGTCTTTGGATGAGCATAGGTTTTTGATTTTTAGGAGCTCTCAGTGATCTAGTTTCTCTTCTGCATTGTTAGTTTTGTTTTGTATACTGTTTATGCCATGTATTAGAGCTCCTAGTGTTGTCCCAATTTTTTCTTCCATGATCTTTATCATTTTAGATTTTATATTTACGTCTTTGATCCATTTTGAGTTCATTTTTGTCCATGGTGTGAGGTAGGGATCTTGTTTCATTTCTTTTGCAGATGGATATCCAGTTAGGCCAGCACCATTTGTTAAAGAGACTGTCTTTTCCACATGTAACTGACTTTAGGCCTTTGTCAGATATCAGCTGCTCACATGTGGATGGATTTATGTCTGGATTCTCAATTCTGTTCCATTGGTCTATGTATCTGTTGTTGTACCAGTACCAGGCTGTTTTGACTACAGTGGCAGTATAATAGTTTCTAAAATCAGGTGGAGTGAGGCCTCCCACTTTGTTCTTCTTTATCAGTAAGGCTTTACTTATCCGAGGCCTCTTTCCCTTCCATATGAATTTGGTGATTTGTTTCTCCATCTCATTAAAAAATGTCATTGGAATTTGGACAGGAATTACATTGTATCTATAGATGGCTTTTGGTAGAATAGACATATTTACAATGTTGAGTCTTCCTATCCATGAGCAAGGTATGTTTTTCCACTTATGTTGGTCTCTTTTGGTTTCTTGTAGTTTTCTATGTATAGGCCTTTTACATCTCTGGTAAGATTTATTCCTAAATATTTTATCTTCTTGGGGGCTACTGTAAATGGTATTGATTTGATGATTTTCTCTTTGATGTTCTTTTTGTTGGTGTAGAGGAATCCAACTGATTTTTGTATGTTTATCTTGTATCCCCGTACTCTGCTGAACTCTTCTATTAGTTTCAGTAGTTTTCTTGAGGATTCTTTAGGTTTTCTGTGTATAAGATCATGTCATCTGCAAATAGAGATACTTTGACTTCTTCCTTGCCAATCTGGATGCCCTTTACTTCTTTATCTAGCAATTCTAATTGCTCTGGCTAGGACTTCCAGCACAATGTTGAATAAGAGTGGTGATAAATGGCATCCTTGTCTGGTTCCCCATCTAGAGGAGAATGCTTTTAGACTCTCTCCATTTAGGATGATGTTCGCTCTTGGCTTCGTATAAATGCCCTTTGTTACGTTGAGGAATTTTCCTTCTATTTCTATTTTGCTGAGACTTTTTATCATAAATGGGTGTTGAACTTTGTCAAATACCTTTTCTGCATCAGTTGATAAGATCATGTGGTTCTTGTCTTTTGTTTTTGTACAATGGATTACAGTAATTGTTTTCTAATGTTGAACCATCCCTGCATACCTGGTATGAATCCCACTTGGTCATGGTGAATTTTTTTTTTTGATGTGTTGTTGAATTCTATTGGCTAGAATTTTGTTGAAGATTTTTGCATCTAAGTTCATGAGGGATATAGGTCTGTAATTTTCTTTTTTTGTGGTGTCTTCACCTGGTTTTGGTATCAGGGATACGGTGGCTTCATAGAATGTGTTTGGGAGTATTCCATCCTTTTCTATGCTCTGAAATACCTTTAGTAGTAGCAGTGTTAACTCTTCTCTGAAAGTTTGGTAGATCTCTACAGTGAAGCCATCCGGGCCAGGGGTTTTTTTTTGTTATTGGGAGTTTTTTAATTACATTTTCAATGTCTTCTTTTGTTATAGGTTTATTTAGTTGTTCTACTTCTGCGTTAACTTAGGTAGGTAGTGTGTTTCTATAAATTCATCCATTTCTTCTAGGTTTTCAGATTTGTTAAGAGTACAGTTTTCATAGTAATCTGATATGGCTCTTGTAATTTCAATTGGGTCTGTTACAATATCACCTATCTCATATTTTATTTGGGTTATTTGCTTCCTCTCCTGTGTTTCTTTTGTCAATTTGGCCAATGGTTTATCAATTTTGTTAATTTTTTCAAAGAACTTGCTTTCGGTCTTGTTAACTCTTTCAATTGTTTTTGTGTTCTCTATGTCTTTTAATTGTGCTCTAATTTTTATTATTTGCTTTCTTTTGGTGGCTGACAGTTTCTTTTGTTGTTCTCTTTCTATTGGTTCAAGTTGTAGGGATAATTCTTTGATTATGTCCCTTTCTTCTTTTTGTATGTGTGCATTTACTGATATAAATTGACCTCTGAGCATTGCTTTTGCTGTCCTGAAGGTTCTGATATGAAGTGTTTTCATTCTCCTTGGATTCTGTGAATGTCTTTATTCCATCCCTGGTGTCTTCTATAACCCAGTAGTTTTTGCACAGGGTATTGTTCAGTTTCCAAGTGTTTGACTTCTTTTCCCTGCTTTTTCTACTTTTAAGGCCTATGGTCAGAGTAGATGCTTTGTAATATTTTGATGTTTTGGATTCTGCAAAGGGTTACTTTATGTCCTAATACGTGGTCTATTCTAGAGAATGTTCCATGTGTGTTGGAAAAGAAAGTGTACTTGGCTGCCGTTGGGTGGATTGTTCTGTATGTGTCTGTGAGGTCAAGTTAGTTAATTGTGGCATTTAGATCTTCTGTGTCTTTATTGGGCTTCTTTCTGCATGTTCTGTCCTTCACCAGAAGTGGTGTGTTGAAGTCTCCTATATCATTGTGGAGCTGCCTATCTCACTTTTCAATGGGGATAGAGTTTGTTTTATGTATCTTGCAGCCCTGTCATTAGGTGCAGAAATATTTAGTATGGTTATAGTGTCCCTTTAATCATTGTATAGTGAACTTCTTTATCCTTTGTGGTGGATTTAACTTCAAAGTCTATTTGTCAGAAATTAATATTGCCACTCCTGGTGTTTTTTGATTGTTGTTTGCTTGATGTATTTTTCCTATTAAAAAAAAAAAAATTTTTTTTTTTTGAGTTTTAATTTGTGTCTTTAATCTAAGGTGTGTCTTTTGTAGGCAGTGTATAGACAGATTGTGTGTTTTTTTAAATCCATTCTGCCACTCTCTGTCTCTTTATTGATGTGTTTAGTCCGTTTACATTTAGTGTAATTATGGATAGGTCTGAGTTTAGTGCAGTCATTTTGATGTCTTTTTTTGTGTGTTGTTGACAGTTTCTTTTTCCCATTTAATTTTTTGTGCTGATTAATTTATATATTGTCTTTTCCTCTTATTTGTTTTAGTTGATTTTGTTTCTGCTGAGTCTCTATTTTTTTCTTTTATTTTGATGAGTAGGATTTTTAGTCTCCTTTGTGGTTACCTTAATATTTACCCCTATTTTTCTAAGTTTAAACCTAACTTTTATTTCTTTATATGGCCTTGTCTTCCTCTCCATATGAAAGATCTCTGACTACATTTCTTAGTTCCTCTTTATTGTTTTAGTGTTGTCTTCTTTTACATAATTACTTAGCTGTTTCCCTCTTTTGAACTTTTTTATCTTGATTTAGTTTTGTGATTTCCCTATTTGTGTTGAAATCTGATTGCTCTGTCCAGTGTTCTAGTCTTGACTTGATATCTGATATTATTGATTTTCTAACCAGAGAACTCCCTTTAGTATTTCTCGTAGTTTTGGTTTGGTTTTTACAAATTCCCTAAACTTCTGTTTATCTGGAAATGTCCTAATTTCACCTTCATTTTTGAGAGACAGTTTTGCTGGATATATGATTCTTGGGTGGCAATTTTTTTCCTTCAGTGCTTTATATAAGTCATCCCACTGCCTTCTTGCCTGCATGGTTTCTGCTGAGTAGTCCGAGCTTATTCTTATTGACTCTCCTTTGTAGGTGACTTTTCATTTATCCCTAGCTGCTCTTAAAATTCTTTCCCTATCTCTGGTTTTAGCAACTTTGATTAGAATATGCCATGGTGATTTCCTTTTAACATCTACCTTATGTGGAGTTTGATGAGCATCTTGGATAGACACCTTCTCATCTTTCACGATATCAGAGAAGTTTTCTGCCAACAAATCTTCAGCAATTCTGTCTGTATTTTCATGTTTTCCTTCCCTGTTCTGGTACTCCAATGACCCTTAGGTTATTTGTCTTAATAGCGTCCCACATGATTCTTAGGATTTCTTCATTTTTTAAAAATTCTTTTATCTGATTTTTCTTTGAATATATTGGTGCCAAGTGTTTTATCTTCAGTCTCACCCATTCTGCCTTCCACTTGCTCAATTCTGCTCCTCTGACTTTCTCTTGAGTTGTCTAATTTTATTGTTAATCTTCTGAATTTATGATTGCTCTCTCTATGGTTTCTTGCAGCTTATTAAATTTTTCATTATGTTCTTGAATAACCTTTTTAATTTCTTCAACTGCTTTATCTGTGTGTTTCTTGGCTTGTTCTGTGTATTGCCTGATCTCCCTCCAGATCTCATTCCTGATGTCTTGAAGAGTTCTGTACATTAACCTTTTGTATTCTGCATCCAGTAATTCCAGGAAGGCACCTTCATCCAGAAGATCCCTTGATTCTTTTTTGAGGGCTTGTTGAAGTGATCATGGTCTGCTTCTTTGTGTGATTTGATATTGACTGTTGTCTCCATGCCACTTATAAGTTATCATATTAGTTTATTTTATGTTTGTTTTCTATATCCTAGCTTCTTGCTTTGTTTTGTTTTGATATGTCCGAAAGGTTGCTTGAGTGAGCTAGCTTGATTTTTTTTTGCCTTTGAAGCTCTGACGTCCTGTCATCAGATAGCTAGGGCTGTTACCAGGTCTATGAAACTAGGAGTCCATTCACTTTTCTGGTATGGATTTGGCTCAGGTGTCCAGGTAGTCGGTCATCACGTGTGTTGGACAGGCTCTGTCCTACAGTCTGAGAGATGCAGTGGTGATTGGTGTAGGTACCAGTATCTGGTTGCAGCAGGTAGTTACACTCTGAACAAGGCAGGGGACTGACATCCATCCGCCTAGTGTGTGTGAGGAAAGCGCGCCCCTCACCCCTAGAGTGCACAGGTGGGTGGGTTCTGCCGACAGACCATGGGCACTCAATGCTTTATGTTGCAAGGACTGGGGGGTACCAGTTATCCTCGGAACCCTGTTGCTGGTGGCTAGGTGACCTGGCTGGAGCCACTAGTCCTTAGGTCCTGATGTGGGTAGGTGAGGACCTTGTTTAACAGTGAACGTGGTGTCAAATATCAAATACCCACCTCTCCACTGCACAGCTAAACAGTTGCAGTCTGTCAACAAGGGCCTCTTCTCCTAAAATAGGCCCACACAGGTCCATGTATAGGGGAAAGGTATTCAAAGTCCATGCCCCATTTATGCTTGGGTAGGAGCTGATTCTGTCATGAGCTCCCCAGGTTAGGAGAGCCGGCAGATTATCTTTTCCCCAATGTGAATTTATTCCCTCTCCAGGCAGGGAGAATGGCTCAGGATGCACAACAGGACCTATCTCAGGCCCAGGGAAATCGACAGCCACTGAAGCCAGCTTGAGGGCCAGGGGCAAGGTAAAATATATGCAAATACTTAGCTTTTGCCGAGAGAGTTCTGTTTTTCTCTGATTCTGGAGGTGTGAGTAGGGTGTGCGGCTGGCTGTTTCTCCCTGAGGAAATTGCTTCCAAACTCTACCACCAGCCCACAACAGCCCAAGGGTTCCTGGCAATTCAGTACTGGCAATTTCTCTCTGCTTCTGAACCGTCTCTCCCTCCCCCTGCTGCTCAGTCCGTTTTCTAACTTCACCTTTGATGTTCAGGGCTTCTAGCTCATCATAAATGTAATCATTTCACTTGTTTTTTCGGGTCTTTGTTGTAAGAGATTTCACTGGAAGCATCAGACTACTCCACCATCTTGGCCCCGGCTCCCCCTAGCTAACTTATTGATGTTAAACTGAGTAATAATCATAATAATTTAAGTTCATATACTTTTGCTTTTTATACCACAAAAGAAATAATGTATATATGTGTATATTTGTGTCTACTAATGAATGAGTTCATTTTTTGCCATTTTAAAGGGGTGCAGTATAAGAGGTATGCACCAAAGACAATGTTTAAAAGATTCATTGAAAAAAATTTAATTTGATATGGTCAAAATCTTTATCTGTCTGACTAAAGTTTAACAGTTTAATTTATGAAATTTTTGGGATCTTTAATGTTAAATAACATGTAAAACAAAGACTTAGGTTTCTTGCTGTTAAAATAACAAAATTTTCTTTGATTACTGAGTTGAATCTATTCTTTGTGTAATTTGCCTTGAAGATAAAGGTTCGGTCTCTCATTAGAATAAGATTCCTGAGTCAGAAATAAAGCCGCATGGCTTTAGGGAAAAAAAAAAAAAAAAGGCAAGGTTTTTAACTTTAAGATCTTTAGTTAAATAACTTAAGTATTATGTCATGGTGACCTATAATAAACTCCTGGTAACTCTAAAACTTCATGGAGAGCCACAAAATTTTTATGAAGGAAAAGTGCTGAAAAGGTTTGTTTGACATGTTATATATTATATGGAATGAGTTGTCAAAATCAAGAGAAGGGCCTGGTTCTCTTTGGATTAAAATTTATACTTTAGTATTTCCTGTTATGTTTTTCCTAATATTAGACAGCAAATGCATTATATTGTGTCATAATTTTATTATTATTTCTTAATTGTTAACTTGGTTGCAACTTTATCAAACCAATGATTTAATTGGGGAATTCACATCGTTTACCTATGAAGTTTTTTAAATTACTATTCAGGCATTTAAATTCTTGATAATCTTGGTATACCCTGACTATGATATTTTGTTTCAAGATTATTATGTATTATATCTGAAGTTCTTTAAAAGTATGCTTAATGGTTATATTAGAAATATTTTTATCTAAAGTTTTTTTATCTGACTTTATTTTGGCCTTTATGTTACGCTTGTAATTAATTTCTGTCAGGTCTTTCACTATTAAGTGTATTATTTTTATAAATGAATCATGGCCATATTAAGTTTTGTTATCTGCAGATAAGTTTTTACTTTGCTGATTTGCTGAAAATGTTTGACCAAAATATCTCAACAAGATGGACTATATTTGACTTATGAAAAAAAAAAACTGTGACTAGACTCAATCAAGATTTCCAGAACTCCCATGCAGAAACTGATGGGTTCACAGACTGTGCCTGATCCAGAATCACACGGAACAGAAATTACATAAGAATGAGTAAACGAAAGGATACTAAGGGTTTTTATGTGAGAATATTGCTGCTGTTTTAAGGTTCTACTTCCTGGATATAAGAAATCATTTTCCTTTTTCCTAAATTATCTAACTTATGGGTTTAGATATTGTAACTCTCAAATTAGAAGTTCCTATGGAAACCCCGGTGGTGTAGTGGTTAAGTGCTACGGCTGCTAACCAAAGAGTCGGCAGTTCAAATCCGCCAGGTGCTCCTTGGAAACTCCATGGGGACAGTTTTACTCTGTCCTATAGGGTCGCTATAAGTTGGAACCGACTCGATGGCACTGGGTTTGTTTTTTTTTAATTATTGGTAAACTCAGCAAAGTTGTAATATCGTAACCAGATAAGTGTCTGAAATTTGAGCTATGATTTTACAAAATAGAACAGCATTAGATTTCCTAGTTCTTTTGGAACAATTTCTGCCTTAATGGATAAATGTTTCTCTATTTATGTTAAAATGCAAGCTGAGGTTTTGCAGAAAGTAGTTGCTGTTGAGGAACATGAAAAGCAGTTACTGCTGTTGTTTCTGCATAAACAAATACCTCATGAGATTTGTTTCCTTGGTTCAAAGACCTTAGAGTCATGGTTTCTTTGGTTATTTCAGACAATTGGCCTAATATTATTGTTAGTGTTTCTGTTTTACTTCATGGTTTGCTGCATGGTGCCCAGGATCTTAAAAAACAGATGATGCCCATTTACCATTTATTGAGCATTTTTGAAGATTCTGTAGCAAGTTCTTAATCCAAAGGAAAGAATGTTGGAGAGACATATGTAATTCTCCTGAAATCCAGATTTCTGGCTTTCATGTAGGTTGGGGCAACCAACATAAGCGACCACCTTTGTGTGTCATTTTGAAGCTCAAGCTTTGAGGAAAAAAAAAAAAATTCCTGAAGCCACTTTGAGTCAAATGATAGTCCAGATAAACTAGTAAGACCCTTTTGCTCTGGGCATTGTGTGTGTGTGTGTGTGTGTGTGTGTGTTTTAAAGAATTCAGCCTGTTTTATGAAACTGACCCATAAGATCAGATTGAGATTTATGTTTAAGGTAAATCAGTAAATAGTTTTATCAGTCTTCAAGACAATTTTGTATGAAATACCTGTCTAATGTTTGTAATCATACTCTCACCCTCTTTTTTTTTTTATAAATTTTGCGCAGTAGAACTGCCTTGCATGGGTATTAAAAATGCAGATGTGTGTGGAAGCAGAATCTCTGGAAATGCAAGATCCAGGTTTGCTTTTTTAAAATAATTTTCATTATGCTTTAAGTGAAAGTTTACAAATCAAGCCAGTCTCTCACACAAAAACCCATATACACCTTGCTACACACTCCCAATTACCCTCCCCTTAATGAGACAGCCCACTCCCTCCCTCCACTCTCTCTTTACCTGTCACTTTCGCCAGCTTCTAACCCCCTCCACCCTCTCATCTCCCCTCCAAGCAGGAGATGCCAGCATAGTCTCAAGTGGCCACCTGATCCAAGAAGCTCACTCCTCATGAGCATCCCTCTCCAAATTATTGTCCAGTCCAATCCATGTCTGAAGAGTTGGCTTTGGGAATGGTTCCTGTCCTAGGCCAACAGAAGGTCTGGGGGCCATGACCACAGGGTCCTTCTAGTCTCAGTCAGACCATTAAGTCTGGTCTTATGAGAATTTGGGGTCTGCATCCCACTGCTCTCCTGCTTCCTCAGGAGTTCTCTGTTGTGTTCCCTGTCAGTGCAGTCATCGGTTGTAGCCGGGCACCATCTAGTTCTTCTGGTCTCAGGATGATGTAGTCTCTGGTTCATGTGGCCCTTTCTATCTCTTGGGCTCGTAATCGCCCTGTGTCCTTGGTGTTCTTCATTCTCCTCTGATCCAGGTGGGTTGAGACTAATTGATGCATCTTAGATGGCTGCTTGCTAGTGTTTAAGACCCCAGACGCCACTCTTCAAGGTGGGACGCAGAATGTGTTCTTAATAGATTTTATTATGCCAATTGACTTAGACGTCCCCTGAAACCATGGTCCCGAGACCCTCGCCCCTGCTACGCTGGCCTTTGAAGCATTCAATTTATTCAGGAAACGTCTTTGCTTTTGCTTTAGTCCAATTGTGCTGACCTCCCCTGTATTGTGTGCTGTCTTTCCCTTCACCTAAAGTAGTTCTTAAAAAAAGTAGTTCTTATCTACTATCTAATTAGTGAATGCCCCTCTCCCACCCTCCCTCCCTCCCCCTCTCAGAACCACAAAAGAATGTTTTCTTCTCAGATTAAACTATTTCTCAATTCTTACAATAGCGGTCTTATACAAATTTGTCCTTTGGCAACTGACTAATTTCACTCAGCATAATGCCTTCCACGTTCCTCCATGTTATGAAATGTTTCACAGATTCATCACTGGTCTTTATTGATGCGTTATATTCCATTGTGTGAATATACCATAATTTATTTATCCATTCATCCTTTGATGGGCACCTTGGTTACTTCCATCTTTTTGCTATTGTAAACAGTGCTACAATAAACATGGGACTGCATATATCTGTTCGTGTAAAGGCTCTTATATCTCTAGGGTATATTCCAAGGAGTGGGATGCCTGGATCATACGGTAGCTCTATCTCTAGCTTTTTAAGGCAGCGCCAAATCGATGTCCAAAGTGGTTGTACCATTTGACATTCCCACCAGCACTGTAGAAGTGTTCCAATTTCTCCACAACGTCTCCAACATTTATTATTTTGTGTTCTTTGGATTAATGCCAGCCTTGTTGGAGTGAGATGAAATCTCATTGTAGTTTTGATTTGCATTTCTCTGATGGCTAATGATTGTGAACATTTCCTCATGTATCTGTTAGCTACCTGATTGTCTTCTTTAGTGAAGTGTCCATTCATCTTTTGCCCATTTTTTTATTAACTTTTATTGAGCTTCAAGTGAACGTTTACAAATCAAGTCAGTCTGTCACATATAACTTAATATACATCTTACTCCTTACTCCCACTTGCTCTCCCCCTAATGAGTCAGCCCTTCCAGTCTCTCCTTTCGTGAAAACTTTGGCAGCCTCCAACTCTCTCTATCCTCCCATCCCCCCTCCAGACAGGAGATGCCAACACAGTCTCAAGTATCCACCTAATATTATTAGCTCACTCTTCATCAGCATCTCTCTCCCACCCACTGTCCAGTCCCTTTCATGTCTGATGAATTGTCTTCGGGGATGGTTCCCGTCCTGTGCCAACAGAAGGTTTGGGGACCATGACCGCCAGGATTCCTCTAGTCACATCCAGACCATTAAGTATGGTCTTTTTATGAGAATTTGGGGTCTGCATCCCACTTATCTCCTGCTCCCTCAGGGGTTCTCTATTGTGCTCCCTGTCAGGGCAGTCATCGATTGTGGCCGGGCACCAACTAGTTCTTTGGTTCTCAGGATGATGTAGGTCTCTGGTTCATGTGGCCCTTTCTGTCTCTTGGGCTCTTAGTTGTCATGTGACCTTGGTGTTCTTCATTCTCCTTTGCTCCAGGTGAGTTGAGACCAGTTGATGCATCTTAGATGGCCCCTTGTTAGCTTTTAAGACCCCAGACGCCACATTTCAAAGTGGGATGCAGAATCTTTTCATAATAGAATTATTTTGCCAATTGGATTAGAAGTCCCCTTAAACCATGGTTCCCAAACCCCCGCCCTTGCTCCGCTGACCTTTGAAGCATTCAGTTTATCCTGGAAGCTTCTTTGCTTTTGGTCCAGTCCAGTCCAGTCGAGCTGACCTTCCATATATTGAGTGTTGTCCTTCCCTTCACCTAAAGCAGTTCTTTTCAGCTAATTAATCAGTAAAAAAACCCTCTCCCTCCCTCCCTCCCTCCCCCCCTCGTAACCACAAAAGTATGTGTTCTTCTCAGTTTATACTATTTCTCAAGATCTTATAGTAGTGGTCTTATACAATAAATCGTCCTTTTGCCTCTGACTGATTTTGCTCAGCATAATGGCTTCCAGGTTTCTCCATGTTATGAAATGTTTGACAGATTCGTCACTGTTCTTTATTGATGCATAGTATTCCACCGTGTGAATATACCACAATATATTTACCCATTCATCCGTTGATGGACACCTTGGTTGCTTCCAGCTTTTTGCTATTGTAACCAGAGCTGCAATAAACATGGGTGTGCATATAGCTGTTTGTGTGAAGGCTCTTATTTCTCTAGGGTATATTCCGAGGAGTGGGATTTCTGGGTTGTATGGTAGTTCTATTTCTAACTGTTTAAGATAACGCCAGATAGATTTCCAAAGTGGTTGTACCATTTTACATTCCCACCAGCAGTGTATAAGAGTTCCAATCTCTCCGCAGCCTCTCCAACATTTATTATTTTGGATTAATGCCAGCCTTGTTGGTGTGAGATGGAATCTCATCGCAGTTTTAATTTGCATTTCTCTAATGGCTAATGATCGAGAGCATTTTCTCATGTATCTGTTAGCTGCCTGAATATCTTCTTTAGTGAAGTGTGTGTTCATATCCTTTTCCCACTTCTTGCTTGGGTTGTTTGTCTTTTTGTGGTTGAGTTTTGACAGAATCATGTAGATTTTAGAGATCAGGCGCTGGTCGGAGATGTCATAGCTGAAAATTCTTTCCCAGTCTGTAGGTGGTCTTTTTACTCTTTTGGTGAAGTCTTTAGATGAGCATAGGTGTTTGATTTTTAGGAGCTCCCAGTTATCGGGTTTCTCTTCGTCATTTTTGGTAATGTTTTGTATTCTGTTTATACCTTGTATTAGGGCTCCTAGGGTTGTCCCAATTTTTTCTTCCATGATCTTTATCGTTTTAGTCTTTATGTTTAGGTCTTTGATCCACTTGGAGTTAGTTTTTGTGCATGGTGTGAGGTATGGGTCCTGTTTCATTTTTTTGCAAATGGATATCCAGTTATGCCAGCACCATTTGTTAAAAAGACTATCTTTTCCCCAATTAACTGACACTGGGGCTTTGTCAAATATCAGCTGCTCATACGTGGATGGATTTATATCTGGGTTCTCAATTCTGTTCCATTGGTCTATGTGCCTGTTGTTGTACCAGTACCAGGCTGTTTTGACTACTGTGGCTGTATAATAGCTTCTGAAATCAGGTAGAGTGAGGCCTCCCACTTTCTTCTTCTTTTTCAGTAATGCTTTGCTTATCCGAGGCTTCTTTCCCTTCCATATGAAGTTGGTGATTTGTTTCTCTATCACCTTAAAAATGACATTGGAATTTGGATCGGAAGTGCATTGTATGTATAGATGGCTTTTGGTAGAATAGACATTTTTACTATGTTAAGTCTTCCTATCCATGAGCAAGGTATGTTTGTCCACTTAATTAAGTCCTTTTGAATTTCTTGTAGTAGAGCTTTGTAGTTTTCTTTGTATAGGTCTTTTACTTCCTTGGTAAGATTTATTCCTAAGTATTTTATCTTCTTGGGGACTACTGAGAATGGTATTGATTTGGTGATTTCCTCTTCTATGTTCTTTTTGTTGATGTAGAGGAATCCAAGTGATTTTTGTATGTTTATTTTATAACCTGAGACTCTGCCAAACTCTTCTATTAGTTTCAGTAATTTTCTGGAGGATTCCTTAGGGTTTTCTGTGTATTAAATCACGTCATCTGCAAATAGTGATAATTTTACTTCCTCCTTGCCAGTCGGGATACCTTTTATTTCTTTGTCTAGCCTAATTGCCCTGGCTAGGACTTCTAGCACGATGTTGAATAAGAGCGGTGATAAAGGGCATCCTTGTCTGGTTCCTGTTCTCAAGGGAAATGCTTTCAGGCTCTCTCCATTTAGAGTGATGTTGGCTGTTGGGTTTGCATAGATGCCCTTTATTATGTTGAGGAATTTTCCTTCAATTCCTATTTTGGTGAGAGTTTTTATCATAAATGGGTGTTGGATTTTGTCAAATGCCTTTTCTGCATCAATTGATAAGATCATGTGGTTTTTGTCTTTTGTTTTATTTATATGGTGGATTACATTAATGGTTTTTCTGATATTAAACCAGCCTTGCATACCTGGTATAAATCCCACTTCATCGTGGTGAATTATTTTTTTTGATATGTTGTTGAATTCTATTGGCTAGAATTTTGTTGAGGATTTTTGCATCTATGTTCATGAGGGATATAGGTCTGTAATTTTCTTTTTTTGTAATGCCTTTACCTGGTTTTGGTATCAGGGAGATGGTGGCTTCATAGAATGAGTTGGGTAGTATTCCGTCATTTTCTATGCTTTGGAATACCTTCAGAAGTAGTGGTGTTAACTCTTCTCTGAATGTTTGGTAGAACTCTGCAGTGAAGCCGTCCGGGCCAGGGCTTTTTTTGTTGGGAGTTTTTTGATTACCGTTTCAATCTCTTCTTTTGCTATGGGTCTATTTAGTTGTTCTACTTCTGAATGTGTTAGTTTAGGTAGGTAGTGTTTTTCCAGGAATTCATCCATTTCTTCTAGGTTTGCAAATTTGTTAGAGTACAATTTTTTGTAATAATCTGATATGATTCTTTTAATTTCAGTTGGTTCTGTTGTGATGTGGTCCTTCTCGGTTCTTATTCGGGTTATTTGTTTCCTTTCCTGTATTTCTTTAGTCAGTCTAGCCAATGGTTTATCAATTTTGTTAATTTTTTCAGAGAACCAACTTTTGGCTTTGTTAATTCTTTCAATTGTTTTTCTGTTCTCTAATTCATTCAGTTCAGCTCTAATTTTTATTATTTGTTTTCTTCTGGTGTCTGATGGATTCTTTTGTTGCTCACTTTCTATTTGTTCAAGTTGTAGGGACAGTTCTCTGATTTTGGCTCTTTCTTCTTTTTGTATGTGTGCATTTATCGATATAAATTGGCCTCTGAGCACTGCTTTTGCTGTGTCCCAGAGGTTTCGATAGGAAGTATTTTCATTCTCATTGCATTCTATGAATTTCCTTATTCCCTCCTTAATGTCTTCTATAACGCAGTCTTTTTTCAGGAGGGTATTGTTCAGTTTCCAAGTATTTGATTTCTTTTCCCTGGTTTTTCTGTTATTGATTTCTACTTTTATTGCCTTGTGGTCTGAGAAGATGCTTTGTAATATTTCGATGTTTTGGATTCTGCAAAGGTTTGTTTTATGACCTAATATGTGGTCTATTCTAGGGAATGTTCCATGTGCGCTAGAAAAAAAAGTATACTTTGTAGCAGTTGGGTGGAGAGTTCTGTATAAGTCAATGAGGTCAAGTTGGTTGATTGTTGTAAGTAGGTCTTCCGTGTCTCTATTGAGCTTCTTACTGGATGTCCTGTCCTTCTCCGAAAGTGGTGTGTTGAAGTCTCCTAGTATAGTTGTGGAGGTGTCTATCTCACTTTTCAGTTCTGTTAAAATTTGATTTATGTATCTGGCAGCCCTGTCATTGGGTGCATAAATATTTAATATGGTTATGTCTTCCTGATCAATTATCCCTTTTATCATTATGTAGTGTCCTTCTTTTTCCTTTGTGGCGGATTTAAGTCTAAAGTCTATTTTGTCAGAAATTAATATTGTTACTCCTCTTCTTTTTGCTTATTGTTTGCTTGATATATTTTTTCCCATCCTTTGAGTTTTAGTTTGTTTGTGTCTCTAAGTCTAAGGTGTGTCTCTTGTAGGCAGCATATAGACGGATCGTGTTTCTTTATCCAGTCCGTGACTCTCTCTTTATTGGTGCATTTAGTCCATTTACATTCAGCGTAATTATAAATAAGTGTTTAGTGTTGTCATTTTGATGCCTTTTTATGTGTGTTGTTGACAATTTCATTTTTCCACATACTTTTTTGTGCTGAGGCGTTTTTCTTAGTAAATTGTGAGATCCTCATTTTCGTAGTGTTTGGCTTTATGTTTGTTGAGTCATTACGTTTTTCTTGGCTTTTGTCTTGAGTTATGGAGTTGTTATACCTCTTTGTGGTTACCTTATTATTTACCCCTATTTTTCTAAGTAAAAACCTAACTTGTATCGTTCTATGTCACCTTGTATCACTCTCCATATGGCAGTTCTATGCCTCCTCTATTTAGTCCCTCTTTTTGATTATTGTGATCTTTTACATTTTGACTTCAGTGATTCCCTGTTATGAGCATTTTTTTTTAAGTAATCTTAAGTTGTTTTTGTGATTTCCCTATTTTAGTTGATATCAGGATGTTCTGTTTTGTGACCTTGTGTTGTGCTGATATCTGATATTATTGGTTTTCTGACCAAACAATATCCTTTAGTATTTCTTGTAGCTTTGGTTTGGTTTTTGCAAATTCTCTAAACTTGTGTTTATCTGTAAATATCTTAATTTCGCCTTCATATTTCAGAGAGAGTTTTGCTGGATATATGATCCTTGGCTGGCAGTTTTTCTCCTTCAGTGTACTGTATATGTCATCCCATTCCCTTCTTGCCTGCATGGTTTCTGTTGAGTAGTCTGAACTTATTGATTCTCCCTTGAAGGAAACCTTTCTTTTCTCCCTGGCTGCTTTTAAAATTTTCTGTTTATCTTTGGTTTTGGTGAGTTTGTTGATAATATGTCTTGTGTTTTTCTTTTTGGATCAATCTTAAATGGGGTTCAATGAGCATCTTGGATAGATATCCTTTCGTCTTTCATGATGTCAGGGAAGTTTTCTGCCAGGAAATCTTCAACTATTTTCTCTGTGTTTTCTGTCACCCCTCCCTGTTCTGGGACTCCAATCACCTGCAGATTATCCTTCTTGATACAGTCCCACATGATTCTTAGGGTTTCTTCATTTTTTTTAATTCTTTTATCTGATTTTTTTTCAGCTATGTTGGTGTTGATTCCCTGGTCCTCCAGATGTCCCAGTCTGCATTCTAATTGCTCGAGTCTGCTCCTCTGACTTCCTATTGCATTGTCTAATTCTGTAATTTTATTGTTAATCTTTTGGATTTCTACATGCTGTCTCTCTATGGATTCTTGCAACTTATTAATTTTTCCACTATGTTCTTGAATAATCTTTTTGAGTTCTTCAACAGTTTTATCAGTGTGTTCCTTGGCTTTTTCTGCAGTTTGCCTTATTTCATTTGTGATGTCTTGAAGCATTCTGTAAATTAGTTTTTTATATTCTGTATCTGATAATTCCAGGATTGTATCTTCATTTGGGAAAGATTTTGATTCTTTTGTTTGGGGAGTTGGAGAAGCTGTCGTGGTCTGCTTCTTTATGTGGTTTGATATGGACTGCTGTCTCCGAGCCATCACTGGGAAACTAGTTTTTCCAAAAAATCCGCTAAAAAAAAATGCAGTCAGATCCCTATCAGAGTTCTCCCTCTGGCTTAGGCTATTTGGATATTAATGAAGCTGCCTGGGGAATGTGGGGGAGGGAACAGAGAGATAGGAGAGTAGCACCTCAGAATATAGCCAGAGTTGCTAGTCTTGCTTGGAATGACTATTATATCTGAGATTCCCGCGGGGCGCGTCGCCTATGTATGCTGGCTGTGTGGAGATTGCCCCCTGGGGGTCTGGGCTGCTGGAGTCACGGTCAGATCCTCCACTTCCAGCCCCACGCCCAGGGTTAAGGCTCCCCTGCGGGGACGGTGCACTCTCGACTCCAAAATCAGTCGCTGCCTCCCAGGGACTTCTCGTCCCGCCATCTGCGTCGCCGTGCCGCCCCGCGAACCGGCTGGGTCCCCTCCCGGGGTTAGTTCAGGTGAGTGGAGTAGCTCCCCATGCTTGTGCCGTGACCGAGTGTCCCAGCTGGGACACTGCTCTCCCTGCTCCAATACCAGTCGCTGCCTCCCAGGGACTTCTCCTACCGGCTGCGTCCCACGCCACCAAGCGAACCGGCTGGGCCCCCTCCCAGGGTTAGTTCAGGGGGGTGGAGCAGCTCTCCGTGTTTATGCCATACCTGCGTCCAATCCAAATCCTGGCGGGATGGTTCCCTGGCTGGGACGCTGCTCTCCCCGCTCCAAGACCAGTCACTGCCTCCTGGGGACTTCTCCCACCGGCTGCATCCCACGCCACCAAGCGAACCGGCTGGGCCCCCTCCCAGGGTTAGTTCAGGGGGATGGAGCAGCTCTCTGTGCTTGTGCCGTACCTGACTGTTACGCTGGCTTCAGGCTCTGAAAACAATCGCTGCTTCCCGGTATTAGTTTGTTCTCCATCTCTAAATCTGTGTTTGTTGTTCAGGGTTCGCAGATTGTTATGTATGTGATGGATTCACTTGTTTTTCCGTGTCTTTGTTGCAAGAGGGATCCGAGGTAGCGTCTGCCTAGTCCGCCATCTTGGCCCCGCCTCCCAGTTCAGGTTCTATGAATTTCTTTATTCCACCGTTAATGTCTTCTATAATCCAGTCTTTTTTGAGCAGGGTATTGTTCAGTTTCCAAGTGTTTGATTTCTTTTCCCTGCTTTTCCTGTTATTGATTTCCACTTTTCTAGCCTTATGGTCAGCGAAGATGCTTTTTAATATTTCAATGTTTTGGATTCTGCTAAGGCTTGCTTTATGACCTAATATGTGGTCTCTTCTAAAGATCGTTCCTTGTGCACTAGAAACGAAAGTATCCTTGGTTGCTGTTGGGTGACGTGTTCTGTATATGTCTACGAGGTCAAGATGGTTGATTGTGGCATTTAGATCTTCTGTGTCTTTATTGAGCTTCTTTCTGGATATCCTGTCCTTCGCAAAAGTGGTGTGTTGAAGTCTCCTACTATTATTGTGGATCTGTCTATCTCACTTTTCAGTGCTGATAGAGTTTGTTTTATGTATATTGCATCCCTGTCATTGGGTGCATAAGTATTTAATATGGTTATATCTTCTTGGTGTATTGCCCCTTTAATCATTATATAGTGTCCTTCCTTATCCTTTCTGATGGATTTAACTTGAAAGTCTATTTTGTCAGAAATTAATATTGCCACTCCTGCTGTTTTGTGATTCTTGTTTGCTTGGTAGAGTTTTTTTTCCCATCCTTTGAGTTTTAGTTTGTTTGTGTCTCTAAGTCTAAGGTGTGTCTCTTGTAGATACACATCTCGTTTTTTAATCCATTCTACCACTCTCTGTGTCTTTATTGGTGCATTTAGTCCATCTACATTCAGGGTAATTGTGGATAGGTATGAATTTAGTGCTATCATTTTGATGTCTTTTTTTGTGTGTTGACAGCTTCTTTTTCCCACTTGATTTTATGTGCTGAGTAGATTTTCTTTATATATTGTCCTTTCCTCATATTTATTGTTGTTGATTTTGTTTCTGCTGAGTCTCTATTTTTTTCTTGTGTTTTATTTTGATGAGTAGGATAGTTTGTCTCCTTTGTGGTTACCTTATTATTTACCCTATTTTTCTAAATTTAAAACTAACTTTTACTTCTTTGTATTGCCGTATCTTCCTATCCACATGGAAGGTATAGGATTACATTTCTTAGTCCCCCTTTATTATTTTAATGTTGTCTTCTTTTATCTAATAACATCACTGTTACCTGTTTTGGGCTTTTTAAAAAAATAATCTTGCTTTGTTTTCTTTTTTGGTTTCCCTGTCTGGATTGACTCCTGGTTGCTCTGCCCAGTGTTCTAGTCTTGGGTTGATACCTGATATTATTGATTTTTCTAACCAAAGAACTCCCTTTAGTACTTCTTGTAGTTTTGGTTTGGTTTTTCCGAATTCCTTCAACTTGTGTTTATCTGGAAATGTCTTAATTTCACCTTCATATTTGAGACACAGTTTTGATGGATATATGATTCTTGTCAGGCAATTTTTTTCCTTCAATTTTTTAAACATGTCATCCATTTGCCTTCTTGCCTGCATGATTTCTGCCGAGTAGTCCGAGCTTACTCTTATTGGCTCTCATTTGTAGGTGACTTTTCTTTTATCCCTTGCTGCTCTTATAATTCTCTCTTTATCTTTGGTTTTGGCAAGCTTAATTATAATATGTCTTGGTGACTTTCTTTTAAGATCTAGCTTATGTGGAGTTTGATGAGCATCTTGGATACATATCTTCTCATCTTTCACAATTTCAGGGAAGTTTTCTGCCAACAAATCTTCAACAATTTTCTCTGTATGTTCTGTTATCTCTCTCTGTTCTGGTACTCCAATTACTTATAGGTTATTTCTCTTGATAGAGTCCCACATGATTCTTAAGGTTTCTTCATTTTTTAAAATTCTTTTGTCTGATATTTCCTCAATATATAAGTGCCAAGTGATTTATCTTCGAGTTCAGAAATTCTAGCCTCTACTTACTCAATTCTGCTCCTTTGACTTTCTATTGAGTTATCTACTTCTGTAACTTATTTGTGAATCTTCTGCATTTCAGATTGGTGTCTGTCTATGGATTTTTCCAGCTTATTAAACTTTTCATTATGTTCCTGAATAATCTTTCTGAGTTCTTCAGTTGCTTTATCTGTGTGTTCCTTGGCTTGTTCTACGTATTGCATCATTTCCTTCCTGATGTCTTGAAGGGTTCTGTATATTAAACTTTTGTATTCTGCATCTGGTAATTCCAGGAATGCACTTTCATCTAAAAGATTCCTGGATTCTTTGTTTTGAGAGCCTGTTGAGGTGATCATGGTCTGTTTCTGTATGTGACTTGATATCGATTGTTGTCTCCAAGCCATCTATAAGTTATTGTATTTATTTTATGTTTGCTTACTGTGTCATAGCTTCTTGCTTTGTTTTGTTTTGGTATACACCTATGGGTTGCTCGAGTGAGCTAGCTTGATTATTTTTGCTTTTGGAGCTCTGGTGTCTTGTCCCCAGCTGGCTAAATCTGTTATCAGGTATATCAGTCAAGGAGTCCATTCAGTTTTCTTGTAGGAATTCAGCTCAGGTTTCCAGGTAGCTGATATCAAGTGTGTGGTACAGGCTCTGTCGTATAGGCTTAGAGGGGCAAGGGTGATTGGCGTATATACTGGTATCTGATTGCAGCAGAGGGTCATGCTCTGAACAAGGCAGGGGGCTGAGAACTGACCCCCAAGTGTCTCTGAGGAAAATGCGTCTCTGTTCCCTAGAGTGTGCTGGTGGGTGGGTTCTGCAGAGGGACCATGGGCACCCAAAGTTTTTGGTTGTAAGGACTGGGAGGTACCAGTTATCTTTGGACCCCTGTTGAGGATGGCTGGGTGACCTGAGTGGAGGTACCAGTCCTTAGGTCCCAGATGTGAGTAGGTGAGGACCTTGTTTAATAGGCAATGTCAAACATCAAACACCCACCTCTCCACCGCACTGCTGAAATGGTTGGAGTTTGCCAACAAGGCCCTATTCTCCCAAAATAGGCCCACACAGGTCCACGCAGAAGCGAAAGGTGCTCAAGGTCCATGGATGATTTATGCCTGGACAGGAGCCGCTTCTGTCCCGAGCTCCCCCAGTTAGTGGAGCTAGCAAATTATCTTTTCCCCCCAGTTGAAAATTTTTTCCTTCCCCAAGGCTGGGAGGATGGCTCTAGGTGCGCATTAGGGTCTATCTCAGGCCCAGGGATTCAGCCGCTGAAGCCGGCTTGGGGGCGGGGGGAGGGCACGGGAAAATATATGCAAGTACTTATCTTTTGTTGAGAGCGCCGTTCTCCTCAGATTCCAGTACTGTGAGTAGGCTGCATGGCTGGCTGCTTCTCCCTGAGGACACTGTGGCTGAACGCTAGTACCAGCCCTCTGCTGCCACCGCCACTGCCCCCGCCGTCACCCCCACTCCAGGAATGGTGCCTGAGTGCTCCCCGCGATTCAGGTTTGGTAACTCCTCTCCACTTCTAAATGACCTCTTCCTACCCCTGCCCCTCAGTTCGTTGTCTAAGCTTGCCTTTGATGCTCAGTGCTCCCAGCTTGTCACAAATATACTTGTTTCACTTGTTTTTTTGGGTCTTTTTTGTAAGGAGGGCTCGATGGAAGCGTCTGTCTATTCTGCCATCTTGGCTCTGCCTCTCACCCTCTTACTTTGTGAAAATTTACGTATCTTAAAGATACCAAGTTGAGATGAGATAACAAAATAGCCTTAGATTTTTTGTTAGCCCACGAAAGTGTAATCTGTGCTGTAGTAAATATCACTTGTTGCATTTGGATATATAGCACAGGAGGAGTAGGATAGGAAGAAAATAACTGAAATAAGTACATGGGTGGTATCACAAGAGAATCAACTGAAATAAAAAGGATTATAATGGAATACTATTAACAATTATACTCCAACAAAAATGAAAACCTAGAAGAAATGAAGAAATTTCTAAAAACACAGCACCTAGCTAAACTAACATAAACTAAGGTAGAAAACAGATCTATAACAAAAGGAGAGATTGAAGAGGTAATTAAAACAAACAAACAAAAAAACTCCCAACCAAAAAAAAAAGCCTTGACCTGGATGGCTTCACTGGAGAGTTCTACCAAACATATAAAGAAGAGGTCGCACCAATACTATTCAAACTATTTCAGAGCACAGAAAAGGAAGGAATACTTCCCAATTCATTCTATGAAGCCAGCATAACCCTGACACCAAAGCCAGATAAAAACACCACAAAAAAGAAAACTACCAACCATTATCCCTCATGAATACAGACGCAAAAAGTCTCAAGAAAATTCTAGCCAATAGGATTCAACAGCATATCAAAAAGTAATACATCAAGACCAGGTGGGATTCATACCAGGTATGTAAGGTTTGTTTGATATTAGAAAATCAGTCAACGTAATAGACCACACAAATAAAATAAAATAGAAGAATCACATGATTATCTTGATTGAAACAGAAAAGGCATTTAATGAAGTCCAGCACCCATTCCTGATAAAAACTCTCAGCAAAATAGAAATAGAAGGAAAATTCCTCGGTATAATAAAGAGCATTTACACAAAAACCAACAGCCAACATTATTCTCAATGGAGAGAGGCTGAAAACATTCCCCTTGAGAATGGGAACCAGACAAGGATGACCTTTATTACCACTCTTATTTACCATCATGTGATGTCCTAGCTAGAGTAATAAGGCAAGAAAAAGAAATAAAGGGCATCCAAATTAGTGAGGAATAGGTAGAACTATTCCTATTTTCAGATGATGTGATCCTATAGGTAGAGAGTCAGAAAAAAAAAGAGGAAGACCCTTGACCAGATGGATTGACACAGGGCTGCAACAATGGGCTCAAACATAGCAATGATTGTGAGAATGGCACAGGACTTGGCAGGGTTTTATTCTGTTGTACATAGGGTTGCTATGAGTCAGAATTAACTCTGTGGCACCTAACAACAACAACATGATCTTAAACATAAAAACCTCAAAGAATCAACAAGAAAGCTACTGGAACATAAGTTTTCAGCATTTATGTACAAAAATTAGTTGAATTACTCTACATCAACAAAGAAAACTCAGAAAAGGAAATCAGGAAAACAATACCATTTACAATAGCCACAAAGAAGATAAAATACATAGGAATAAATCTAACCAGGGATGTAAAAGACCTATACAAAGAAAACTATAAAATGCTACTGCAAGAAACCAAAAAAGACCTACACAAATGGAAAAACATACCATGTTCATGGATAGGAAACTCAACATTGTGAAAATGTCAGTACTACCCAAAGCAATCTACAGATATAATGCAACCCAAATCCAAATTCAAACTGCATTCTTTAGTGAGATGGAGAAATCAAACACCAACTTTATATTGAAAAGGAAGGGGCCCTGGATAAGTAAAGCATTGTTGAAGAAGAACAAAGTGGGATGCCTCACACTACCTGATCTAGAACCTATTATACAGCCATGGTAGTCAAAAGAGCCTGGTACTGGTACAAAACAACAGACATATAGACCAATGGAACAGAACTGAGAACCCAGATATAAATCCATCCAACCATGGGGGCTGATATTTGTCAAATGCCCAAAGTCCATTAAATGAGGAAAAGACACTCTCTTTAACAAATGGTACTGGCATAACTGGATGTCGGTCTGTAAAAAAATGAAACAGGACTCATCCTTACACCATATACGAATACCAACTCAAAAAGGATCCAAAACCTAAATATAAAACCTGAAATGATTAAGATCGTAGAAGAAAACATAGGGACAACTCTAGGGGCCCTAATATATGGCATAAATACAATACAAACCATAACTAACCATGCACAAATACCAGAAAATAAAGTTGATAACTGGGAACTCCTAAAAATTAAACACTTATGCTCATCAAATGACTTCATCAAAAGAGTAAAAAGAGAACCTACAGACTGGGAAAAAATCCTTGGCTATGACATATCCCACAAGGGTCTAATATCTGAATTCTACAAAATACTTCAACACCTCAGCAACAAAAACACAAATAATCCAATTAAAAAAAGTGGGCAAAGGATATGAATAGGCACTTCACCAAAGAAGACATTCATGAGGCTAACAGACATATGAGGAAATGCTTGCCATCATTAGCCATTACAGAAATGCTAATCAAAACTACAATGAGATACCATATCACCCAACAATACTGGCACTAAACCAAAAAGGTAGAAAATAATAAATATTAGAGAGGTTATGGGGAGATTGGAACCCTTATGCACTGTTTTTGGGAATGTAAAATGATAACAACCACTATAGAAATCTATATGGTGCTTCCTTAAAAGGCTGGAAATAGAAATACCGTAGAATCCAGCAATCCCACTCCTAGGAGTATATCCTGGAGATATAAGAGCCGTCATACTAATAGACATATGTACACCCAAGTTCATGGCAGCATTATTCAAAATAGTAAAAAGATGGAAACAACCTAGGTGCTCATCAACACATGAATGGATAAACAAATTATGGTGCATACAAGCAATGGAATACTATGCAATGATAAAGAACAATGATGAACCCTCGAAACGTATTACAGCATGGATGAATCTGGAGGGCATTATGCAGAGTGAAATAAGTCAATCACAAAAGGACAAATGTTGCATGAGGCCACTGTTATAAAAACTCAAGAAAAGGTTTATATACAGAAAAAAACAAACTTTGATGGTTATGAGGGGGAGGGACCTAAAGGGGAAATCACTAACTAGAGAATAGACAAATGTCAACTTTGGTGAAGGGGAAGATAATACACAATATAGGGGAAGTCAGCACAACTTGACCAAGGGAAAGTCATAGAAGCTTCCTAGATACATCCAAACACCTGACGGACAAAGTTGCCAGTGTTGAGGGCTGGGGACCATGGTCTCGGGGTACATCTAGGTCAATTGGCATAGCATAGTTCACAAAGAAAATGTTCTACATTCTACTTTGGTGAGCAGCATCTGGGGTCTTAAAAGCTTGCAAGCTGCCATCTAAGATACATCTGTTAGTTCCATCCTATCAGGAGAAAAGTGGAGTGAAGAAAACCAATAATAGTCTAAAGGACTAATGGACCACATGAACCATAGCCTCCACCAGCCTGAGCCCTTCTGGGTGGTACCTACAACCACTGACCGCTCTGACAGAGATCATGGTAGAGGGTCTCAGACAGAGTAAAATATAAACGTAGAACAAAATTCAAATTCACAAAAAATAAAAAGACCAAGCTTACTGGTCTGACAGAGACTGGAGGAACCCCTGAGACCGTGGCCCTAGGACACCCTGCTAACTCATAAGTGAAGCCACTCCTGAAGTCCACTTTTCAGGCAAAGATTAGACAGGCCTATAAAACAAATGGTAACACACATGAGGAATGTGCTTTTTAGTTCGATCAAGTATACAAGACAAAACAGGCAACTCCTGCCCAAAGGCAAGACAAGAAGGCAGGAAGGGACAGGAAAACTGCAGGAATGGACATGGGGAACCTGGGGTGGAAAGGGGGAGAGTGCTGACACAATGTGGGGAGTGCAACCAATGTCTCAAAACAATTTGTGTATAAATTTTTGAATGAGAAACTAATTTGCACTGTAAACTTTCACTAAAGCACAATAAAATAAAAACTAGCAAAAAAGGAACTGTAAAACAGGAGGCGGTGATTCAGTTTTTCTCCATCTCTAGTAATGACAAGTCTCCTTCATTTGCTTGCATGATTTAGGCTCTGCTGATGACATGAACATGCCATGCACTTCTGAGCTAATGATGCAAAGGAGTGGAGACTGTGTGGGGACCTATGGTGACTGCGTAGTCAATATTCAGGGCAGCAGGGGCTGTGGTGCTACTAGCAGCAGCTGATGTCTATGGTGCAAGCTACAGCATGTCTTTGTGAGTGTGATGTCTGTGTGGTCTTGGCTGCATGAGTTGCTTCTGCTTTGTGATTTTGGGTGGTGTAGTTAGTTAGCCAGGCCCTGTATCTGGTCCTCCAAACTTCCCTAGTGTCTTAGGCTGGGTTCTCCAGAGCAAAACCAGTAAAATATATATATAAATATACAGGGAGAGATTTTTTCAAGGAAATGGCTCATGCAGTTATGGAGACTGGCAAGTCCCATATCCATGGGTCAGGCAGCGGGCTGATAGAGGCTTCTCCTGACTCATGTGGTTGCAAGGGCTACCAAACCCAAAGGTAAGGTTTCAGACTGCTGGCTCTCGGGGCTGCAGGAACTGTTGAATAGAAACTCTGCAGGTCAGGTGCAGGCTGCTGGCTCACACCCCAAGAACTGGAGGTCAGAGAACGATGAGACAAATGCTGGATCCAGAGAAACTGTGAGCTTTTCCAGAACATCCATATATATTGGGTTCAGGCCACACCCCCAAGGAAAATCTCCTTCCAACTGATTGGTTGCTCATATCGGATGACAAAATGGAGGATGATTACGTAATATCTGCCAAACCACTGAGAATCTTGGCCCAGTCAAGTTGACACATAACATAAACCATCACACCCGGGATTCTGGTAATTACCTAAGAGCATGTTTACAAATTCTTTTTCTGTTAAACGAATGAGTCAGTTTCTCTCACTTGTATCTAAGAACATTGTGTGCTAGAGCAACCAAGTCAATTTTTTTAAAACCAGTATTGTCGTTGTTGTTATTAGTTGCCATTGAGTTGGTTTCGACTCACAGCAACCCCATGTACAACAGGATAAAACATTACTGGGGTTCTGCACAATCTTTATGATCATTGGTATGTTTGAGGCTGTTGTGGCCACTGTGTGTTCTGAGTGACTTCCAACCTGGAGGGGCTCATCTTCCAGCCCTTATTGGACAATATTCTGTTGTGATCCACAGGGATTTCATTGGCTAATTTTCAGGAATAGATTGCCTTAGTATGTCCTAGTCTGTCTTAGTCTGGAAGCTCTACTGAAACCTGTCCACGATGGGTGACCCAATATTTGAAATACTGGTGGCATAGCTTCCAGCATCGCAGCAACACTCATGCCACCACAGTGTGATAAACTGACAGACGAGTGGAGGTAACCAATGTTAGGTCTACCAAAAAACTCTCACGGATTAAATTCAGTGTGTAGCCCACTAATTTGAGAATTCCCTGATAAATTATAAGCTTCTTTATAGATGAATTATAAGGAGTCCTGGTGGCACAGTAGTTAAGTGCTTGGCTGCGAACTGAAAAGTTGGCAGTTTGAACCTACCAGCTGCTCCACAGAAGAAAGATTTGTCAGTCAGCTTCTGTAAAGCTTACAGCCTTGGAAACCCTGTGGGGCAGTTCTACTCTGTTCTATACGGAAGCTATGAGTAGGAATCAACTCAACAGCAATGAGTAACGTCATAAATGAATCAGGAGAAGACAAAAAAAATAGTCAATACAAGTTAAGTTTCTTCAATTTTTTCCTAATCATCAAAGTAATACATTGTCCTGCCTTTTTAAAACAACATTTTTAATAGAGTAGTAATCGTAAAGGAACTCTTTAACCAATTGTTACAGGTTCAGGGAAACGGCAACGGTCAAGGGTAGAATGGTTTGTCCTTAGGGCACATACATGACCGCAAAGAGTTGTTTGGTTGGTTTAGGGCACATATAGTTTACCTGAGTTCTTGACACATTGTGGTGCCCTGAGACAAGCTGGCTGGGAAATACATATTTAAAAATACTCAAAACAATCATGTAGGCTGGTAGAAAATCATGTAGAAAGTCAAGCCAGATTTAGAAGAGGACGTGGAACCAGGGATATCATGGCTGATGTCAGATGGATCCTGCCTGAAAGCAAAGAATACCAGAAAGATGTTTATCAGTGTTTTATCGATACAATTATCGATGCTAAGGCATTGGACTTTGTGGATAATAACAAATTATGGATAACATTGCAAAGAATGGGAATTTCAGAGCACTTAATTGTGCTCATGAGGAATCTGTACATGGATAAAGAGGCAGTTGTTCTAACAGAACAAGAGGATACTGCATGGTTTAAAGTCAAGAAAGGTGTGCATCGGGGTTATATCTTTTCACCATACCTATTCAATCTATATGCTGAACAAATAATCCCAGAAGCTGGACTATATGAAGAAGAACAAACAAATCTGTCTTGGGAGAAGTACAACCAGAGTGCTCCTTAGAAGCAAGGATGGCTAGACTGCGTCTTACATACTTTTATCAAGAGCGATCAGTCCCTAGAGAAAGAGAGGAAGACCCTCAAAGAGATGGATTGACACGGCGGCTATCAGGATTGGAGGTAGACTCATTAACAACCTGCATTATGCAGATGACACAACCTTGCTTGTTGAAAGTGAAGAGGACTTGAAGCACCTCCTGATGAAGATCAAAGACCATAGCCTTCAGTATGGATTCCATCTCAACATAAAGAAAACAAAAATCCTCACAACTGGACCAATAAACAACATCATGATAAATGGAGAAAAGATTGAGGTTGTCAAGGATTTCGTTTTATTTGGATCCACAATCAACACCCATGGAAGCAGCAGTCAGGAAATCAAAAGACGTATTGCACTGGGAAAATCTGTTGCAAAAGATTTCTTTGAAGTGTGGAAAAGCAAAGGTGTCACCTTGAGGACTAAGGTGCACTTGATCCAAGCCATGATGCTTTCAATTGCCTCATATGCATGCCAAAGCTGGACAATGAATAAGGAAGACCACAGGAGAATTGACACCTTTGAATTGTGGTATAGGCGAAGGATATTGAATATATCATGGACTGCCAAAAAGAACAAATAAATCTGTCTTGGGAGAAGTACAACCAGAGTGCTCCTTAGAAGCAAGGATGGCTAGACTGCGTCTTACATACTTTTATCAAGAGCGATCAGTCCCTAGGGAAAGAGAGGAAGACCCTCAACGAGATGGATTGACACGGTGGCTACAACAATGAGCTCAAGCACAGCAACAATTGTGAGGATGGCGCAGGATGGGGCAGTGCTTCATTCTGTTGTGCATAGGGTTGCTATGAGTTGGAACCAACACCATGGCACCTATCAACAACAAGAACAGAGACCTGTGAGGCCTTGTGATACATAGAAGTCTATTAGATATATTTACTTAATTATTCGTTTGGTTATTTATTTAGTTTTGGCTAATATTTCAAGCATACATAACCAATTATCATACCCTAGGTTTTTTTTTTTTAAACTATATTCACTTGACTAACTTGAACACATAGTGAAGCAGTATATAATCTCCAAGTTATAAGTAAACCCAAATTATACAGACAAATGTATGTCCCCAATGGTCACATGCGTAGGTATAGTAATTTAAAAAAATTGTATGTAGAATTATGACAAAGTTGTTTTTTAAATGTGGGAATGTAAAATTACATCTTGAAAAAATGAAGAGATTATCTGTACACTTCAAAAATAAAAAAGGACATAAGAGAGATGAATAACAGTTATAGGATTAAAGTAAATCTAGAAAGAAATTAGGGAAAAAAAAGAAATCTAAAGCCAGTTACCTAATATTTTTCTAATTGCCTAAAAAAGAACTGCAATGTCATTAAAAGAAAACTACACCTCCATCTTAGCTGAAAATCTTGCATTAAGGAAGTTCTGCAAAAAATGTAATGCAACCAAAACATTTCAAACTCCAAATTAAAAATCTGCTAGGCTCAAATTAATATATGGAATGTTACAGATGAAAAAAAATGTTTGGTTTATTGAAAGATATCAAAATTTGTTGACTTTTTTGAAGCTTGGAAATACTAAATTTTATGTCTCTGAATATTTCCTTCTAGCAATACAAGTTATCTTGAATAGCTTACAGTCATTCTCTACAAAACACTTTTGTCATTTGCTATTCAGATAAAACACAAAGTATTCTACATTAATTAGCCATCTCTGTATTTTTGTTGTAACACTTAGCACATGATAGCTAATATTTTTCCATTAAAACAAAACAGCACAATATTTTTGTTCTGTCAGTACTTCATCTAAAATATGTTAATATTAACAATAACAACAACTAATTTCTTTGACTTTAATTGTGAGCCTGAGATAGAAAGGGTTAACTGTGCTGGCGGAACAAAACAACTGTTAAAAGATTACCATCTAAAAGTTTAGTAAACAGGAACCACACTCTGCCAACAGGAAATATGGTTAAAACAATCCTTACTACCTTCTTAGTGTTAAAACAACCTGTGAATTACCTTCTCCTTCTTAGTGTTTTTCTAGTCCCTTCCCCCTTTTACAGGCTCCACATGTGCAGAGGAACAAAGTGTGACCGTGGTGTTTGAGCTTCCTTAGCTGGCCGAAGAGGGCGACCGACGTGCCCAAGATCAGTGCGCCCATGCTATATTCCATATTAAGTGATGCCAAGGGCTGCCAAGAGGACCTCAACCTAATTAGCAAGCACTGCCATTCCGAGAAGTACCCACCCCTTGAAAGAAACCCACTAAATATTCATTACTCTATTGTCTCCATCGAATCCATGTAAGCCCTAGCCTTGCCCCCCTTTCTGAGTCAGATTTTTGGAGCAGCATGAGCCCTCTCTGACTCCTTTTACTTGTCACAAGCAAAATAAACCTGTTAGAGTTGAATCCAAAATTGTCTCTCCTGTGTAAGAGAAAGACCAGGACCCATTGAATGCGAAGGGCCTTGGAGCCCTCCGCGGTAACAAGCTCACAAGAAAGAAAGCCTATGAACAGAATGCAGAATTCCTTGAAGCAGTCTGAGAGGACAGTGCAGATACTTCATTATCTTTTTTTTTTTTAATGGAGTTGCAATGTTTCAGAATCGACTTGATATCATCTTGTTGGCTTAAGGCTATATTTGTACAGAAAATCTGAAACTGACTGCAAATACAGAAAGGGTTGCTAAAACAAAACACCCTAGTGTTTTATAGCGACCCTATAGGACAGCATAGAACTGCCCCATAGAGATTCCAGGGAGCGTCTGGCAGATTTGAACTGCCGACCCTTGGGTTAGCAGCTGTAGCACTTAACCACTACGCCACCAGGGTTTCCAGAAAGGGTTCTAGAGAATTTAAATGTGATGAAAGGAAGCGTAGTTATCGTTTATTGACTCAGTTTTTCACACGCAATAGGGCTTCGCTATTGTGGGATAATGGAGAAGGGTAAGGATAGACATGAGTAGTTAGTATAGAAGATAAGAGTTTTAAATTCTACTTAAATTCCATAATAACCTCAGGAACTGATTTCTGGTTCCCACTGCAGAGGTTTGGAGGTGAGGCCAAGAAATCTGCATTGTTAACATGCATTCAGGATGACTCTGCTTCAAATTGGTCTTAACGCTTAAGTCAGAATCTGGGCTTCACTTCTTTCTAGGTACCTTAGCTTTGCAAAGTAACAGTCTCTCCAAGCTTCAGTTACTTCACCTGCCAAATGGGGATTAACACCTATCGTTATAAAAATTAAATTAAATCGTGTATAATAAGGTGTCTGGCATATAGTAGGTAACTCAACAAATATTTCTTCCTTATCTCTCTTTTTTCTAGGGGCTTAAGATCCAGTTGGGAAGAAAAGCTGTAAATCCATGAAAAAGTAAAGAACATCTGAGAGCTAAGCAATAATTCACATGTACTAAGGTGGTTGGAGAAGATGATCTGTAATGTCCCCTCTGGCTCTCAACATTGATTAGTCTATGACAGCTGTATGAGAAGTGTCATGGGACAGTGGATGATGAATTGGCCATTGGGAGGTACAGACAGTAAGTGCTGTGGGGTCAGAGGAGGCAGTGACTGCCCTGAGCTGGAATGGTTTAGGAAGACTACTAAAAAAAATTCTGAGCTGTCTGAACTCCAACGAAAGCCTAATTCAATTAAGAGAGCTACTGGCAAGAGTCTGATTATAACACAAATTCAGGGCAAGCTGAGGAGAATAAGAAACAAAATGCTAGAGGGAAAGGAGAAAAGAAAAGGCAATATCATCAATTTGATTGCTAAAACACACGAGGAATATTAAGTTTTGTCCTATAGGGTCGTTATGAGTCGGAATCGACTCGATGGCAGTGGCTTTTTTTTTTTTTTTTTCCATGGCTTCATTCTTACAACTGTCCTGTAAGGTAGGCAATGTGTATCAGCTCTAGCAAGAATCTCCTGTGAGTCTTCATATCTGTTAGAAATGTGTTCGGTTATAAATCACAGAAAACAAGCGACAGTGGCTTACACACACACGCACACCATTTTTTTACATAGAACTCTAAAGGTGGACAGTCCAGTGTTTGTGTCTGTCATGGGCTGAATTATGTCCCCCCCAAAAACGTATGTATCAGTTGGGCTGGGCCATGATTCCTGGCATTGTGTGATTTTCTTATATGTTGTAAATCATGCCTCTATGGTGTTAATGAGGGAGGATGGGCAGTTGTATTAGTGAACCAGGACTCAATCTACAGGATTGGATTGTGTCTTGATGCAATCTCTTGAGATATAAGTGAGCAGAGAGACAGGGCACCTTGTACCACTAAGAAAACAGCACCAGAAGCAGAGGGCATCCTTTGGACCCAGGGTCCCTGCACCTGAGAAGCTCCTCAACCATGGGAAGATTGAGGACAAGGACCTTCCTCCAAAGCCCACAGAGAGAAAAAAGCCTTCCCCTGGAGATGACACCCTGCGTTTGAATTTTTAACCTACTTTACTGTGAGAAGATAAACTTCTCTTTGTTAAAGCCATCCACTTGTGGTATTTCTGTTACAGCAGCACTAACCCAATCCATTGCCTTCGAGTCAGTTCTGACTCATAGCGACCTTATAGGACAGAGTAGAGCTGCCCCATAGGATTTCCAAGGAGCACCTGGTGGATTCAAGCTGCCAACCTTTTGGTTAGCAGCCATAACTCTGAATCACTACGCTACCAAGGTTTCCACAGCAGCACTAGATGACTAAAATAGTGTCCCTTCATACTAACACTGCCAAGACGCAGGTTCTTTCTAGCTCTCTGCCTCACTGTCCTAGCATGATGGTATTTGCCCTTATTCCTTGTTGCCTATGGTCATTAGATGGCTGCTGCACCTCCAGACATCACATTTACATTCTAGACAGGAAGGAGACAGAAGGGCAAATGAGCAAAGCCTGAGAGCAAAATGGCATACCTACTGAGTCTGTGCCTTTTTATTAAGAAAACTAAAGCTTTCATGGAAGACTGCCCAGTAGACATCCTCTTGCAACCTACTGTCCAAAAATTGTGTGTCATAGCTTACCCTACCTGGAAGGAGACTGGGAAGAAGGGAGGTATGTTAAAGTAAGTCAGACAATCAACGATGCAGAGAAAAGTGTTGAAGCCTTGTGAAAAAAAAAAAAAAAAATGCTACAAAAGATAAAACCAGAAAGTTGTTTTCTTTAAACAGAAATTTTTACCCTATTTTTTTAAACGAAACTTTTAATTTGGGGATCATTGTAGATTCACATGCAGTTGTAAGAAATAATACAGAGAGATTGTACTCTTTACTCAGTTTCCTCCAATGGTAACATCTTGCAAAATTATATACACTACCACAATCAACATAATAACATTGATTCAGTCAAGCTACAGAACATTTCCATCACATCGGGATTCCTCATGCTGTCCTTTTAAAGCCACATTACTTCCTTCCCTCCTGCACCCCCTACTTAGTCCCTGGCAACCACCAATCTGTTCTCCTTTTCTATGATTTTGTCATTTCAAGGGTGTTATGTAAATGGAATCATAAGTGTGTGATCTTTTGGAGTGCCTTTTTTTTTTTTTTACTCAGCATAATTCTTTGGAGATTCACCCAGGTTGTTGTGTATATCAACAGTTCATTCCTTTTATTGCACAGAATAGGATTCTAGGTTGGAAATTATTCTAATTTCTGGCGTTGCTATTGAGAAGTCTGAAGCCATTCTGATCTTGATCCTCTGTATGTGGCCTCTTTTTTTTTCCCCCTGGAAGCTCCTAGGATTTGCCTTTCATCACCAGTGTTCTCATATCTCAAGATAATGATCTCTGGTGTATATCTACTTTCATCTACTTTGCTGGGAATGTAGGGAACACTTTTGTTACCGGAATAAGGTTCTTATTCTCACTGGTCAAGAATGAGCAGGTAAGGCATGTAGTTTTCTACATGAGCAAAGCTTTATTAAAGAGGCTTGCAAGCGGAGACGAGGAGGGCCTAGAGCAACGCATACCCTCCTCTCACAGAACAAAAGACAGGCCTGAGTTTTTAAGTTCTTGGGCGGGAAAAGATTCATGTTTATTCATAGAGACAGGCAGGGATATGTTAACTAAGGTGCCTGTGCAGCAGCTTTCCAAGATGGCTCCTGTCCTGGAAGCCTCTGGGATTCGTAGCAGGACTTATTACAAGGTGTTGCGCCTGTGCAGTTTCCCGCTTCCCAGATTCGATTCCCCGGCTGGGGCTGTAGCCCCTCACTGCCCCTGGTGGAAGGTCACACAGCGGTCACAGGTAGATGTTCTGTGCATGTCCTTGGGCCTGGTCTTCTCCAACTGCTTCTGAAGGGCAACTTTAAAGAAGTTTGTGGGCTATTTTTGGATACCCTGCCCCATTGTTCCGGGGAATGGCTTTGTTTCTGTGCCCTGGCCCGTTTCTTGTTACTTTGTTTGCAGATTTTAGGGCCCCTCTGTTCCCTGTCTTACTAAGTCTCTAGGTTCCACACTCTACCCCCTATTACCTCCCTTATAACATAGTTTGTTTCTCTTTTAGTTGGTTCTCCTATAACCACACCAGTCTCTTTGCTATTTCTCAAACAGGCATGCTCTGATCTCAGGGCCTTTGCTCCCTGTCTTACTTTCAAGCTGTAAATTTAATGTCATTCCATTCTGGAAATATCACTTGGATTATTTCTTCAATAATAATAATGTTCTTCTAATAAATTTCTTCTATTCTTTGCTCTCTTAAATGTGAATTTGTAATATGGGAGAAAGTTGTCAGAATTTTTTTTCATAAAAACTGATTAGTAAATAGTGACTAACCCAGTTGCTGTTGAGTCAATTCTGACTCATTGCAACCCCATGTATGTCGGACTAGAACAGTGTTTATAGGGTTTTCATGGCTGTGACCTTTTGGAAGCACATTGCCAGGCCTTTCTTCTCAGGAAATAGTGACTAGGCATTCTTAAATTATCCTTGATGTCTATATTGTGCTTGAACATCTCAAATGAATGTAAAAATTGTCCAGTCTTGCTAATATTTGGCCTACGTTATTATAAACTTCCAAGCTATTTTTAAGGAGAGGTTGCTTTAAGTTTCCAGCCCTCAGACGCTTGGGCAATATTATATTACTGTACTTTCACATAATTGCAGTGACACTCTCAGTTCTTGAATGGCTTCAGTGGTGATGGGTGTGGTGCTCTGTTCAGCTAGGAGATTAATTGGGAGGCCATGTTTTCATTAACTGAAAAGTGTTCTAAAATGAATCAGCTATACACTCAGACATTTTAGAAAGTATTTTTTTCTGACGTTCAAATTTGCTTACTTACAGCCTCTGTATATCCTTAGAATCTCTCCTGAAACTCAATTTCAGATAATACAAAATGTCTACAGATTCAAACTAAGTTCATTTCTAAACAGTTTTGGGAGGCACATTCTCCCCACCACCTCAACACTGGTTGTCATTAGTGCAGTTTTGATGTCTTCTCCATTCTTGCTACTGAAATGACATGATAAAATAGAGCATCAACCATCTATGAGATCATCTGAGGGGAAGAGGTGAGGAGGATTTCAGCAAGAATTAGACGATGACATGGTAGTAATTGTGGAAAAAAAGGATCAGAAAATATGTCACTTTCATATCCCCAGTTTCTTAGTCCTTTGAGACCCAGAGTATACTCAGTTTTATTCTTGAAAGTTATTTTGGTACATCTAAATTCGTTTATTTCTGCTTTCCCCCTCTTCGTCTGTTTTAAGTTACCTATGAAATTTATCTTTATAAAATATTTCCTGGTATACAGTTCTCCCTCCATCACCAACACTCAGAACTTAGAGGTCATTCAGTGATTACATTTATTAAAAACTACAGTGAAACATAAATTCAATCTGTAATATTCTGGAATTTACAGTAATGTGGAAATTGCTCAAATATTATTACTGTAATTTCAGCATTTTATTTTTGTTTCACTTACTAGAATTCTATTAAGATTGTATTTTTGTTGAAGTTTAGTATACATGCAGAAATATGCACAGATAAGTTATACCCGAATGAATTTCACAAAGTTCACAAAGTGAACTCCCAAATTTTTGTTTACTAAATTTCTTTATATTGTAAATTAATAGTAAAGCAGAATTGCAAGTGTACTGTATCACATTGGATGTGTCAAATACAAAACATTTCTTGCTACTTAATGCAATTTCAGTTAAGAACCTTTATCTGAGAATAACAATACCTACATTCATAAGAGTTCTTTGCAGTTCATTAAGCACTTTAACATACTTTACCTCAATCAATTCTCACAAGAACTTTACAAGGTAGGGATTATTACATAGTTTTAGAGAGGAGGAAACTGAGGCTCAGATATGTAAAGCAACTTCACAGGGCCAGAGTCTTCAAGTAGCCAATCTTGGACTTGAAACAAGGTCTTCAGAGCCTAGGTCTCATATCAGCTCTACTAGACACACCACTTCCTGCACATTGTGAGGCACTGCCCAGATCCCCCTCCGGGAGTGAAGGGGTTAATCCTCAGCGGCAGAGAGTGCTGCTGGCAGAAAGTCCTCAGTTTCACTCACTCAGGGACTCCCTTGGCTGAAAAGAGAAAACTCTTCAAGGTCACACCTCCTTCCTTGGGCAGTCGAATTCAATGACTCATCAGTGAACAAAGGCCCAGCCCCTCAGGAAAAATCTGAATAGTTTTCTTAGCTTCAGAGCAAACCCTAGGGTTGGCTGAGGCCTCCGCTAAGACTACAATGTGCTTCCTTCCCTTCCCTTCCACAGGTGTTCATTCTAAAAGTTCTCTTTGATAAACCTCCTCTGTGAGGAGCCCTGGTGGTGCAGTGGTTAAAGTGCTCGGCTCCTAGCTGCTCGGTGGGAGAAACAGGTGGTAGTCTGCTTCTGTAAAGATTTACAGCCTTGGAAACCCTCTGGGGGCAGTTCCACTCTGTCCTATAGGGTTGCTATGAATCATAATGGACTCAATGACAAGTTTTTTAGTTTTTACCTTAAATACCAAACGCTCCCTCTCTTGGCCAAAATGAGTAACTACTACTTCTTTATCAATTAACAGCTTTATCCTCCCACTAGTCTCCCCTCCCTATGGAAAAGACCCAATCATGGAATAACCCCTGTTTCTGGCAGCATCCAATCTAGAGTAATTTCCTGCTTCCTTAGACCCTTAGACCCTCCCCTAAATCACAGCCCAAATATTATATAATAGGCTCTTTCTAACACCCTTTCACTGAGGCACCCCATGATCCCTCACGTTCTCCCTTCCTTGCTGCAGTGAGTTGTAAACTCAACCTGTTTAATTATAGTCATGACCCTGGTGTTGTTTGGCCAAAGGGCATTGACAGTGTGAATGCAAAAAATGGAGAATATTGGTTCAGAGCTGTTGTGGGTATTAAATGGATAACGAATTTACCAGCACACATTGAGTGTCAGTTTTGTGCAAGGCACTGTGCTAGGTGTGGGAAACACTGAGAAGAACAAAACCCAGACTGCTCTCCAGGGTTTGAATCTGTAGGACATGCAGAGTAGAAAATTTATGGTCCAAGACAATGCTGTAAACATTTTTATAGAGCCATACACCTCCTGTAATATATATAGAAAAAAAAAAAGGAGCACCTAAATCTGCTGGTTCTTAGGGAAGGATGGGTTAGAAGAGGAGGAGATGTGTGGTAGGCAGGATAACGGCCTCCCAACCATGTCTGCATCTTAACTCCCAAAACCTGTGAATATTATCACATTACATGGCAAAAGGGATTTTGCAGATATTAAGGATCTTGAGATGGGAAGATTATACTGAATTATTCAGTCGGGCTCTCTGTAATCACAAAAGCCCTTATAAAAGGGAGGTTGGAGGGTCACAGAACGAGATATGATGACAGAATGCTGTGGCCAGGAGCCAAGGAATGCAGGCAGCCTCTAGAAGCTGGAAAAGCAAGGAAAGGGAGTCTCTCTTAGTGCCTTCAGAAGGAACATAGTCCCGCTCACCCATTTTAGACTTTGGAACTCCGGAATTATAAGAAATGTGTTGCTTTAATGTAAAATCAAAACTTAAAAAAATTGTGGCAATTTTTTTTTTTTTAAATAGCAGCAATAGGAAACTAATACAGGACGCTTGGGCTTAACCTCTAAGGCAGAGGAACTGTGACATGACCTGTGCTGCTCTAAGATCAAGAGATAAGGTCAAGGAAGTACTGAATGCCCTATCAGGAAGCATATTTTAATAATTAGAGCAGTCTAAAAATAACAGCCTTCTTCACAGATAATTATGCCTATTTTTCGTTACTTCATCTGTTCAATAGTCATTGAGCACTTAGGTTGTGCCGAGTATTGGGTATGTGACAGTGAACAAAATAAAACATTACTCTCCATGGTCTGTAATTTCTTTGTGTAATGTACTGTTTGTAGAGAACGTTTAATCATTTAACCAAGAAGCAAGCTCCAGTCTAGAATACCTGAAAGGTTATTTATATACACTCACGGGCAACCTTGGTCTGGAATGACCTCTGGCCGGGGAAAATCAGGAATGAAAACAACCCAATAGAAAGGCTGAAACTCCACAGACGTCTCAGGCACTGTGGGACCTAAGGGAGGTCCCATGACTTGCCTCTCCACGCTCCCTCCCAGAAACCAGCACCTCTTCCCCTCCTCTCAGGTCGTTGTTGCTTTTTCTTTCCTCCGCCCTCACGCTCTTCCTTAACTGGCAGCTCTCGGGCCACGGGATTTCGAATCTTCTCGCGATATCTTCACGGGCGCCAGGCGGTCGGCGATAGCGCAAGAGGTGTTGTGGCGGTGGCGTTTGGGTCTGTAGCGCGTTTCCATCAAATTTTGGTCCTTTTTTTTTTTTTTTTGGTCCGGCCAGGAGGCGCTGAGCAGTTTCTGTGACGCTGAGACTGAGGTTGCCGGTGCGCGGGTCCTTGAGTATGGGCTGTGGTCGGGCTCCCTGGCCTTGGGCGGGCCTTGACACGCGTGTGCGCCGCGTGTGCGCCTCTGGCCCGGAGCCCGGGTGGAATCGCGCCCCCGGGGTCCGGGTGCGGGTCGGGATGGGTGACCTGCGGGAGAGTCACGCCGCCCAAGACCGCTTGCTGCGCGGACTGAGGTACAGTCGCCCGGTGCGGGGAGGGTCTTTGTGGCCGGTGAGCGGGACCCGGGCGGCTCTGGCCTGCTCTGACCCCGCGTAGTCCGCGGGGGTTGGTGCCCCGGCGAGGCCTAAGGTCAGCGGCCCAGCTTGGTGGCTTGAGGGTCTCGCATATGGGAGACTGCAAAAATTGCTTGGTTTTGATCCTCAAAGTTGTATCTTCCACACTTACCTCCTGATTTACTAGGTCTTTCTGCCGAATCAGAGAGGCAGAAAGACGACTTTTGTAAGAGGTGAATAGATAATTCCCACGATTCGTTTGTGTGTCTTTTTTTGATTAAGGCATACGGGACAATGGAGTATATGACAGAATCTACAGACCGCAGCCCTGGGCACATGTGAGTCACGTCCCATCTTCCCCATCCCCCTTAATTTTAAGTATGTTAAAGTGAGTCTTTGAAACTGTCGCCTTGTGGTGTGGAGAGATTTTTTTGTCATAAAAGGGAACAATTTTTAAAGAAAATTGAATTCATTTTAAGTTAGAAAGTTGTAATAAATACATGCTTTAAGAGGGCAACAGTTCTGTATATCCTTCTGGATTGTCACTGTTTGATATGGTAGCCATGAGCCACATGCGGCCATTTAAGTTTAAATTAATTAAAATGAAATAATTTTCTCAGTTCTAGCAGCATTTCAGGAGCTCAGTAGCCACATGTCTAGTAGCTAGCATATTAGATTTGCAGCTTATATGACTTTTTTTTGAACAACACTTCTACATCAGTGGCTCTCAAACTTTTTCTGCCCCCTGTACACCTTGTGTTTTGACATTCCCACGAGTTATGGTCAATCAGTACACATTGATATTCTTCCCTTTCTGTTCAAATATTTCTGTGCTGGGTAAATGTTTGCATTTTGACAGTCCTTGTGCTATACTGGGAGCCTTGGTGGCACAGTGGTTAAGGTACAGCTGCTAACCACAAAAAGGTCGGCAGTTCGAATCCACCAGCTGCTCCTTGGAAACCCTATGGAGCAGTTCTACGCTGTCCTATAGGGTTGCTATGAGCCGGAATCAACTCAAGGGCAACTGGTTTGGTTTTGGTGCTATAAAAAACGAAACAGAAACTAAACCTGTTGTCTACGAGTTGATTCCTACTCATAGCGACCCTATATACTGAGGCTTTTTTGGCAGGGAAGGGGAGATTACTTTTGGAGTATATTGCTGTTTGATGAATACAACTAGAAATGACTGACTTCAGTTTCTCTTGGTGTAGTTCAGTGGTTTATCCTTTTTCCAGAAGTAGACTTTAGAAATGTTTACCAGATAGAGATTGGTACACAGCTGTAGTCGTTTTTAATCTTATAATACCATACTCCTTACTCAGGACTGTTCAGAACAAATGGCATCAACTAGACTAAGTAGGTAACTGCGTTTTTTAAAGGCTTAGTATTTAGAGATGAGGTGGTTTAATTAAAAAGAGACATGCCTGTTGCCATCTAGTTGATTCCGACTCATAGTGACCCTGTAGGACAGAATAGAACTGCCCCATAGGGTTTCCAAGGAGTGGCTGGTAGATTCATACTGCCAACCTTTTGGTTAGCAGTTGAGGTCTTAACCACTGCACCACCAAGATCCTTCGCCCCCCAAAAAGAAACAAATAGATCTTACGTATTTTTGACATAGAATTCTCTTTTTGCTGTTGATGTCTTTCTTAGTTTTCCAGTTTTAAAAAAAGATGATGAATAATGATGCTTTCCAACTTTCCTCAAATTTGCAATTACGTTTTCAGCTGTGAAATTTATTCTAAGTCCTTGTTTATTGGTAAAAATTAATGTGGATGTTTCTGTGTGCATAGAAAATGCCTGGAAGCAAGTATATACAAATAGTTAATACTAGTTACCGTGGTGCAGTGGTTAAGAGTTACGACTTAACCAAACGGTTCAACAGTTTGAATCCACCAGTTGCTCCTTGGAAACCCCATGGGGCAGTTCTGTTCTGTCCTGTGGGGTTGCTATGAGTCAGAATCGACTGGATGGCAATGGGTAATATGAAGACTTTCTTTGCTTTTTGGGTAGTATTTTATTTATTAGTGCATTTATGAAATCTAATTTGGGAATTTTATGCTTCATTTATTCAAGCTTATGTTGCGAGTGTGGTGTCCTGATTAGTCCAAATCCTGCCAATATATGTGTCGCCTGTTTGAGAAGTAAAGTAGACATCAGCCAAGGCATTCCGAAGCAGGTTTCTATTTCTTTCTGCAAACAGTGTCAAAGGTACAGTGTGATACTCTTCCATCTTACTTAGAGTTGAGATTTATAGATAGGAGAGCTACCAGGTTATGCTGAGATTGTGACAAGATATATAGAATAAAGTGCATTCAAATGAGATCCAATTTTTATTTATGTTGGTTGTCACCAAAGACTTTAGAATTTGCAATTTTATAGTGTACTTTTCTAGCTCGCCCTGCAAATCTGGTAAAAATAGTGTAAAGACATTTAACTCTCTTTTTCTTTGAAGAGTATAATGTATATAGTTAATGAGAGTAGATGTTTGTAAGGGTGAGAAAGCAGATTATTAAGGACATATTCCTGTTTTTCTTTTCCAGTTACTATGAGCAATGTATGATAAAAAAGTACTTTATATTTTAAGTAGTTTAATAACGTGTTTGAAAAAAATATTAATGTTCACATATGATTAAAATGACTGCAGTTGATGGAAAAGCTCAGTAAATCATATCTGGGATGGTCTGAATTTGAAGGCAGAAGACTTCTAAAAGATAATGTTTCATTCCCTGTTTATATTCTTTAGTTCTTGGTGTAAACAGCTTATATTTAGTAGGCCATTTAGTAACACGAAACTGCCAAATGAATGTAGCATATGCCTGTGATTTCCTAGATGGGTTAGTACACTAGTTCTTCTTAACTGTTTTTATAGGGGGAGATGAGGTTCATGGACTCTTTTAAGAACTGAAAACTGTATTTGCCCCCAAAATATTTAACATGTTTATATATACAAACACATGAAACTTTGTGTACTCTTTCAGCGATTCTGCAGAAGCTTGGAAAGTGTGAGGTTTAATCTTTTATAAGTATTTCCTATTTTTAAAAACATAGTAAGGTGAAAAAAGTGCTGGACAAAGAATCCATTGCAGGGTAAAAAAAGCACTGGACAAAGAATCAGGGGGAGATGTATATCTTTATTTCTCAGAAACCAGCTTTTGGAAACTCTTGGCCGTTTAACCTCTCTAAGAAACCCTAGTACCATAGTGGTTAAGAGCGATGGCTGCTAGCCAAAAGGTTGGCAGTTCGAATCCACCAGGCGCTCCTTGGAAACTCAATAGGGGCAGTTCTGCTGGGTCCTGTAGGGTTGCTATGAGTCGGAATCGACGGCAGTGGGTTTGTTTGTTTGTTTGTTTGTTTGTTTTGAGGCTTTGGTTTTCTCATCGGAATGAAGGGGTTTTAATTAGATGATATTTGAAGTCTGTTCTAACTCTGAAAGTGTTCTTAAAAGCAAAGGGTCCTGTGTAAGGTTTTTGATTAACCATTTAATAGTGAACATCAGAACTTTCACCATTTAACAAGTATGTCAAAAAACAGTATTCATATAACACACGGAAGTATTATGTATTTAATAAACATTTACTGAGCACCAACTGTGTGCTGAGCCCTTTAAGTTTTAATTTAATCAGGTTTTACCTAAGATTTTAAAACTTGAATTTTGTAATTTAAATTTTGAAAATAGGTGATTAGTCTGAGCTATTGCTGAAACATAGTGCTGTGAGGGACTAATTTACCTTTTTTTATGGAAAATAAGCAGTCCTCAAACATTTCAGAAGTATATAATAAGTCATTTTTAATGCCATTTTGAGATGATCCTCATTTTTTCAGAGAATAATTTCAAGAAAGGAACTCTTGGGCATTTTGTCATCCTGGAATTCTTACTGGTGGTTGCGGTAATAAGGCCTCTTTAATAATGTTATTTCAGACTTGCTTTCTCAATTATTTGAGATATAAATTATTGAGAAAGCAAGTCCATTTTAACTAAAGGTAGTGGTCTGATTGAAAGCTTTCTGGAACTATTAAAATGTATTTGGGTTAAGTGCTTCAGATCAGCCTTGAGTAGTATTATGTTTGGCAATAGTTTGTGTTATGTGTGCTATTCAGATGGAAATTTCTGTTTTTTCCTGAGAGATACTGAATTTCTGTGCGTTATCTTCTCTCTCAGATATTTTCAGCCACCAGGAACTTGGATACAGTGTGCTTTAGAATCCAGGGAACTTCTTGCTTTATGTTTGAAAAAACTCAAAGCACCTCTGGCTAAGGTAGGTCAAATAGCTAAAATCAATTTTTTTGCAGGTGAGCTTTTATTAAAGCTCTTACTTTCAGAAAATCCAATGAGTAGGTTTTTCAGAAGCAACTATTAAATGTTACTTTTGGTAAATACCCCACTACAAATCCTATTTTCATTTTGAAAATTATGTATATTCTTTTTTATGAAAGTATCTTTTAGTGTTAAAACATTATGGAATCATTTTTTTCATTATTGAGAATCACTTATTGCAGTAATTTTTTGTGAGCATCTTTGTATAAAACCATTCATAAACATAATTTAGGAAATCACAGCATTATGACTATGGTATTCTTTTTTTTTTTAATTTTTGATACTGCCCTGGAAAGAAAATACTTGTGTCTGTTACTTAACGTCAGTGGATAAATGTCTTCAAAGGTCATTGTGAGTCTAGTTTACTTGACATAACACTTTCAAGTTTTTGTTGTTGTTAAGCTTTATCACTAACTTCTACAAGGTATGTTTTTAACTTGAAATGGACTCAGAATTTGAAGGCTTTTCAGATTCTCTTTTCAGCGCTGTCCAAGTTTCATAAAATAGTTCTTTGAAAATTTTCCCTTTCTACCCATCTCCCAGAAATTCTGTTAGACAAAAATGGGCCCCCTGGTTTAAAACTTTTTAATTTTTTCCTCTCATATTTAACAAAATTTCTTCATCTTTTTTCTGTGTTCTTGATGATTTCCTTGACTTTGTCTCTCAATCCTTCCATTAGTTTTTTAGTAACAGTAATTGTCCTAGTTATCTAGTGCTGCTGTTATAACAGAAATACCACAAGTGGATGGCTTTAACAAACAGAAATTTATTCTCTCACAGTTTAGGAGGCTAGTTGTTTGAAATCAGGACACCAGCTCTAAGGGAAGGCTCTGTAGAAAGTTCTTGTCTCCTTTCAACATCTGTGGGCCGAGTGTTTCTTGGAGCTGTCCATGTGTCTTGGCATCAATCTTCTCCTGGGTCTAGGTGTTACTCAGCACAGGGACCCCGGGTCCAAAGGACATGCTCTGTTCCCAGCTTTTCTTTCTTTGTGGTAATGAGGTCCCTTTGTCTAGTTCTCTCTCCTTTTATCTCTTGTAAGATGAAAGATGATGCAGGCCAGACCCCAGGGAAACTCCTCTCAAATACATCAGGGCTGTGACTTGAGTAAGGAAAGGTGTTACATCCTACCCTAATCCTCATTAACATAACCTTGTGTTGCTTCATTAATCGTAGGCAGAGATTAGGATTTGTAACATATAGGACAGTTAGATCACACAATACTGGGAATCATGGCCTAGCCAAGTTGACACATATTTTTGGGGGACATGACAGTAATATTTTTAAGTTCCAGAGCATTTCATGTTTTTTTTTTATAGTGCTTCAAGTGAAAGTTTACAAATTAAGTCAGTCTCTCATACAAAAATGTGTATACACCTTGCTGTGTACTCCTACTTGCTCTCCCCCAATGAGACCGCACACTCCCCCTCTCCACCCTGTATTTCCTCTGTCTGTTCAGCCAGCTCATGTGCCCCTCTGCCTTCTCATCTCTCCAGACAGGAGCTGCCCACAAAGCCTCATGTGTCTGCTTGAGCCAAGAATCTCACTCCTCACCAGCATGATTTTCTGTCTAACAATCTAGTCCAATCCTTGTCTGAAGAGTTGGCTTTGGGAATGGTTCCAGTCTTGGGCTAACAGAAGGTCCTAGGACCATGACCTCCAGGGTCTTTCTAGTCTCAGACCATTAGGTCTGGTCTTCTTACAAGAATTTGATGTCTATATCCCACTCTTCTGTTCCATCAGGGATTATCTGTTGTGTTCCCTGTCAGGGCAGTCATTGGTGGTAGCCAGGCACCATCTAGTTCTACTGGTCTCAGACTGTTGTAGTCTCTGATTGATGTGGCCCTTTATGTCTCTTGGGTTCATATTTACCTTGTGCCTTTGGTGCTCTTCATTTTCCTTTGCTCCAGGTGGGTTGAGGCCAATTGATGCAGCTTAGATTGCCGCTTGCTAGCATTTAGGATCCCAGATGCCACTCACCAAAGTGGGATTCAGAATGTTTTCTTAATACATTTCGTTATGCCAGTTGACCTAGATGTCCCCTGGAACCATGGTCCCCAGACCCCCGCCCCTGTTACTTGTCTGAAGCCTTTGGTTGTGTTTAGGAAAATTCTTTGCTTTTGGTTTAGTCCAGTTGTGTTGACCTCTTCTACATTGTGTGTTGTCTTTCCCTTCACCTAAAATAGTTCTTGTCTACTACTAATTAGTGAATACACTATTCCCTCCCTCCCCACCCTTGTAAACATCAAAGAATATTTTCTTCTCTGTTTAAACTATTTCTTGAGTTCTTATAATAGTGGTCTCATACAGTATTTGTCCTTGTGCAACTAATTTCACTCAGCATAATGCCTTCCAGATTCCTCCATGTTTTGAGATGTTTTGTGGATTCATTATTGTTCTTTATCATTATGTAGTATTCCGTTATGTGACTGTACCATAGTATATTTATCCATTGATCCAGTGTTGGGCACCTTGGTTGCTTACATCTTTTTGCTGTTGTGAACAGTGCTGCAATGAACATGGGTGTGCATATATCTGTTTGTGTGAAGGTTCTTATTTCTCTAGGATGTATTCCAAAGACTGGGATTGCTAGATCATGTGGTAGTTCTATTTCAAGCTTTTTAAGGAAGTGCCAAATGGATTTCCAAAGTGGTTGTACCATTTTACCTTTCCACCAGCAGTGTGTAAGTGTTCCAGTCTCTCTGCAACCTCTCCAACATTTATTATTTTGTGTTTTTGGATTAATGCCAGCATCGCTGGGGTGTGATGGTATCTCATTGTAGTTTTGATTTGTATTTCTCTAATGGCTAATGATCATGAGCATTTCCTCATGTATCTGTTAGCTGCTTGAATGTCTTCTTTGGTGAAGTGTCTGTTCATATCCTTTGCCCAGTTTTTAATTGGGTTATTTGTCTTCTTGTTGTTGAGTTTTTGCAGTATCACGTAGATTTTAGAGATCAGACACTGATTGGATTTCTCATAGCCAAAAATTTTTTCCTAGTCTGTAGGTAATCTTTTTACCCTTTTGGTGAAGTCTTTGGATGAGCATAGGTGTTTGATTTTTAGGAGCCCGCAGTTATCTAGTTTCTCCTCTGCATTGTTAGTAATGTTTTATATACTGTTTATGCCATGTCTTAGGGCTCCTAGCATTGTCCCTATTTTTTGTTCCATGATCCTTTTCATTTTAGATTTTATATTTAGGTCTTTGATCCATTTTGAGTTCGTTTTTGTGCATGGTGTGAGGTATGGGTCTTGTTTCATTTTTTTGCAGAGGGATATCCACTTATGCCAGCACCATTTGTTAGAGACTGTCTTTTCCCTATTTAACAGACTTTGGGGTCTTTGTCAAATATCAGCTGCTCTGGGGTCTTTGTCAAATATCAGCTGTTCATATGTGCATGGATTTATGTCTGGATTCTCAATTCCGTTCCGTTGGTCTATGTATCTGTTGTACCAGTACCAGGCTGTTTTGACTACTGTGGTGGTATAATAGGTTCTAAAACCAGGTAGTGTGAGGCCTCCCACTTTGTTCTCCTTCTTCAGTAATGCTTTACTTATCTGGGGCCTCTTTTCCTTCTATATGAAGTTGGTGAATTTGTTTCTCCATCTCGTTAAAAAATGTCATTGGAATTTGGATTGGAATTGCATTGTATCTATAGATCACCTTGGGTAGAATAGACATTTTTACAGTGTTCAGTCTGCCTATCCATGAACAAGGTATGTTTTTCCACTTATGTAGGTCTCTTTCGGTTTCTTGCAGTAGCGTCTTGTAGTTTCCTTTGTATAGGTTTTTTATGTCTCCGATTAGATTTATTCCCAAGTATTTTATCTTCTTGGGGGCTATTGTAAATGGTATTGATTTGGTTATGTCCTCTTCGAAGTTCTCTTTGTTGGTGTAGAGGAATCCAACTGATTTTGGTATGTTTATCTTGTATCCTGACGCTCTGCTGAACTCTTCTATTAGTTTCAGTAGTTTTCTTTAGGGTTTTCTGTGTCTAAGATCATGGCATCTGCAAATAGAGATACTTCTACTTCTTCCTTACCAATTTGGATGCCCTTTATTTCTTTATCTAGCCTAATGCTCTGGCTGGGAATAAGAGTGGTAATAAAGGCCGTCCTTCCCTGGTTCCCATTCTCAAGGGGAATGCTTTCAGACTCTCTCCATTTAGGATAATGCTGGCTGTTAGCTTTGTATAAATGCCCTTTATTATGTTGGGGAATTTTCCTTCTATTCTTGTTTTGCTGAGAGTTTTTATCATGAGTGGATGTTGGATTTTGCCAAATGCTTTTTATGCATTAGTTGATAAGATCATGTGGTTCTTGTTTTCTGTTTTATTTATATGATCGATCATATTTTTCTAATGTTGAACCATCCCTGCATACCTGGTATGAATCCCACTTGGCCATGGTGAATTATTTTTTTGATACGTTATTTAATTCTATCGGCTAGAATTTTGTTGAGAATTTTTGTGTCTAAGTTCATGAGGGATATGGGTCTGTAATTTTTTTTTGTGTGTGTGGTATCTTTACCTAGTTTTAGTACCAGGGAAATGCTGGCTTCATAGAATGAGTTTGGGAGTATTCCATCCTTTTCTAATCTTTGAAATACCTTTAGTAGTAGTGGTGTTAACTCTTCTCTGAAATTTTGGTAGAATTCTCCAGTGAAGCCATCAGGGCCAGGGTTTTTTTTTTTGTTGGTAGTTTTTAAATTACCTTTTCAATCTCTTTGTTATGGGTTTTAGTAGTTTTACCTCTGTGTTAGTTTAGGAAGGCAATGTGCTCCTAGAAATTTGTCCATTTCCTCTAGGTTTTCAAATTTGTTAAGAGTACAGTGTTTCATGGTAATCTGGTATGATTTTTTAAATTCAGTTGGGTCCAATTTGGTCTGCCTCTCTCATTTCTTATTTCTGTTATTTGCCTTCTCTCCTGTTTTTCTATTGTCATTTTGGCCATTGGTTTATTGATTTTGTTAATCTTTTCAAAGAACCAGTTTTTAGTATTGTTAACCCATTTGTTTTTCTGTTCTCTGTTTCATTTAATTCTGCTTTAATTTTTATTATTTGCTTTCTTCTGGTGCCTGAGGGTTTCTTCTGTTGTTCTCCTTCTGTTCAAGTTGTAGGGATAGTTCTTTGATTTTGATCCTTTTGAAAGTGTGCATTTATTGCTATAATGTGACCTCTGAGCACTGCTTTAGCTATGTTCCAAACGTTCTGGTAGAAAATGTTTTCATTCTCATTGGATTCTATGAATTTCTTTATTCCATCCTTAATTTCTCCATAACCCAGTGTTTTTTGAACAAGGTGTTGTTTCGTCTCCAAGTGTTTGATTGCTTTTTCCTGATTTTTCTGTTATTTTTTCCTACTTTCATGGCTCTGTGGTCCGAGAGGATGCTTTGTAATATTTTGATGTTTTGGATTCTGTTAAGGCTTGCTCTGTGCTCTGTGACCTAATATGTTACCTGTTTTAGAGAATGTTCCATGTGTGTTGGAAAAGAAAGTATACTTGGCTGCCATTGGGTGGAGTGTCCTGTATATGTCTGTGAGGTCAAGTTGGTTGATTGTGGTATTTAGATCTTCAGTGTCTTTATTGTCTCACTTTTCAATACTGTTAGAGTTTGTTTTATGTATCTTGAAGCCCTGTTGTTGGATGTGTAAATATTTAATATCTTTATATCCTCCTGCTGTATTGTCCCTTTAATCATTATTAGTGTCCTTCCTTATCCTTTATGATGGATTTAACTTTGAAGTCTATTTTGTCTTTAATATTGCCATTGCTGCTCTTTTTTATTGTTGTTTGCTTGATCCATTTTTTTTTTCCATCCTTTGCGTTTTAGTTTGTGTGTTTAAGGTGTGTCTCTTGTAGGCAGCATATAGATGGATCGTGTTTTTTTAATCCATTTTGCCACTTCCTGCATCTTTATGGGTGCATTTAGTCCATTAACATTCATCATCTTTATGGATAGATAGGAGTTAATGCTGTGATTTTGATGTCTTTTTTTGTGTGTTGTTGACAGTTTCTTTTTTCCACTGAATTTTTTGTGCTGCATAGTTTTTCTTTATATATTGTCTTTTTATCGTTGTTTATGATTTTGTTTTTACTGAGAATGTTTTTCTTGTATTTTATTTTGATGTGTAGGATTATTAGTTTCCCTGGTGGTTACCTTAGTATTTATCCCCGTTTTTCCAAGTTTAAACCAAACTTTTATTTCTTTATATCGCCTTGACTTCCTCTCCCTGTGAAAGATGTGTGACTACATTTTTTAGTCCCTCTTTATTGATTTAATGTTGTCGTCTTTTAGATAATGACATCGCTGTTGCCCTTTTTTGAGTGTTTTTTAATCTTTATTTTTGCGATTTCCCTATCTGGGTTACTATCCTGTTTCCTCCGTCCTGTGTTCTAATCTTGGGTTGATATCTGATGTTATTGATTTTTCTGACCAAAGAACTCCGTTTAGTATTTATTGTAGTTTTGGTTTGGGTTTTTTCAAATTCCCTAAACTTCTGTTTATCTGGAAATTTCCTAATTTCACCTTCGTATTTGAGAGAGACTTTTGCTGGATGTATGATTCTTGGCTGGGAATTTTTTTCATTCAAGGCTTTATATATGTCATCCCATTGCCTTCTTGCATGCATGGTTTCTGCTGCTGAGTAGTCTGAGTTTATTCTCATTGAGTCTCCTTTGTAGGTGACTTTTTATCCCTAGCTGCTCTTTAAATTCTCTCCTTTTCTTTGGTTTTGGTAAGTTTGATTGTAATATGTTTCAGTGACTTTCTTTTGGGATCTGCCTTTTGTGAGGTTTGATGAGCATTTTGGAGAGATTATCATCTCATCGTTTGTGATATCAGCAAAGGTTCTCCCAACAAATCTTCAACAATTCTCTTTGTATTTTCTCTTATTCCTACGTGTTCTGGCACTCCAGTCACTCATAGGTTATTTCTCTTGGTAGAGTCCCATATGATACTTAGGGTTTCTTCAGTTTTTTAAGTTCTTTTATCTGATTTTTTTTTTTGAATGTATTGGTGCCAAGCGTTTTTTCTTCAGTCTCACTAATTTTGACTTCCATTTCCTCAGTTCTGCTCCTCTGACTTTCTACCGAGTTGTCTAATTCTGAAATTTTATTTTTAATCTTCTAAATTGTAGTTTGCTGTCCCTCTATGGATTCTTGCAGCCTATTAAGTTTTTCATTGTGCTCTTAAATAACCTTCTTAATTTCCACAACTGCTTTATCTTTCTGTTTCTTGGCTTGTTCTGTGTTTTACCCGATCTCTTTCCTGATCTCTTGAAGAGTTCCATATATTAATCTTTTGTATTCTACCTCAGATAATTCTAGGAATACCCTTCATCTGGAATGCTCCTTGATTCTTTTTTTTTTTTTTTTGAGAACTTTTCAAGGTGATCATGGTCTGCTGCTTCATGTGATTTGTTATTGATTGTCTCTGAACCACCTAGAACATACTGTATTAATTTCTTCTATGTCGGCTACTGTGTCTTAGCTTCTTGCTTTGTTTTATTTCGATATGCCCAAGTAGGTTGCTTGAGTGACCTAGCTTGATTTTTTGCCCCCTTGAAGATGGCTAGAGATGTTGCCAGGTATATGAGCCCAGGAGTCCATTCACTTTTCTAGTGTGGATTCAACTCGGCTGTCCAGGTAGTTGGTCATAAAGTGTGTGGTGCAAGCTCTGTCCTACAGTTTTAGAGGAGTGGGGGTGATTGGTGTAGGCAGAGGTATCTGGTTGGTACAGGGGGTCACACTCTCAGCAAGGCAGAGGGCTGACAGCCATCCCCCGAGAGTCTGTGAGGAAAGCACGTCCCTGTCCCCTAGAGTGCACAAGTGGGTGCGTTCTTCATCCAGATCGTGGGCATCCGGTGCTTTTAGTTGTAAGGCCTTGGAGGCACCACTTATTCTTAGACCTGTGTTGCTGTCACTAGGTAACATGGGTGGAGCCACCAGTCATCAGGCCCCTTGTGTGGGTAGGTGAGGCCCCTGTTTAATAGGCAGAGTGGTGTCAAACATCAAAAACTTGCCTCTCCACTGCACAGCTGAAACAATTGAAATCAGATCTCAGGCATATACACTGTTGCAATCTGCCATCAGGTGCCTAAGCTCCTGAAATGGGCCCATATAGGTCCCTGCAGGGATGAAAATTATTCAGAGTCCATGGACCATTTGTTCCTGGCCTGGAGCCTCTTCTGCCTTTTGGTCCCAGCTTAGGGGAGTCGGCAGATTATCTTTTCCACAAATTGTTAATTTATTCCTTCTCCAAGTCCAGGAGAATGGCCCAGTACACGCAGCAGAACCTAATTCTGGCCCAGGGAAATCGACAGCCACTGAAGCCAGCTTGGAGGTTGGGGGTGCAGTAAATTAAATGCAAGTACTTATCTTTTATCTAGAGTACTGTTCTTCTTTGATTCTGGAAGCATGAGTAGACTGTGCAGCTTGCTGTCTCGCCCTGAGGAAACCACGTCCCGAACCCTACCACCAGCCCTGCCGTGGTCGCGCCAGGGGGTCCTGCCTGAGGGGCACTGGTTCCTGCTGAGTTAGGTCGGGCAACTCCTCACTGCTTCTGAACCATCTCTCCCTTCCTCTGCCGCTCAGTCTGATTTCCTAACTTTGCCTTTGATGTTCAGGGCTCCTAGCTTGTAATATATATAATTGCTTCACTTGTTTTTTCAGGACTTTTTTCTGACAGGGATCACCAGAAGCATCTGACTACTCAGCCGTCTTGGCCCCGCCTCATGTTTCATGTTCTTAATGCAATCTTTCCATGATTTTTTTTCCTGAATAATTTTGATAACAGGATTTTTTTTTTAAGGTTTCCTTCTATTCCCTGATTTATCTCAGCCCTCTCCCCTCTCCACTCAGTTTTTTGTGTACATTGGTCTTTTGCCCTTATATTGCAAACATTTGTCAAATGTACAGTGAGCCTTAGGAATTCATCGGTTCATTCAGCAGATGTTTATTAAGTGCTAACTGTGCGAAATTGTTTTTAGTGTTGGGATACAGCAGTGAATAAGAGAGACAAATCTTTGTCTTAGCGAGCTTATTTTCTAGTTGAGGGATGTGGAGTAGGCAATGAACAAAATTAAATAAGTATACTATATGGTATATTAAAGGTGGAGAAAATTAAAGTTAGAAAGTGGATAAGAATGTGTAGGGAAGGGTTGCAACTTAAAATAGGGCAGTTAGGGAGGGCCTCACTGATAAGTAACGTTTGAGTAAACAGTAAAGGCAGTGAGGAAGGGAGTCTGCAGAAATGTGGAGCAAGAACATTATGGGTACAGGGAAAGAAGCAAGAAGCGTAGAGGCCAGAGGCAGAAGCATGGCAGTGCAGCTTAGAGTGGAGTGGTAAGGGGAAAATTAGTTGGGATGAAGTCAGAGAAGTCTTGGAAGGTCAGAGTATGTCAGGCTTTGTAGGTCCTTGTAAGGACTAGTATTTACTCTGAGTGTGATGGGTGTAGAGGGTATAAGGCAGAGTAGTGAGATGATGTGACTGATGTTTTGTCAGAATCCCATCAGTTGTTATATTTTGAAGGATCTTAGGGAGTGATTGTAACAATCATGATGAGAAATAATGGCATTTGGATCAGCAGTGGAGCTGGTGAGAAGTGGACAAATTCTGGATCTGTTTTGAAGGTGGTCAGTAGGATTTACTGACGTAGCATGATACATGTGTGAGGTGGGAGAGTTAAGGGTATCTTCCAGGGTTTTGGTCCTGAATAACTAGAAGGAAGGAATTGCTGTTAGTAAGGTGTAGGAAAAGCTTCAGGAGGAGTAGGAAGAAAAAAAAAAAAAAACCCATTGTGGTGAGTTGATTCCCACTCATAGTGACCCTGTAGGACAGAGTGGAACTGCCCTGTAGAGTTCCCAAGGAACACTTCTTGGATTCAAACTGCCGACCTTTTGGCTAGCAGCCATGGCACTTAACCACTATGCCACAGGGGTTTCCAGAGGGAATAGGGAGTTGGATAAATAAGCAGAGTAGTCCAGGGTGGTGATGATAAATTCGAGGTATAGATGGTATTTAAAGCCATGAGATTACCCGAGGGAGTTAGTTTTGATAAAGAAGGGAGGAAATTTGAAGACTGAGTTCTGGGGCCCTTTAATGATAAAAGTTGGTGAAGATGAGGAGGAACCAGCAAAAGAGACTGAAAAGGAGCACTAGTGGTGAGGCAGGAGGAAAATTAGGTGAGTGTGGTGTTTGTTCTGGAAAGCAAGGGAGTGTTTCAAGAAGGGAGTGGTTAGCTCTGTCATTTGCAGCTGCTGGGTCAACTAAGATGAGTTCTGTGGATTTAGCAATCAGGAAGTCAGTAGTGACCTTGATAAGCAGTTTCTGTTGAGTGGTAGGGATAAAGACCTGGTTTGAATGTTAATGAAGGGAGTGGGAGAGGAATTGGAGGCAGAAAGTACTACACACCCACTTACCCACTCCTCACTCATTGACATGATTAGGTACCAAAGATCAGGCTGTTATGTGAAAACTGGCGCTGTATGAAAATGGAGGATTTTTTTTTTTTTTCTGTTTTCAGACCATCCATTTGTCCAGTTTTTTTTATTTAGAAAATATGATTGTAGAAATAATAACAGATTTACTTTTATGCTCATTATTGTGATGAGTTGAGTTATGGACTGTTCCTCTGAGGAGAAGGAGGCTTGGAGAAGACACAGTTGGTTAAAGCTGGACTGTGTGACTGGAGGGCCCACAGCTTAACCACTTCACCTCTCTGCTGTACTGGGCCAAATCTTCCCATTCAACATGATCCTGGAGCCTGGTTGTCCCCTGGGCCTGGTGAGTCACTGAGGCCCAGGGCTTCCTGTGAGGGCAAAGGCAGCCCAGCTGCACACCCAACCACACTGAGGCGGAGGCTTCAGGCCCAGTTCAGCTCACTTTTAGGATGTCATTAAACTGTCATGCATTTCTTCCAAACACCCTCTCCGTTGCCTCTTTATTTCCTCCCTCGTATCCCACAGCAGTTTTGAACTGCAGGGCCTCAGGTCGCATAGGAGCTGGGAACCCAGAACAGGTGCCCCCTGGCGCAGAGCTGCCTGCACGCAAACACCATGGAGGAGGCTGGACCCATATGGCAGGTGGACACAGTGGCCCTACTGGCAGGAGGGAGTGGGGGCCATGGGGCAGTACGGCCCAGCTTCCTGGAGGCCGCTTGGAGACCCTCCTCAAGGGAGGGAATGGTCCGCAGCTGTTGCTTCATTAATTCGGATTTTTTACTATTGTTGTAAAATGTTTCATAATAAGATAGTTGATAAATGAGGAATAGGTGAATAGACAGTGCATTTAAGATTGCTGTAAAAGGGAACAAAGAAGTAGGGCAGTGACTGGAGGCACAAGTTGGGAAGGAGCACATCTTTTTTTGAGATGCGAGCTGTAACAATATATTTGTAAGCTGTCTGGTAATGATCCAGTACAAAAGGAAAAGTTTGTGAAGCTGCAAGGAGGCAGTAATTGGCATGGGGAATGTCCTTAAGAAGTGGGAAAGACATGAGCTATAGCACGCTAGTGGAAAAATACAATTGTTTGTTAATTTAGTCATTCAACAAATATTTAGCACTTAATTTTCTGCCAGACACCATTTTGGAAGCCTAGAGTATTTCATAGAACAAAAGAAAGATCTGTCTCCCAATAGTTGGTCTTGATAGAAGTGTGGACAGTTCATTTGTGATAACAGGAGGGAAGGTGTTGATAAATGGGAGCTTGTGGAGATTCTCTTGATTCCTCTTTTTTTTTTTTAATTGAGAAAACAAGTATACGCAGCAGCAGTGAAGGAAGAAGGTATTGGATGTTAGAGGAGAGAGAGAGGAGAAGGTATGAACTAGTCCTTTACGAGAGTAGGAGAGTGAATGCACTGGAACAGTGTGTGATTGCTTGGTAGCACTAAGGATTATTTAAAGTAAGAGTAGTCAAGCATAGTGTATTTGTTTCTCTGGCTACATCAGCAGCACAGGTAAGGCATAGAGCAGGCAAGGCATTAGACTTAAGCAACATTATGATTTAGCCAAGTGACTAAAGGTATAAAGTGAGAGAAGGACCAAGGGATTTGAGAGTGTGTTCGTCGGAATGATTTTGATGATTGACTTTGAAATTAAGCTGAGGTACTGTTGGCATTTAGAAGGTGAGGAATAGTTGTGGTAGGACGAATCATTTGTAGGTCACAGTAGATTCAGGGATGGATTACCCAATAAGCAACGTACTTGGGTCAGAAAAATAGTACTACCTAGGTGCCCAATCTGGATACTCAGGCATCATTTTCAAGTCTGTTCTCTTTCTCTTTCCTATATCCAGTTAGCATTATGTCCTATATTTTACCTTTTAAGTAGCTATTGGATCTTTCTGCTTCTGGTATTTCCAGTGCTTCTCTTCCTTAGTTCAGGGTACCTATAACTCATGCCTAGATTTTTGCAACAGCCTTCATCCTTGTTCTCTAATCACTTCTTCCCATAGCAGCCAGAGTGATTGTTTCGAATGCAGATTTGATTATCTGGTCCTCAGTACCCTCAGATGAGCATGTCGTAAGATTCTGCAGGGTCTGGTCTGTGTTCACATCTTTGTTCTCATCTCGCCCATCTCCCTTGCAGTTTGTATACTCATTCCAGTCATATTGAGCTGTGTTCAGTTCACTACACATAGCAAACTGATTTTGGCCTCTGAAGATGCTGCTGACTCAGCAGTGAGTTCTTGTTACGTGTTCAGTATTCAGTGCATGAGACTCCTTCTGACAAGTGTCCATTCTTTAAAAAAAAAACAAAAAACAAAACCCACAAGAATGTATCTAATATATGGGAATAAACCAAGTGGAAACTTGTTTGTGAGGTTTCTAGTGGATGATAAGGTCACTAGGTCCTTGCTTTCTTCTAAAAAATATAATTTCCATCCAAAGAGCAGTATACTTTTTAGAGAAAAGGATTTTTTTCCCTATGCTAATCTTTTAATGTTTTTGCATGGATTATACTAATTGCAGTCATTGAGTTGTACTTTTAGTTGTTGTTATTGCTGCCCTACCTCTGATGGTGAATCTTTCTTTAGTGATAATAGTGTGTAGTGATGCTAATCACAAATTCCTTAAGCATCTTACAAAATCTTTCAGTTGTTGAATTATTCTTTCATATCATTTCTTCTCAGGTGGGAACTTATATTTCTTTCTGCTTGTGTTCTATTGAAGGTACGACTTGTAGATGCAGGTTTTATTTGGACTGAGCCCCATTCTAAGAGACTTAAAGTTAAACTCACAATTCAGAAAGAGGTAAGCATGGTACACATTCTCTCCCACCCAGTGCCGTCGAGTCCATGTGTGGACACGTTCTCTCAGCATGGTTAAATTGTAGGTAGAGAGAGGGAAGGCCTAGTGGTTAATTTATTTCATGCCTAGAACAGGTGAAAAGGAAAATAATGAATTCTTACTTTTTAGCCCTTGTTTTTTGGATCATCTGCACAAATGATGAGGTCACTAGGAAGAACAGCCATTGCTGATGCTGAGTGGGCTAAGATCACCTTTTCAGTGCCATTTTTACTAGGAAAAAATAAATTTATGTCAGCTAAGGCACTGATTCTCAAACTTGCTTGTCATGACTCACAGTAACTGAATCAAAATTTCTGGATGTAAAGCCCAGGAATGTGTATATTTAAAAAGCTTCCCAGGTGATTTCTGATAGTTGGCTAAGCTTGAGAAATATTAAGGAATGTTTTCTTTTTCGAGAGTTTTGTCTTGATATATATATAATTCTTCAAAGAATATCCTCACAACCACTTCAATTATAATTTAAATGTTAATCTTATAAACACTAGGAATTAAATTAAGCCTGCATGAATTTCTTGAAATAGTATGATTCATTCATATGACTTTACATTTAACTGGTTTTTTATTGATACCCTCATAGCATTCATGAAAAAAGATTTTAAATTAAATATTAAAGCATCATCTCTTAAGAGAAATATTTGCTATTTAACAGAAATAAAGGAATGAAAGAGTATGAATTGTCTTTATCAGGTGATGAACGGCGCTATCCTTCAGCAAGTGTTTATGGTGGATTATGTTATCCAGTCTCAAATGTGTGGAGATTGCCATAGAGTAGAAGCTAAGGATTTCTGGAAGGCTGTAGTTCAAGTGAGGCAAAAGGTAATGAGAGAAGGGTCATGAGTGAATTCTCCATCTTGTATTTTATTTTTGTCAGTATAAACAGCTAGTAAAGCTTCCTTTTCCTTTTCAGATACTTCAGACTCCAGGGGTAATTATGTCTTGGAGCATTCACTTTTGGAAATTGATCACTGTTACATTTTAGATAATCTTTACAGTTGTTTTTGTTTTAAAAAATAAGTGTGCCATATCTGCAGATGGTATGACTGTTTTTTTTGCATTTGATCTATCGATCTAACAGTGCATTTATATTTAGACCTTGCACAAAAAGACTTTCTACTATCTTGAACAATTGATTTTGAAATATGGAATGCATCAGAACACACTTCGTGTCAAAGAGATTCATGGTGAGTTAAAATTTAAAAGCATTTGAAATTGTGTCAAAATTTTATTTCAGCTTACCTAAGTAAGTTTTTATCTTTACTGATAATACCTGGAATAGTATTGTCCAAAATAACTTTCTCCAGGCAAGAAAAAATCTTAGTTCTCTATCTGAACCATCCAGTATAGTAGCCACTAGCCACATGTGGCTCTTGAGCTTTTGAAATGTGGCTAGTGCAATTGAGAAGCTGAATTTTTAATTTTCAATTTTAGTTAATTAAAATTCACATTTAAATAGCCACACGTGGCTAGTGGCTACTGTGTTGGATAGCACATATCTAGAATTAAGATTTTTTTCTTTGAAGTTCCCCCACCCCATCCAGTTTGGTTAGAATGTTAGTCCCTGCCCTCAGTAGATTTTGTCTGATAGGATAGCCAGATGGATTTTGTCTGATAGGATAGCCAGATGAGTAACCCAGTGACTACAATAATGGAGAGTAAAGTGCTGTTACAGAAAATTCATCTTGGATTTATTTTATGCAGAGATCAGTTTGGTTGGAAGAAAATAATTATTTTTGAGATCTGTAAGTTCTTTTATAATGGTTTTATATTTTTTATATGCTTAGAGGCGTTTGTGATGGATGCGTCAATTCAGAAGCCTAAACTCAATAAACAGATATACAAATCATAGGTTTCTTGAAGATAGAATTTTAAAATTTTTGCATAATTTCATAATGGCCTGTTAGGGCTTGTACTGTCCTAGCATTTACTGTTGATGTAGCATAGTTCTTATATATATTAAATGTTGGATAAATATTTGCTTAATAATACTGTGAAATATAAATATCCTTTGGCAAACTCTAGCCTCTTGCTATAGGTTAGTGTTGTGGGGTAGTGCTTGCTACTGGTGGACATGCTTTGTTTTCCTAGTGTCTTTCTAAAGTATAGGTTTTGAGATAGCTGTTGTGATTTTACTTTTTAGCTGTTGTGAAGCAATCGCCAAGTTCTTAAATTATACTTTTTAGTTTAAAACTTTGAATTCCACTGGTACTTACTGGTCTATTACTCATTTGTTTTTTATGTGTCGAGAAAAGTCGTTAGAAGTGTGTGGTCTTGGATCTTTAAATTAATATTGCAATAAATGAATGAATATTGTAAGGCTTCCATCTGAAACCTGAGTGTATTACCTGTAGGGTTATTATTCTAAATCAGTGAAACACAGCTTCCTACCCCATTACCTTGAAGTCAGTTCCAACCCATAGGAACCCTATATAGACAGAGTAGAACTGCCCCATAGGGTTTCCAAGGCTGTAATCTTTATGGAAGCAGACTGCCACATCTTTCTTCTGCCAAGTGGTTGGTAGGTTTGAACTGCTGACCTTTTGGTTAGCAGCCAAACACTTGTGGATCCTACTGCCTGTTTAACTGGTTATTTCTGGCTAGCCACCAGGCAGAAAAATGCATCTTTGTTTTGAGTAACTGTGTTTTAAGTAACTCTTTAGGGATAATGAGACCCAAATATTTTAACTGAGGAAGCAAAACACTATTACTGTAGTTTATCACCATTGCAGAAATAGCTCCACACTGTTGGAATTTTTTGGTAGCAAAAAGACTCAGGTACATATGGGATATAGTTTTGGGATCACTTTCAAAACCAAGCATTGCAAATTTAAGAATTCTTTCATCCAGAAAAAGTAATTTGTCCTGTCCCGTCCCCCTCCTCCCCATTCTTGATGTTGATTTAGATGACTTGCTTGTTTATTTTTAACTTTGTTTTTAAAATTATAAAAATTCAAACATTGAAGTATATATGGATAAAGAATTTCCCCCTTCCCCCTCATTCACTTGTCTTCACCAGAGATAGCCACTTAAAATAGAATATATTATCTGTATGTCTGTGTGTAAACTGTGGTGATAGTGGTTGTTTCCCTCATATGTGGGATCATTCTGTAATGTTCTGTGACTTGCTTTCTTAGTGTATTTATAAATATTTCCCCATCATATAGTTCTGTTTTGTTGTTTTTATCTGCTACATGATACTCATTTTGTAATGTATGTTTAATGATTTCCTTATTAATGGGCTTGGAAGTTGTTCCATTTTTTTGCTACAAATAGCACTGTAGTGAATATCGTTTTGTACTTTTGTGCATGTGTAGTGGTATTTCTGTGGAATTGATTTTCAGAATTGAAATTACTAGATAAGAGTATCCAAATTTTAAATTTTCATCAGTACTGGTAGATTGTCTTAAAATAGTGGCAGTTTACATTCTCATCACAATGAGAGTTCTCATTTATTCACACACTTGCCAACTACTGAGTAAGACTGTATTGGCCTTTCTGATTTTTGCTGACTTAGTGGATAAAAGGACCCCTGGTGGCCCAGTGGTTAAAAGCTCGGCTACTAACCAAAAGGTTAGAATCTACCAGTTGGAATCTACCAGCCGCTCCTTGGAAACACTATGGGGCAGTTCTAGTCTGTCCTGAAGAGTCCCCGTGAGTTGGAATCGACACCCCTAAGTATGATGTTTATTTTAAGTTTCTATTTGATACATACACATACATACTTTTACATACTTCATGCTATTCTGCCCAATCTTGGTATCTGTTATTTTCTACTTAGGGTTAATCTACCTCTTGAAGGTTTATAAGAACCTGCCCACTAAACCATCCACCATTTGGTGCCTTATTGGAAAGGGGTATAAATCCTTTTAGTTTCTTTTAATATCATTAATAGCTTTCAGGTTTTCTACCTCTTCTTGAATCAATTTTGATAGCATTTTCTAAGAAATCATTTCACCTAGCTTTTGACATTCTTGGTATAAAATTGAACGTAATACATTCTCATGTTCAGTTTCATCCACAATAGTCCTCTTGTTCCTAATGTTTGTCTTTTCTCGCCCCTTCCCCTAGGTCAGACTTGCCAAAGTTTTATCTGTTAGTTATTTTTTCCTTAAGAATTAGCTTTCATTTTATTGAAAAGTCTTATTTTTCTTAATTTTTGCTTTGTCACTGAATTCTACTTTAGTTTTATTTTGTTTGAATTAATTGAAAGTTTATTTAAATTTCTAATAACTATACTTAAGGTTATAAATTTTCTTTTCAGTATCATGTTGGCTCTGTAGCTGGTATTTATAGCTACTTCTACTACCCAAAAAAAAAAAAAAGAAAAAAAATTTTTTTTTTTTTTCTACTACCCATTCTGTATTTCCTTTGCCCTCAGTAAGCACCTCTTGAGTACTTATGTAGGTGTGGAATTGAGAGAATCGTATGGTAAATTTGTATTTATCTTTTTAAAAGACTGTCACACTGTTTCCAAAGTGGCTGTGCTATTTTACATTCCCACAACATTTGAGGGTTCCATTTTATTCAGATCTTCATCAACACTTGTTATTGTCTGTCTTTTTGATTAGAGCCATTCTAGAGGGTATGAAGTAATAACGTCAGTGTGGTTTTAATTAGCGTTTCCCTACCGGAAACGCTGGTGGTGTAGTGGCTAAGTGCTACAGCTGCTAATCAAAGCGTCTGCAGTTCGGATCCACCAGGCTCTCCTTGGAAACTCTGTGGGGCAGTCCTACTCTGTCCTGTAGGGCCGCTATGAGTTGGAATCGACTTGGCGGCAATGGGTTTGGTTTTTTTTTCGTAAAGAATGTGGATTCTTGATGGCGCAGTGATTAAGAACTCAGCTGCTAACCAAAAGATTGGCAGTTCGAATCCACCAGCCGCTCCTTGGAAACCTGTGGGGCAGTTCTACTCTGTCTTATAGTATAGGGTCGCTATGAGTTGAAATCAAATTGATGGCAACGAGTTTGGCTTTTTTTGGTAATGATGTTGAGCATCTTTTTGTGAGCTTATTAGCCATTGCTGTATCTTTTTAAGGAGCCCTGGTTGCGCAGTGCTTAAGCCCTTGGCTGCTAACTGAAAGGTTGGTGGTTTGAACCCAACAGCCCCTCTGTGGGAGAAAGATGTGGCAGTCTGTTTCTGTAAAGATTACGGCCTTGGAAACCTTACAGGGTAGTTCTATTCTGGCCTATAGGGTCGCTATGAATCAGAATCGACTTGACAGGAATGGGTATATCATCTTTCAAATATTTAGCTCATTTTTGGATTGGATTGTCCATCTTACTGAATTGTTGATGTTCTTTATTTATGTATTCTGGATGCAAGTCTCTTACCACGTACGTAATTTGCAGATGTTTTCTTCTAGTCTATAGCTTATCTTTTCATTCTTTTTAATGGTGACTTTTGAATTGCAAAAGTTTTAAATTTGGATGAAGTCCAATTTATCATTTTTTTTTTCTTTTATCTATCATGCTTTTGGTGTTGTATTTAAGAACTTTCTGCCTAACTCAGGTCATAAGGAATTTCTCCTATGGATTTTTTAAAATAATTTTACAGTTTTAGCTCTTACATTTAGGTAGGGGTGGATTTTCCAATAAACAAGGTAAGCATGGTGCTTACCTTGCTTATCAGATCATCTGTAGTGAACAATTTCACATTTTTCACCACATCAAAGATTCTGCTACTAGGTATGGCTGGCATCTGTCTGTCTCGCAACCCCACAGCACCTTCCTACAAAATCAAAACCTCTTTTCAAATTTACAATCACTGACAGGGGAAGGTGACCCAGTAAGCAAGGCAAGCGTGGGCTTACTTGTGCTTACTTACACATCATGTGGTGAAACCATGTGAAATTGATCACTACAGATTAGTAAGGAAGCACAAGTAAGCTCGTGTTTTCCTTGCTTTTTGGCTAATCAGCCCCTGCACTTAGGCCTGTTGTACTGATCTGTATATTTATTCTTATGCCAGTACCACACTGTCTTGATTGCTTAACTTTATAGTGAGTTTTGAAATTAAGAAGATGCATTTTTTTAATTTCTTAAAAATTGTTTTGACTATTCTAGGTAATTTTATTATTTAGTTGAGTTATTTACGAGAATGTCTAAATATTTCTTAACAGATAGTTTTGCTTTTGGCTCTCCTTTTGTTGCTGAGTTTTAATGCTGCTGCATTGTGATTGGATAATGCTGTTTCTTGTAATTTTTACCTTTTGGAATTTATTGAATTTTTTTTTTATTCTTAGTTCATGATTATCTTACGAAAGTTTTATGAATATTTCAAAGTAATATGTATTCTTTTTTGGGACTGTTATATACATCTTGATTAAATCAACTTTGACAGTTGAATTCAAGTTCTCTGTATCCTAATTATTTTTTGTCAATTTGATCATTTCTGTTTTGAGAGAAACGTATTTCCATTTCCCATAAAGATTGTGTATTTGTTAACATTTGTTAATTTTTTCTTTTCTTTTTAATAGTCTTTATTTTATTCATCTCAATGCTAAGTTATTAGCATATTATCTTCTTGGTAGATTGTTCCATTTATTACATAAAATGCCCTTGTTCTGTTTGGTGTTTTTTCTTCCCTCTTTGGCATCGAATTGATTTTCTCTGAAGTTAAAATTTGAATTTTGTTTTCCTTTACTAGCATTTCTCAGATTTATTTTGCCCACCCTTTTGCCAAATTAATCTTAAATGGTGTTCCTGATCTGTTGTGGCCACAACATAGTATGTTTTTTTCTAGTATTTTGATTTTGTTGTTTAATGTGGATTTAATTTGTAACGTAGTCATGTTGGTGGAGGAAAATCTTATTTTGTGGTTATTTTCATGTGGGCCTTTTTTTTTTTTTTAAAAAGATGGTCTGGATTTCTACTATTCCTCAAAACAGCATGCTCAGAAGATGGTAGAGTTTCTTCAGTGTACAGTTCCCTGCAGGTATGTTCGAAACCTGAATATGACTGAATTCAAGGAGCTGGGAATAAGTGTAGGCTACATTGGTTCTTTAGGTTTAGACATACTGTCTTATGTTAAAATATTCTAAATTGTAGTAGGGTTATTTGTACAACTAGTAATGGGTTTAGTAAGTATTTATTGAATTAGCCACTATAAGGTAAATAGTAGCTGAAGAAGCATTTAAGAATTTCTTTGAGGAGCTAGAACTAAGACGTGATAGTTAAGAGCACTGTAGTGCTGAGCCATGCAACATAAATATTTGATAAGAGAAAGGAAAGGTGAGGGTAGAGTGCTTTGAGGAGAGGCTTCATGAAAGATGTAGGACTTGAGCTCCAAAGATGGGGAAATTTTCATAGGTGGAGTTTTTACTGAAAGGTTAGGAGAGCCATGTGAACAAAGACTCCTGAATGGTGTAATGGTTAAGCAACAGCTGCTAACCAAAAGTTCGGCAGTTCAGATCCACGAGGCACTCCTTGGAAACTCTAGCGGGGCAGTTCTCTGTCCTATAGGGTCGCTATGAGTCAGAATCGACTTGACGGGAGTGAGTTTGGAGTTTTTTTGATGTGTAGACTGAGTTGGTCTGAGCCAAGGCTATGTTTTAGAGGTTTTTGGTAGATAAGGTTTAATAGGTAGGGCATAGTCAACTTGGTGGAAGTTTTGAAATGCAAGTGGATGAAATTAGGCTTCATCATAGTAGGCATCATAGAAGCCGTTTCAGACCTTGGACAGGGATGGTTGATTTGATTTGATGAAAAATAAATATGCTGAGTCTAGGCAAGTAAGGACGTTGTCTTTAAATTACTGTTCACTTTTTTTGTCTTAATAGGTACAAAGCATCCCAGAGATTGATCTCGCAGGATATCCATAGTAATATGTACAATTACAAAAGTACTTTTTCTGTGGAAATTGTTCCAATATGCAAGGTATTTTTTTCCTCATTTAATTCATATTTATACATGAGTAGAAGTAATTAACTGGTTTATATGTAATTATTCACTCCTGGTTTCCTTCTGTGGTTGGTTAAAAATTTAGAATAATTTCTTAAACGTGATTTCTGACATGACACATTTAGCCACATTAAAAAGATGTAAAAAAAAAATCATGCTTAAAATTATAAATTGGCATGCCTTTCATTTTTATGGAAACCCTGATGGCGTAGTGGTTAAGAGCTAGAGCTGCTAACCAAAAGGTCTGAAGTTCGAATCCACCAGGTGCTCCTTGGAAACTCTGTGGGGCAGTTTTACTCTGTCCTGTAGGGTTGCTATGAGTCAGAATTGGACTTGACTCGATGGCAGTGGGTTTGATTTGGTTTTTGTTTTCATTTTTATAAATTAGAATGAAAAGGCCCGGTTGTAGTTTTTAAAGGTCCATATTTCTTAAAATTTGCGAATTAGTGGACACATGGCAGTTACACAGAATTTTGAAACAGGAAATAACGTTAAAATAAGTATCCAGGAACCACTTCATGGAACGTGTGTGCAGATTGGATTTTGGAGAGCCAAAATTAAACAGTATTACTGAAATCAGAATCTTTTCTATGATTTAAAAACATAATCTAAATAACACATTTAAAATGTAGATTATCAGTTCATTTAATTGTCGTAAGGTAAAAACCTTGCTTAAAAAATATCAATGAATTAAAATTCAACAAATTCACTGTATAGAAGCCAGTGCGCTAAGAATTATGTAATCTAGAGGTCTCTGGCATGTAGGAACTTATAGGTCAGTATTAAATTACTGATAATGAGAACTGCGTTAATTTATTGTGACCGTTCTACATAAAGTTAGCATCGAGGTACTTTAGTATCTTTAACCTCGTTCACTTCTGGTAATAACTCAGGTAAGTCATACCGTCATTTTAAAGACAAGGAAATTGAAGCTGAGGTTAGAATACCTGACCAAAGTTATCTAATGTCGGAGCTAGGATTTGCTTCCACGTCTGTGACTCTAAAGCTTTAAAGCTATTATCATCACTAATTCATGGTGGAGCTTATCAAACTTTTTCTGTAAAGGGCCAGATAGTAAATATTTTTGACTTTGCCAGCCATATAGTCTCTCTTGCAACTACTCAAGTCTGCTATTAAAGCACAGAAATAGCCGTAGATAATATGTAAACGATTGGCTGTGCCTGTGATCCAACAAAACTTGATTACAAAAACAGGTGGTCGTGGGCCAAATTTGTCTTGAGGGTCATACTTTGCTGACCCCTGGTTTAAAGCAGTGAACATTTTCCTGACACAAAGTTTGGGCACACTAAGACCTTGTGTATTAAGTGCTTTGAGTGACTCTTAGAAGCACTAGAGGAATACGTAATATAAGGAGTATTTTCATTTGTGTTTGGAGACTCTTATTAGAAAAAGAACAAAATACTGGGCCAGTTGCAATTAAGGATGCACAGAATGTTCCTTTCAGTGGAGGAGCCCATGATTGTGAAAAATATAGCTTAAAATGAAAACTCAGATTCCTTTTATATTTTAATATAGTTTACAGAGGGATAATTGCATTACTGGTTAATATAATATCTCCCAGACATGTATGTTTTTTGGGGGGATTAAATCTTTGATTCCATATTGGTACATGTAGCCATGGAAGAGAAATACTTTGTTCCTTTGAAATTAGTTTTTTATGGAGATTGAAAGGAGTCATCCAGTAGATTTATAAAGCCGCTCTCTTTCTGATGTTTATAATACGTTGCTTGGAATGTGCATTGTATTAGCACATACCATGGTAAGGAAGCATTCAAACTTCAATAAAATTGAAATAAACTTAATAATATTGTGATGAGTAGGTTCTGGAAGATGATATTTTTTTAACGCATTTTTATTAAATATGCCCATTTTAAGAAGGTATAGCTTACTTTCTGTTCCAGTAAAGTCTGATTCTTTTCTTTAGGCCCTTTGTTGATAATAGAATTAAAAAAAATAACTTGGGCTTAGACAGATGCAGTTGGACCAGATTTACATGGATGAGTGTTGACTAGAGACTGTTATTTAGGATTTGCCTCATTTTAAATGTTAATACTTATGCCTAGGATAATGTTGTCTGTCTGTCTCCAAAACTGGCTCAAAGCCTGGGAAATATGAACCAGATTTGTGTGTGTATTCGAGTAACCAATGCCATTCATCTCATAGATCCCAACACTCTACAAGGTAAGTTTCAGGAACTATTAACAGTTTTGTTCTGTGTAGCAAAATGTTGTAATTTATGTTGCTAGTTTTATCAAACGTTGACAACAACATTGGAAACACTAGTTATGTTTTTACTATTGTTTAATTAATACCTATAAAAATTGGTATTAAAAAGCTTTTGGTTAGGTACCCTTGTATTATTTAGAGAAACAGTTCTGTGAACTTTTAAGAATTTACTAGTTATTATAGTACATTACCCGTTGACTCATAGTTGAAACCAACTTATTTATTTACTTGTTTAATTTTTGTGACTAGTAAGTTAAGCTTATGACAAATTTCAGTGTACAGTAAGTATTTTAAAGTTTGGAACATTGGACCTTTTGTGATCCAGTAGAATATTTTTAATAGAATATTTAGTTTGAGCCTGAATTTTAACTGATTTCATTATTATAGATCATTTTTTTAACATTTCCTTTATAGAAATTGTTTTTTAAAGAAGACCCCATATCAACAGGTATCACAGTATGTGACTGCATCTTTTTGATCTTTCAGATATTTTAATGGCAGTATTCTGTTACTAAAAATTGTTCTTTTTTGTTCTTATTGAGATTTTTCAGAAAGTTATTATCCTTATCAATTGAAATTCATTTGTGAAGGCCTGTTTACAGTATTGGGGTGAACATTTGTTATCTGCCAGGTAGAACACAGCTAAGGGGAAATCCTTAATGAGATGGATTGGCATGATAGCCATGACGGACTCAGTGGAAATAATGGACTCAAACATACTGACGATCATGAAGAGGGCAATGTTTTGCTCTGTTATACATAAAGTCACCATGAGTCGGGGCCAACTGGACAGCACCTGACAACAACAGAAAACAGCTAAGAGGACTAGTATGTTTCTAAAATGAAATGCCAGCACATGAAGCAGCTATACAACTGATTGGATCTGACCTTATTTAAAAGGCACTTAGCTCTGTGGCATTCTGATTATAGTGACTACTTAATACCTGATAACTTCTCTTGCTATGAGAAGTTTGGGGCTGGTTTATAGGAATAAATGATGATCCTGGAGTGTGAGGTGTGATACTGTAGTTCATTCCAACTCCTTCCCTGTTAACACATCTGATAGCTCTTTGAAATCCTTTAATTCTCCTGTTGTTTAATGTTCTGCATTTGTTCTTAGTTGCAGATATTGATGGGAGCACTTTTTGGAGTCACCCTTTCAATAGTTTGTGCCATCTCAAACAGCTAGAGGAGTTTCTTGTGATGGAATGTAGCATAGTCCGTAATGTAAAGCGCAGTGCAGGTGCTGGAATGATATCAAAAAAAGTAAGTTCCATCCTGCCCACCTTTCTTTTGCAGGTATCCCCTTTGCCTCCTTTTTATGTGGTGATAACCCCCAAATGTGCAGTTCAAATAACGTGAACACCACGTTAGGTTAAAAATGAATTCCTTTTTTTTTTTTTTTTTTTTAAAGATTTGATTATTGTGGTGAAAGTGATGAGGCTTATCTGTTGGTTAATTTTTATCTTCAATGTTAGAAAGCTAATTTAAAAAAATACTCCATTATTAGGAAAAAGCATTCCTTTGTTTTTTAGAAAAGGACTTAATGATCAGGTAACCTTTGTTGACTTAAATTTTTTTTGAACATTTTGAATTATAGATATAATATACCACTAAACACTAGTTGTAATACAGTTATATATAAAACAATTCTAGTGTACATTTGCATTTTTTCATTTCTTCCAAAAGAGTCTTTTATGATTTGTTCAAACTAGTATCCAATTGAGGACCCGTATTACATTTGAATATTATCTTTCTTATTCTTTTTATTGTGCTTTTTGTGAAAGGTTACAGCTCTGTTTTCTCATATAAACATTTATATACTTATTGTGATGTGATATTAGTTGCAATCCCTATAATGTGACAGAACATTTCCGCTTTCCACCCTGGGTTTCTTGTGTCCATTCATCCAGTTCCTGACCCTTCCTGTCTTCCCATCATGCCTCTGGACAGTAGCTGCCCATTTGCTCTCATGTATCTGCTTGAACTAAGAAGCGCACTTTTCATAAGTATTATTTTATGTTTTATAGTCCAGTCTAATCGTTGTCTGAAGAGTGGGCTTCGGGAATGGTTTTAGTTCTGAGTTGACAGAGTATATGGGGGCCATGCCTTTGGGGGTTCCTCCAGTCTCAGACTGTTAAGTCTGACTTTTTTCCTTTTTACATTAATTTGACTTCTCCACACTTTTCTCCTGCTACATTAGGGACTCTTTTATATTCCCTGTCAGGGTGGTCATTGATGATAGCTGGGGACCATCTAGTTCTGGTCTCAGGCTGAGGGAATCTCTGGTTTATGTGGTCGTTGTGTCTCTTGGGGTAACACTTTCCTGGGTCATTGGTGTTCTTCATTCTCCTTTGCTCCAAGTGGGTTGGGACCAATTGATGCATTTTAGATGGCTGCTTGCAGGCTTTTAAGACCCCAGATGCCACTCACCAAAGTGGGATGCAGAACATTTTCTTAAACTTCGTTATGCCTGTTGACTTAGATGTCCTCCGAAGTCATGGTCCCCACACCCCAGCCCTGGTTACTCTGTCCCTAAAAGTGTTTGGTTATGTTCAGGAAACTTCTTAGCTTTTGCTTTAGTCCAGTTGTGCTGACGCGCCTGTATTGTGTGCTGTCCTTCTCTCATCTAATTCTTGTCTACCGTCTAGTTAGTGAATTTCCCTCTGCCCTACACACCCTCATAACCATCAAAGAATGTTTTCTTCTGTGTTTAAGCCTTTTTTGAGTCCTTCTGATAGCCGTCTCGTACAATATTTGTCCTTTTGCGACTAACTAATTTCACTCAGCATAGTGCTCTCCAGGTTCATCCATGCTGTGAGATGTTTCATGGATTCATCATTGTTCTTTATTGTTGCATAGTATTACATTGTGTGAATTGTTGTTAGGTGCCATCGAGTTGGTCCCGACTCAAAGTGATGCTATGCACAACAGAACGAAACACCGCCCAGTCCTGAGCCATCCTTACAATTATTGTTATCCTTGAGCTCATTGTTGCAGCCACTGTGTTAATCCACCTCGGTGAGGGTCTTCCTCTTTTCCGCTGACCCTGTACTCTGCCAAGCATGATAAGGAACTGATCCTTCCTGACAACATGTCCTGAGTATGTAAGACGCAGTCTCGCCATCCTTGCCTCTAAGGAGCATTCTGGCCGCACTTCCTCCAAGACAAATTTGTTTGTTCTTTTGGCAGTCTATGGTATATTCAATATTCCTCGCCAACACCACAATTCAAAGGTGTCAATTCTTCTTCGGTCTTCCTTATTCATTGTCCAGCTTTCACATACATATGATGCGATTGAAAATACCATGGTTTGGGTCAGGTGCACCTTAGTCTTCAAGGTGACATCTTCACTTTTCAAAACTTTAAAGAGGTCCTTTGCAGCAGATTTACCCAATGCAATGCGTCTTTTGATTTCTAGGATATCGATATTTATGCGTTCCATTTCACGTGGGGGAAACAACAAACATTGTGTGAATATAACATAGTTTATTTATCCATTCATCTGTTGATGGGCCCTGTGCCCGTTTTTTAATTATTTTTCTTTTTATTGTTGAGGTGTTGCAGTCATCTTGTAGATTTTAGAGATTAGACCCTTATTGGATATGTTGTAGCCAAAAATTTTTTCCAGTCTCTAGGTTTTCTTTTTACTGTTTTGGTGAAGAGCTTTTAGGAGCTGCCAGTTACCTAGTTTCTCTTCTGATATTCCTGCATTATTAATTATATATTCTGCTTATACCATGTATATTGGGGTCCTAGCATTGTCCTTATTTTTTCTGCCATGATCTTTATTGTTTTAGATTTTATATTTAGGTCTTTGATCCATTTTGAGTTAGATTTTGTACCTGATGTGAGATATGGGTCTTGTTTCTTTTTTTTTGCAGATGGTTGTCCAGTTAGCCAACACCATTTGTTAAAGAGACTGCCTTTTCCCCGTTTAAAGGACTTTGGGCCTTTGTCAGATATCATCTGCTCATAGGTAGATGAATTTACATCTAGACTCTCAATTCTGTTCCATTGGTCTGTGTTTTTTATCTGTTGTTGTACCAGTACCAGGCTGTTTTGGCTACCCTGGCAATATAAAACCAAAAAAAAAAAAAAACAAAACACCAAACCCATTGCCATTGAGTCAATTCTGACTCATAGCAACCCTGTAGGACAGAGTAGAACTGCCCCGTAGGGTTTCCAGGGAGTGCCTGGTGGATTTGAACTGCTTACCTTTTGGTTAGCAGTCCTAGTTCATAACCACTACACCACCAGGGTTTCCCTTGGCAGTATAATAGGCTCTAAAATCAGATAGTGTGAGGCCTCCCACTTTGTTGTTCTTCTTCAGTAATGCTTTAGTTATCCAGGGCCTCTTCCCTTTCTGTACAAAGATGGTGATTTGTTTCTGTATCTCATTAAAAAATGTCATTGGAATTTGGATCAGGATTGCTCTGTATCTGTAGATCGCTTTGGGAAGAATTGACTTTCACTATGTTGAGTCTTCCTGTTACGAGCATGATATGTTTTTTGACTTGTATAGGTTTCTTTGGTTTCTTGTAGTAGTGCCTTCTAGTTTTCTTTGTATAGGTCTTTTACTCTCTGGCTAGATTTATTCCTATGTATTTTATCTTCTTGGGGGCTATTGTAAATGGTATTGGTTTGGTGATTTCCTTTTTGAAGCTCTCTTTCTCGGTGTGGAGGAATCCAACTGATTTTTGTATGTTTATCTTGTATCCTGATATTTTGATGAAATTTTTTATTAGTTCCAGTAGTTCTCTTGTGAATTCTTCGGGATTTTCTGTATATAAGATCATATCATCTACAAATAGGGATACTTTTAAACCCTGGTGGTGTAGTGGTTAAGAGTTACGGCTGCTGATCAAAAGGTCACTAGTTCGAATCTACCAGGCGCTCTTTGGAAACCCTATGGGGAATTTCAACTCTATCCCGTAGGGTCTCTATGAGACAGAATCAACTCAGTGGCAGAGGGTATGGTTTTTTGGTTTTACTTCTTTACCAATTTGGATGCTCTTTATTTCTGTTTCTTGCCTTACTGCTCTGGCTAGGACCTCCAGCACAATGTTCAGTAAGAGTGGTAATAAAGGGCATCCTTGTCTGGTTCCTGTTCTCAGGGGGATTGCTTTTAGACTCTCCATTTAGGATGATGTTGGCTGTTGGCTTTGTATAAATGCCCTCTATTACATCGAGGAATCTCCATAATGTTTCTATCTCGCTGAGAGGTTTTTATCATGAGTGGGTTTTGGACTTTGTCAAATGCATTTCTGCATCGATTGTTAAGATCATGAGGTCCTTTTGTTTTATGTGATGGATTACAGTGATTATTTTTCTAACATTGAACCATCCCTGTATAAAAATCCCTGTATACCTGGTATGAATTCCACTTGGTCAGGGTGGATTATTTTTTTGATATATTGTTGAATTCTATTCACTAGAATTTTGTTGAGTTTGCATCTATGAAATTTTTCTTTTTTTGTGGTGCCTTTACCTATGGGGTTGCTATGGGGTTGCTATGAGTCAGAATCGACTCGATGGCAGTGGGTTTTTTTGGTTTTACCTGGTTTTGGTATTAGGGTTATGCTGGTTTCACAGAATGAGTTTGGAAGTATTCCATCCTTTTAATGCTCTGAAACACCTTTAATAGACTGGTGTTAACTCTTCCCTGAAGGTTTGGTAGAATTCTCCAGTGAAGTCATTAGGGCCAGGGCTTTTTTTGGTCGGGAGCTTTTTCTGTTACCTCTTTAATCTTTTTTTTTTTTGTTTGTTTCTATTCAGGCTTAATTGGTTCACTTTTTTTGTGTGTGTATAAAAACCACTATATTGTTGCCACAGTGATACAGGTCCTCTGCACTGAGACTCTGGTATGGGTCTTTACGAGATGGTCAGTGAATTTCTGGTAGGAAGACTTGGTGAACACAGTCTCTTTGCAGAGGTCATGGGGTAAGATAGGTGTAGGTCTTGGAGATGGCATCAAAGGTGGCCTTGGCGAAATTGCAGCACAGCCACTGGTTCAGGTGTAGCTGTTGTCAATACTGGCCATCAGCAGCAGCTTCCTGGGCATAGGGCATGAGTCTGTGCCAGTGCCCCTGGGGGCAGGGATAAGGCGTACCAGCACAGAGCCACAGCGGCCAGTCTTCTTGCGGAGAACAGTATGGGGCTTGCTGGCAATATTTTTCACTTGAAGGCTTTATATATGGTGATCCCATTGCTTTCTTGCCTGCCTGGAGTAGTCAGAGTCTAGTCTTACTGACTCTGCTTTGTAGGTGACTTTTCGTTTATCCCTAGCCTCTCTTAAAATTCTCTTCTTTATCTTTGGTTTCGACAAGTTTGATTATAATATTTCTTGCTGACTCTCTTTTGGGATCTACCCTGTGTGGGGTTCAGTCAGCTTCTTGGATAGATACCGTCTCATTTTTCACGATATCAGGTAAGTTTTCTGCCAGCAAATCTTCAACAATTCCTTCTGTATTTTCTGTTACACCTACCTCCCCCCCACCCCCATGTTCTGGTATGCCAATTAATTGAAGGTTATTTCTCTTCATAGTGTCCCACATAAATTTTTAGGGTCTCTTCATTTTTTTAAATTCTTGTATCTGACTTGTCCTCAAATAGATTGATGTCAAATGCTTTATCTTCAGTCTCACTAATTCTGACTACCGTTGCCTTAATTCTGCTCCTATGACTTTCTTTTGGGTTGTCTAATTCTGAAATTTTGTTGTTAATCTTTCGGATTTCTAGTTGCTGTCTCCCTGTAAATTCTAGCAGTCTATTAAGTTTATCATGCTGATCTTGTATAGCTTTCCTGAAATCCTCTATAGCTTTGTCTGTGTGTTCCTTGCCTTGGTCTGAGTTTTGCCTGATTTCCTTCCTGATCTTGAAGAGTTATGTATATTAATCTTTTGAATTCTGCCTCTGAGAATTCCAAGCTTTCTCTTCCTCTGGGAGGTTTCCTGGTTCTTTGTTTTGGTTGCTAGCTGAAACCATCCTCTTTATGTGATTTGATATTGACTTCTGTCTGAGCCATCAATAAGTTATTATATTTATTGTATGTTTGTGTTCTGTGTCCTAGCATTTTGTTTTCTTTTGATATGCACAAATAGGCTCACCGTGTGAGTTATTTGATTATTGGTGTCTTTGAAGTTCTCATGTCCTGTCACCAGGTAGTTAGACCTGCTAGTAGGTATGTGAGCCCCGTAGTCCGTTTACTTTTCTTATGTGAATTCAGCTTAGATGTCCAGGTCGTCAGTCATTGAGTGTGTGGTACAGGCTCTCACCTACAGACCTAGACAGACAGGGCTGTGTAGGGATGATTGGAGCAGGCATAGGTATCTGGCTGCAGTAGGTGGCTATGTTCTGAACAAGGCAGGGGGGCTGATGGCTCCCCCTGAGTGCGTAGATGGAAGGCGTGTCCCTGTCCCATAGAGCGTGCAGGTAGGTAGGTTTTGCAGCTGAACTTTGGGCACTCAGTGCTGTTGGCTGTAAGAACCAGGAGGTAGCACTTATTCATGGACCTCTGTCTTTGGTGGCTAGGTGCAGTGGATGAAGCTGGTAGTCATCCGGTCCCTGATGTAGGTGAGTGAGGCCCCTGCTTAATGGGCAGGGAAGTGCCACATGTCAAGAATCTACCAGTTCCCCTAGGCTGTCGCAGTTGAAAATAGGCTTCGGGTATATACCCTGTTCTATACTAATAAGGGCGTGTGCTGTTGAATCGGCCCACACAGGTCTAGGCAAGGGCGAAAGGTGTTCCAAGTCCATGAAACCCTTATACCTGTGCCTAGGCAAAGAGGCAGTGCCTACCCTGAGTTACCAGTCTGGCGATTTTTTAAAGCCATGAGACTGGTTTGGGTGTGATTAGTCCAGAGTAGTGGGCTTAGGGAAACTCTGGTGGCTTAGTGGTTAAGTGCTATGGCTGCTAACCAAAAGGTTGGCAGTTCGAATCCTCCAGGCACTCCTTGGAAACTCTACAGGGCAGTTCTACTCTGTCCTATAAGGGTTGCTGTGAGTTGGAATCGACTTGATGGCAGTGGGTTTGGTTTTTGGGTTTAGTGGGCTTAGGGGAGTTTGTTTTTTTCCCTAAAGCCTCCATACTGGTTTGGGTGAGACAAGCTCCTGTTTCTGGCTTAGGGGGCATGGCAGTTGTTGAATACTGATGGACTGGCATCAGAGTGGAGCCGGGAAGGGGGAAGGTGAGAGGAAAAGAGGCACTTCTAGGAAAGTCTCTGAGGGGGAGTGCTTTTTTTGATCCCGAACAGCAAGTTAGATACTTAACTTTCTAGGTCTGGCTTTGCTTCCCCCAGGGTCCAGAGGCTTGTGCAAAATCTCTGCTTCCTGGTCTCTCCTGACGTGGTAAAATGCATCCCGAGCACTACTGATTGCCTCAGCCTACATGCACCAGCCTATTCAGTCCGTCAGATGCTGGCTTCCTGAAGTCTGGCATTTCTTTGTTGCTTCTGAACTGCCTCTCCCTCCCCCTGCCGCTCAGTTCTACTCCTCAACTTTGTGTTTGATGCTCAGGGCTCCTAGATTATCATATATAAATGATTCACTTGTTTTTTTGGGTCTTTGTTGAAAGAGGTACCACAGGAAATGTCTGATTATTCTATCTTGGCCCCGCCCTCAGGGGTCTTAAATTTTTTATTTAATAGCAGTCGTTTCCATCCTTTTTTTTATGATACTGACTTCCTAAGGCAAGTAAGGCATTTGTTTTACAGAATGTTCCACCTTTTGGATTTTTCTTATTATTTCCTCATCATTTAACATGCTTTTCATCCCTTGTATTTCCTGTACACAGCAAAGTAGATCTAAAGGCTTGCTTAAATTTAGGTTAAACATTTTTGGACAGAATATTTCAGGGGTGGTGATGTGTGCCTTTTATGATATCATGTCAAGAGACAGATAATGGGTGATTGTTTCACTGCTTAAAATGGTGATAGCCAAATCCCTCCAATGTAATATTATGATTTTTTTTTTAACTCTTTGTGAGCAGCAAGTAATTTGTGAGGTGATATATTGATAATATGTAAATACCAAGTTCCTATTACCTTTTTGTACCCCTGGTTTTAGCATCTGTTAATAATTCTTACCTAAATCAATTATTTTATTTACGGTTGCAAAATCATGAGTTTTCTTTAAATGTTTTTTTTGGTTCGTTTTTAATTGTGTTTCAAGTGAAAGTTTACAAATCAAGTCAGTCTCTCCTACAAAAGCTTACATACACCTTGCTATGTACTCCTAGTTGCTCTCCAACCTATAAGACAGCACACACCTCTCCATCCTGGATTCACCGTGTCCATTCAGTCAGCTTCTGTCCCCTTCTGCCTTCTCATCTCATAATTACCTGGAGACTTTGGTGTTCTTCATTCTCTTTTGGTCCAGGTGAGTTGAGACCAATTGATGCATCTTAGATGGCCGCTTGCTAGCATTTAAGACCCCAGATGGCACTTAATAGATTTCATTATGCCAATTGACCTGGATGTCCCCTGAAACCATGGTCCCCAGACCCCTGTCCCTGCTACTGTGGCCTTTGAAGCTTTTAGTTTATTCAGGAAATTTCCTTCCTTTTGGCTTAGCCCAGTTGCGCTGACCTGTATTGTGTGTTGTCTTTCCTTTCACCTAAAATAGTTCTTGTCTACTAATTAGTGAATACCCCTCTCCCTCACTCCCTCTTTACCTTCGTAACCATCAAAGAATATTTTCTTATGTGTTTCTTACGTGTTTAAACTATTTCTTGAGTTCTTGTAATAGTGGTCTCATATAGTATTTGTCCTTATGCAACTGACTAATTTTACTCAGCATAATGTCTTCTAGATTCCTCCATGTTATGAGATGTTTCACAAATTCATCCTTCTTTATCGTTGGTGTAGTATTACATTGTGTGAATATAACATAGTTTATTTATCTGCTCATCTGCTGATGTGCACCTTGGTTGCTTCCATCTTTTTGCTATTGTAAACAGTGCTGCAGCAAACATTGGTGGGCATATACCTGTTAAGGATCTTATTTCTCTAGGATTGCTGGATTGTTCTATTTCTAGGTTTATAAGGAAGCGCCAAATCGATTTCCAAAGTGGTTGTACCATTTTACCTTCCCACCAGCAGTGTATAAGTGTTCCAGTCTCTCCAAAACCTCTCCCAACATTTATTGTGTTTTTTGGATTAATGCCAGCCTTGTGGAGTGAGATGCTATTTCATTGTAGTTTTGATTTGCATTTCTCTAATGGCTAATGATCATGAGCATTTCCTCATGTATCTTTTAGCTGCCTGAATGTTCTCTTTGGTGAAGTGCCTGTTCATATCCTTTGCGCATCTTTTAATTGCGTTATTTGTCTCTTTGTTGAGTTTTTTGCGGTATCATGTAGATTTTAGACATCAGACACTGTTCAGGTTTGTTGTAGCCAAAAATTTTTTCCTAGTCTGTAGGTAATCTTTCTACTCTTTTGGTGAAGTCTTTGAATGAGCATAAGCGTTTGATTTTTAGGAGCTCCCAGTTATCTAGTTTCTCTTCTCGTTTTTGTACATTGTTAGTAATGTTTTCTATGCTGTTAATGCCATGTATTAGGACTCCTAACGTTGTCCCTGTTTTTTTCTTGCATGATCTTTATTCTTTTAGGTTTTATATTTAGGTCGTTGATCCATTTTGGTTTAGTTTTTGTGCGTGGTGTGAGATATGGGTCTTTTTAATTTTTTTTTTTTTTTGCAGATGGGTATCCAGTTATGCCAAAACCTTTTGTTAAAGAGACTGTCTTTTCCCCTGTTTAACTGAGTTTGGGCCATTGTCAAATATCAGCTGCTCATATGTGGATGGATTTATGTCTGGATTATCAATTCTGTTCCATTGGTCTGTATATCTGTTGTTGTACCAGTACAGGCTGTGAGGCCTGCCACTTGGTTCTTCTTTTTCGGTAATGCTTTACTTATCCGGGGTCTCTTTCCCTTCCATATGAAGTTGGTGATTTGTTTCTCCATCTCATTGAAAAATATCGTTGGAATTCGGACCGGAAGTGCATTGTATCTACTGGTCACTTTGGGTAGAATAGACATTTTTACAATGTTGAGTCTTCTATCCATGAGCAAGATATGTTTTTCCACTTATGTAGGTCTTTTTTTGGTTTTTTTGCAGTAGTATCTTGTAGTTTTCTTTCTATAGGTCTTTTACACCTCTGGTTAGATTTATTCCCAAGTATTTTATCTTCTTGGGGTTATTGAAAATGGCATTGATTTGGTGATTTCCTCTTCAGAGTTCTCTTTGTTGGTGGAGAGGAATCCAACTTATTTTTGTATGTTTATCTTATAACCTGATACTCTGCTGAACTCTTCTGTTAGCTTCAGTAGTTTTCTTGTGGATTCTTTAGGGTTTTCTGTGTATAAGAGCATGTCATCTGCAAACAGATATACTTTTACTGCTTCCTTACCAATTTGAATACTCTTTATTTCTTTATCTAGCCTAATTGCTCTGTCTAGGACCTCCAGCAAATGTTGAGTAAGAGTGGTGATAAAGGGCATCCTTGTCTGGTTCCTGTTCTCTAAAGGAATGCTTTCAGATTGTTTCCATTTAGGATGATGTTGGCTGTTAGCTTTGTATAAATGCCCTTTATTATGTTGAGGAATTTCTCTTTTATTCCTATTTTGCTGAGAGTTTTTATCATGAATGGGTGTTGAACTTTGTCAAATGCCTTTTGTACATCAATTGATAAGAGCATGTGATTCTTTTGTTTTATTTATGTGATGGATGACATTGATTTTCTAATGTTGAACCATCCCTGCTTACCTGGTATGAATCCCACTTGTTCATGGTGAATCATATGTTTGATATGTTATTCTGGTGGCTAAAATTTTGTTGAGGACTTTTGCATCTAAGTTTGTGAGGGATTTTCTTTTTTTCTGGTGTCTTTATCTGGTTTAGGTATCAGGGATGTGCTGGCTTCATAGAATAAGTTTGGGAGTATCTCATCCTTTTCTATGCTTTGGAATACCTTCATTAGCAGTGGTGTCAGCTCTCCTCTGAAAGTTTTGTAGAAGTCTCCTGTGAAGCTGTCAGGGCCAGGGCTTTTTTTTTGTTTGGGGTTTATAAATTAACCTTTTCAATCTCTTTTGTTGTGGGTTTATTTAGTTATTCTACCTCTGTTTGTGTTAGTTTAAGTATGTAGTGTGTTTCTAGAATTTTGTCCATTTCTTCTAGGTTTTCAAATTTGTTAAAGCACGGTTTTCCATAGTAATCTGATATGATTCGTTTAATTTCAGTTGGGTCTGTGGTGATATCACTATCTCATTTCATTTTTGGATTATTTGCTTTCCTGTTTTCCTTTTGTCAGTGTGGTCAGTAGGTTATTGATTTTGTTAATTTTTTCAAAGAACCAATTTTTGGTCTTGTTAACTCTTTCAATTTGTTTTTCTGTTCTCTGTTTTGTTTAATTCTGCTCTAATTTTTATTATTTGCTTTCTTCTGGTGCCTGAGGGCTTCTTTTGTTGCTCCCTTTCTGTTTGTCCAAGTTGTGGGGATAATTTGTTGATTTTTGTCCTGTCTTCTTTTTGTATGTGTGCATTTATTGATATAAATTGACCTCTGAGCACTGCTTTTGCTGTGTTCCAAAGGTTCTGATAGGTAGAGTTTTCGTTCTCATTGGATTCTATGAATTTCTTTATTGCATTCTTAATGTCTTCTATAACCCAGTCTTTTTTGAGCAGGGTATTGTTCAGTTTCCGAGTGTTTGACTTCTTTTCCCTGCTTTTTCTGTTAACTGATTTCTACTTTTATGGCCTTATTTCTATGGTCAGGGAAGATGCTTTGTAATATTTCGATGTTTTGGATTGTCCTAATGCTTGCTTCATGACCTAATGGGAGGTGTATTCTCTAGAATGTTCCATGTGCGCTAGAAGGGAAAGTATACTTGGCTGCTGTTGGGTGGAGTGTTCTGTATATATCTGTGAGGTCAAGTTGGTTGATTGTGGCATTTAGATCTTCTGTGTCTTTATTGAGCTTTCTGGATGTTCTGTCCTTCACCAAAAGTGGTGTGTTGAAGTCTCCTAGTATATTTTGGAGCTGTCTATCTCACTTTTTAATGGTGTTAGAATTGTTTTCTGTATCTTGAAGTCCTGTTTTGGGTGCGTAAATATTTAATATCTTCGTATCTCTCTTATATTTTGGCCCTTTAATCATTATATAGTGTCCTTCCTTATCCTTTGTGGTGGATTTAACTTTAAAGTCTATTTTGTCAGAAATTAATATTGCCACTCCTCTTTTTTCATTGTTGTTTGCTTGCTACATTTTTTTTCCAGTTTTTGTTTGTTTGTGTCTTCAAGTCTAAGGTTTGTTTCTTGTAGGCGGCATATAGACAGGTCATTTTTTTTTATCCCTTCTGCCACTCTCTGTCTCTTTATTGGTACATTTAGTCCATTTACATTCAGTGTAATTCTGGATAGGTATGAGTTTTGTGCTGTCATTTTGATGTCTTTTTTCGTATGTTGACAGTTTCTTTTTTCCACTGATTTTTTTGTGCCTCATAGTTTTTCTTTATATATTGTCTTTTTCTCTTTTTCATCGTTGTTGATTCTGTTTTATTTTTGAGTCTTTATGTTTTTCTCGTATTTTATTTTGATGTATAGGATTGTTAGTCTCCTTTATGGTTATCTTAATATTTACCCCTATTTTTCTAAGTTTAAACCTGACTTTTATTTCTTTATATTGCCTTGTCTTTCTCTCTGTATGCAAGATCTATGACTGCATTTCTTAGTCCCTCTTTACTGTTTTAATGTTGTCTTCTTTTACATAGTGACACTCCTGTTTTCCTGTTTTGAATGTTTTTTTAATCTTGATTGAGTTTTGTGATTTTCTTATCTGGGTTGACATCTGATTGCTCTGTCCAGTGTTCTAGTCTTGAGTTGATATCTGACATTACTGATTGTATAACCAGAGAACTCCCTTTAGTATTTCTTGTAGTTTTGGTTTGGTTTTTCCCAATTCCCTAAACTTCTGTTGATCTGGAAGTGTCCTAATTTCCCCTTCATAATTGAGAGACAGTTTTGCTGGATGTATGATTCTCGGCTGGCAATTTTTTTTCCTTCAGTGCTTTATATAAGCCATCCCACTGCCTTCTTGCCTGCGTGGTTTCTGCTGAGTAGTCCGAGCTTATTCTTATTGACTCTCCTTTGTAGGTGACTTTTCGTTTATCCCTAGCTGCTCTTAAAATTCTCTCCCTATTTTTGGTTTTTAGCAAGTTTGATTAGAATGTCATGGTGATTTCCTTTTAAGATCTACCTTATGTGGAGTTCGATGAGCATCTTGGATAGATATGTACTCATACTCCACGATACCAGGGAAGTTTTCTGCCAACAAATCTTCAAGAATTCTCCCTGTTTTTTCTGTTATCCCTCCCTGTTCTCGTACTCCAATCACTTGTAGGTTATTACTCTTTACACAGTCCCACATGATTCTTAGGGTTTCTTTGTTGTTTTTACATCTTTTATCTGATTTTTCTTCAAATATGTTGGTGCCAAGTGTTTCATGTTCAATCTCACTCATTTTGATTTCCGTTTCCTCATTTCTGCTCCTCTGAATTTCTCGAGTTGTCTGATTCTGAAATTTCATTGTTAATCTTCGGGATTTCTGTTTGCTCTCTATGGATTCTTGCAGCCTTTTAAATTTGTCATTATGCTCTTGAATAACCTTAACTTCCTCAACGTGTTTATCTGTCTGTTCCTTGGACTGTTCTGTTTCACCTGAAGATTTCTGTTTTTTAATCTTTTGTATTCTACCTGTGGTAATTCCAGGAATACCTCTTCATCCAGAAGATTCCTTGATTCTTCATTTTGAGAGCTTGTTGGAGCAATCATGATCTCCTTCTTTATTTGGTTTGATATCGAGCGTTGTTTCTGTGCCATCTATAAGTCATTGCATGAATTTATGTTTGGTTACCGTATCCTAGCTTCTTCTTTGTTTTGTTTTGATATGCCCAAATGGGCTGCTTGAGTGTGTTAACTTGATTATTTGTGCCTTTGAAGCTCTAACTTCCTGGCACCCGATGGCTAGAGCTGTTACCAGGTATATGAGCCTAGGAGTCCATTCGCTTTTCCTGTATGAATTCAGCTTAGGTGTTCAGGTAGTCAGTCTCAAAGTGTGTCATGCAGGCTTTGTTCCGCAGTCTTAGAGTGGCAGGGGTGATTGGCTTCTGCACAGGTATCTGCTAGCACCAGGGGTCAGTCTCTAAGCAAAGCAGGGGGCTGACTAGTCGTTCCCCAAGTGTCTGGAAATCTTGTCCCTGTTCTAGAGCCCATAGGTGGGTGGGTTCTGCAGACAGACTGTGGGCACCCGATACTTTCAGTTGTATTATTTGGGTAGTACTGTGTGTCCTTGCACCCCTGATGCAGTTGGCTAAGTGACATGGGTGGAGCCACCAGTCCTCAGGCCCCTGATGTGGGTAGGTGAAGACCCTGATTAATAGGCAGAGACGTGTCAGAAGTCAAAAACCCATCTCCCTACCGCACAGCTGAAACAGTTGAAATCAGATGTTAGGTGCATGCACTGTTGTAGTCTGTTAACAAGGGCCTAAGCTCCTGAAGGGGCCCCACAGAGCTCCAAGCAGGCGTGAAAGGCATTCAGAGTCCATGGACCGTTTGTGCCTGTATATGATCTGCTTCTGTCCTGGGTTCACAGGTTATAGGAGCCAGCAGATTATCTTTTCCCCAAATTTTTATTTATTCCTTCTCCAAGGCTGGGAGAATGACTCAGGGGGTGTAGCAGGACCTACCTCAGGCCCAGGAAAGTCGATAGCCACTGAAGCCAGCTTGGAGCCTGGGGTGCAGTAAATTAGATGCAAGTCCTTAACTTTTGATGAAAGCGTTGTTCTTCTCTGATTCCAGAGGTGTGTGTAGGCTGTGCAGCTCATTGTCTCTCCCTGAGTAACCCGTGTTCCAAACGCTACTGCCAGCTCCACTGCGGTCATGCCAGGGGATCGTGCCTGAGAGTCACTGGTTCCCTCCAAGTCAGTCAGGTCTGGCAACTCTTGGCTGCTTCTGAACCGTCTGTCCATCCCCCTGCCACTCAGTCCCATGTCCTAACTTTGGGTTTCATGTTTAGGCCTCCCAGCTTGTCATATACATAATCACTTCATTTGTTTTTTTGGGGAGTCTTTGTTGTAAGCGGTTTCACCGGAAGTGTCTGACTACTCTGCCATCTTGGCCCCACCTGCAAAATCATGTTTTCTGTTTCTATTAGTATTATTATTTTTTTTTTTTCTGGAGCCTTAGTAGTAAGGGCCTTGGCTGCCAGCTGAAAGGTTGGTATTCGAATCTACCAGCCACTCCATGGAAGAAAAATTTGGTAGCCTGTTTCTGTAAAGATTACAGCTTTGGAAAGCCATAGGACAGTTCTGCTGTGTCCCATAGGGTCGCTGTGAGTTGGAATCAAGTTGCTGGCAATGGGTTTGGGTGTTTTTTTTTTTTGGATAGTATTTTTTATATATTTGTTAGTTGGCATTATTTATTAAGGAAGAACTTTCCATTGTCAGGAAACCCTGGTGGCGTAGTGGTTAAGTGCTACGGCTGCTAACCAAGAGGTTGGCAGTTCAGATCCTCCTGGCGCTCCTTGGAAACTCTATGGGGCAGTTCTACTCTGTCCTATAGGGTCGCTGTGAGTCGGAAATCTACTTGACGGCAGTGACGGGTTCCATTGTCATGTGATTACCCTAAAATGCTCTTTATGTGTGTGTGTGTAAACCTTTTCGTGAGTTTTTATAGTAGTGGCTTCATACAATATCTGTCCTTTAGCGATTGACTTATTTCACTCAGCACAGCACTCTCTAGATCTATCCATGTGAGATGCTTCTCAGATTCATCATTCTTTATTGTTACATAGTATTCCATTGTATGTATATACCATAGTTTGTTTATTAATTTTTCTGTTGATGTTACCTATATGTTTTTCCATTTTTACTATTGTGAACAATGCTGCAGTGAACACAGGCAGAGTATGTGTATTTGTGTGATGGCTCTTTTTTCTCTAGGATTTATTTCTACAAGTGGGATTGGTGGATTGTATGGTGTTTCTCTATTTCTGGCTTTTAAAGGAATCACCATATTGTTTTCCAAAATGGTTGTACCATTTTGTGTTCCCACCAGCAGTGTGTAAGAGTTTCCGTCTCCCCACAGCCTCTCCAACTGACATTTGTTATTTTTTGTTTTTTGATTGGTGCCAATAATGTCGGGGTGAGATGGTATCTCCTTGTGATTTTGATTTACATTTCTCTAATGGCTAGTGATTGCAAGCATTTCCTCATTTATCTATTAGCTTCCCGAATGTCTTCTTTGGTGAAGTGTCTTTTCATTTCTTTTGCCCATTTTTTTAATTGGATCATTTGTCTTTTTGTTACAGAGGTGTTAGATTTTCCTTTAGATTTTAGAGATTAGACATTTATCGGATTTGTAACAGTCAAAAATTTTTTCCCCATCTGTAGGTTCTCTTTTCACTCTTGGTGAAGTCTTTTGATGAACATAAGTGTTAAATTTTTAGAAGATTACAGTTATCTAGCTTATCTTCTGATGTTTGTGTATTGTTGGTTGTGGTTTGTATCTTATTATTGCCGTGTATTAGGGCCTCTAGTTTTGACCCTATTTTTTTTCCTATGACCTCCATAGTTTTTGGTTTTATATTTAGGCCTCTGATCCATTTTGAATTAGTTTTCCCAGCACTATTTGTTAAAAAGACTGTATTTTCCCCATTTGATGGACTTTGGGTCTTTGTTGAAGATCAGATGACCATAGGTGGATGGATTTATATCTGGATTCTCAGTTCTGTTCCTTTGGTCAGTGTGTCTGTTGTTTTACTAGTACCAGGCCGTTTTGACTACTATAGGTGTATAGTAGGTTCTGAGGTCACGTGCTGCGAGTTCTCCTACTTCATTCTTCTTCAGTAGTGCTTTACTTATTGGGGGCCTCTTCGGTTTCCTTATAATTATTACTTTTCCCATCTCTTTAAAGAATGCTGTTGGTGTTTGGATTGAAATTGCATTTTATTTGTAGATTGCTTTGGGTAGAATTGACGTTTTCACAATGTTGAGTCTACCTATCCAAGAGCATGGTATGTTTTCCATTTACGTAGGTCTCTTGGTTTCTTGCGGTAGTGTTTTGTAGTTTCCTTTGTATAGGTCCTTTACATCCCTGGTTAGATTTAGTTATTATTATTTTTTAAGGGACTATTATATATGGTGTTGTTTTCCTGATTTCCTTTTCATCCTCTTTTTTTTGGTGTATAGGAATCCAATTGGTTTTTATATGTTTATGTTATATTCTGCTACTCTGCTGAATTTTCTACTAGATCGTTAGTTTTCTCGTGGAGTCTTTTGAGTTTTCTATGTATAGTATATTCTCCGCAAATAGGGGCAATTTTACTTTTTCTTTACCACTTTGGATGCCCTTTATTTCTTTTTCTTGCTTTATTGCTCTAACTAGGACTTCTAGCACAATGGATCCTTGTCCTGTTACTGTCCTCAAGGGAATGATTTCAACCTTTCTCCATTGAGAATGATGTTATCTCGAAGAGGAAATAACCAAATCAATACCATTCACAGTAGTCCCCAAGAAGATAAAATACTTAGGAATAAATCTTACCAAGGATGTAAAAGACCTATACAAAGAAAACTACAAAGCTCTACTGCAAGAAATTAAAAAGGATATACTTAAGTGGAAAAACATACCTTGCTCATGGATAGGAAGACTTAACGTAGTAAAAATGTCTATTCTACCAAAAGCCATCTATACATACAATGCACTTCCAATCCAAATTCCAATGTCATTTTTTAAGGTGATAGAGAAACAAATCACCAACTTCATATGGAAGGGAAAGAAGCCTCGGATAAGCAAAGCATTACTGAAAAAGAAGAAGAAAGTGGGAGGCCTCACTCTACCTGATTTCAGAAGCTATTATACAGCCACAGTAGTCAAAACAGCCTGGTACTGGTACAACAACAGGCACGTAGACCAGTGGAACAGAATTGAGAACCCAGATATAAATCCATCCACATATGAGCAGCTGATATTTGACAAAGGCCCGGTGTCAGTTAATTGGGGAAAAGATAGCCTTTTTAACAAATGGTGCTGGCATAACTGGATATCCATTTGCAAAAAAATGAAACAGGACCCATACCTGACACCATGCACAAAAACTAACTCCAAGTGGATCAAAGGCCTAAACATAAAGACTAAAACGATAAAGATCATGGAAGAAAAAATAGGGACAACCTTAGGAGCCCTAATACAAGGCATAAACAGAATACAAAACATTACCAAAAATGACGAAGAGAAACCCGATAACTGGGAGCTTCTAAAAATCAAACACCTAAGCTCATCTAAGCACTTCACCAAAAGAGTGAAAAGACCACCTACAGACTGGGAAAGAATTTTCAGCTATGACATCTCCGACCAGCGCCTCATCTTTTATTATGCTCATCTAAGGACTTCACCAAAAGAGTGAAAAGACCACCTACAGACTGGGGAAGAATTTTCAGCTATGACATCTCCGACCGGCGCCTCATCTCTAAAATCTATATGATTCTGTCAAAACTCAACCACAAAAAGACAAACTACCCAACCAAGAAGTGGGCAAAGGATATGAACACACACTTGACTAAAGAAGATATTCAGGCAGCTAACAGATACATGAAAAAATGCTCTCAATCATTAGCCATTAGAGAAATGCAAATTAAAACTACAATGAGATTCCATCTCACTCACTCCAACAAGGCTGGCATTAATCCAAAAAACACAAAATAATAAATGTTGGAGAGGCTGCGGAGAGATTGGAACTCTTATACACTGCTGGTGGGAATGTAAAATGGTACAACCACTTTGGAAATCTATCTGGCGTTATCTTAAACAGTTAGAAGTAGAACTACCATACAACCCAGAAATCCCACTCCTCGGAATATACCCTAGAGAAATAAGAGCCTTCACACAAACAGATATATGCACGCCCATGTTTATTGCAGCTCTGTTTACAATAGCAAAGAGCTGGAAGCAACCAAGGTGTCCATCAACGGATGAATGGTTAAATAAATTGTGGTATATTCACACAGTGGAATAGTACCCATCGATAAAGAACAGTGACGAATCTGTGAAACATTTCATAACATGGAGGAACCTGGAAGGCATTATGCTGAGCGAAATTAGTCAGAGGCAAAAGGACAAATATTGTATAAGAGCACTATTATAAGATCTTGAGAAATAGCATAAACTGAGAAGAACACATACTTTTGTGGTTACGAGGGGCCGGAGGGAGGGAGGGTGGGAGAGGGTTTTTCACTGATTAATTAGTTGATAAGAACTGCTTTAGGTGAAGGGGAAGACAATACTCAATACATGGAAGGTCAGCTCAACTGGACTGGACCAAAAGCAAAGAAGTTTCCGGGATAAAATGAATGCTTCAAAGGTCAGCAGAACAGGGGCGGGAGCTTGGGGACCATGTTTTAAGGGGACTTCTAAGTCAATTGGCAAAATAATTCTATTATGAAAACATTCTGCATCCCACTTTGAAATGTGGCGTCTGGGGTCTTAAATGGTAACAAGCAGCCATCTAAGATGCATCAATTGGTCTCAACCCACCTGGAGCAAAGGAGAATGAAGAACACCAAGGTCACACGATAACTAAGAGCCCAAGAGACAGTAACAGCCACATGAACCAGAGACCTACATTATCCTGAGACCAGAAGAACTAGTTGGTGCCCAGCCACAATCGATGAGTGCCCTGACAGGGAGCACAACAGAGAACCCCAGAGGGAGCAGGAGATCAGTGGGATGCAGATCCCAAATTCTCATAAAAAGACCATACTTAATGGTCTGACTGAGACTAGAGGAATCCCAGCGGTCGTGGTCCCTAAACCTTCTGATGGCCCAGGACAGGAACCATTCCCGAAGACAACTCATCAGACATGAAAGGGACTGGACAGTGGGTAGGAGAGAGATGCTGATGAAGAGTGAGCTAATTATATCAGGTGGACACTTGAGACTGTGTTGGCATCTCCTGTCTGGAGGGGGGGTGGGAGGATAGAGAGAGTTGGAAGCTGGCAAAATTGTCACGAAAGGAGAGACTGGAAGAGCTGACTGATTAGGGGGAGAGCAAGTGGGAGTACGGAGTAAGGTGTATATAAACTTATATGTGACAGTCTGGCTTGATTTGTAAACGTTCACTTGAAGCTCAATAAAAGTTAAAAAAAAAGAATGATGTTAGCTGTTGGTTTTGTATAAATGCTCTTATTATGTTGAGGAATTTCTCTTCTATACCTTTTTTATTGAAAGTGTTTATCAGGAATGGGTGTTGGAGTTTGTGAGATGCCTTTTTTGCTGTTTTTGAGGTGATCCTGTGATTCTTTTATTTATATGGTGGATTACATTGATTGGTTTTGTAATGTTGAACCATCCTTGCATACCTGGTATGAGTCTCACTTGATCGTGGTGTATTTTTTATATGATGCTGAATTCTATTGGCTAGAATTTTGCTGAGAATTTTTGCATCTATATTCATGAGAGAGATTGGTTTGTAATTTTCTTTTTGTATTATCCTTGCCTAATTTTTTTTATCAGGTTATGCTGGCTTCATAAAATGAATTTGGAAGTATTCCTTCCTTTTCTGTGTTTTGAAATAGTTTGAGTAATGCTGGTGTAAGCTGTTTTCTGAATGTTTGGTAGAATTCTCCAGTGAAGCCATCTAGGCCAGGACTTTTTTTGTTGTTGAAAAAAACCTTTTTTTTATTACCTTTCAGTGTCTTGTATGGGTCTGTTCAGATTTTTGACTTCAGTTTGTTTTAGTTTGGGTAAATAGTGTGTTTCTAGAAATTTGTCTGTTTCCTCTAGGTTTTTGTATTAGTTGGAGTATAGTTTTTCATAGTACTCTGTCATGGTCCTTTTTATTTCAGTTGGGTCTTTTGTAATGTTCCCCTTTCATTTCTTATTTGGGTTATTTGTGTCTTTTTCTGTTTTTCTTTTGTCAGTTTGGCCATTGATTTGTCAGTTTTGATCTTTCAAAGAAGCAACTTTTTGGTTTTGTTGATTGTTTCTATTGTTTTTCTATTCTCTATTTACTTCTGCTTTGATCTTTATTATTTCCTTCTAATGGCTGTGGATTTCTTTTTCAGTTCTCTATTTGTTTCAGTTGTGTAGCTGTTACTTTTTGTCCTTCTTTTTTGGTATGTGCATCTATTTCTATAAATTGACCTTTGAGCAGTAACTTTGCTGTGTCCCAGAGTTTTTGGTATGATGTGTGTTCACTCTTGTTTGAGTCTACGAATTTTTTGATTCCATCCTTGATTTTCTTCTGTTACCCAGTGGTTTTCAAGCAAGGTGTTATTCAGTTTCCATGTATTTGATTTTTTTCCCTTGCTCTTCTATTGTTAATTTCTACTTTGATAAAGTTGTGATCAGAGAACATACTTGGTATTATCTAAATGTTGAGTGTTCCTCAACAAAATAGTAGTAGAAGAATCCTGCTATTATTGTGGATCTATCAGTTTCTCTTGTCAGTAATGTTAGAGGTTGTTTTACGTATTTTGGTGGTTTGTCATTGAGTGCTTATGTAGTATAACTATGTCTTCGTGGTGGATTAGTAGGTCATCTTAATTTTGGTTGCTTTCTGGACCCATCTTCCTCTACTTTTTAGTGTTTTGATATTATCTGCTGCCTCTGAGGCATTGAGGAATTATTTTGTTTATTGATTGTAGATTTGATTGTTTCCTTCTGCTTTTTTGTTTTATTTGGTTTTGTTAAAGCAGGCGGGCTTGGTGTGTTTTGTTGCTTGCTTGCCTGTGGGCATGATTCTTCTGGTACCTTGTCCAAATCACTCAGCAGGTACTCTGTCTCCTGCTAGGAGCTCAGTGAAGTTACCTTCCCCTACTCCCTTTGTGGAGTTCTTTGGTGACTGTAGCCCAAGATGGCAAATCTGGGTGGCGTTGAGCTGGTATCTCTCCAGCTGAGCACCCGGGTCCATTGGCAAGCGGTTGAGGTCTTGTACAGGGAGAAAGGGTATGGGGTGTGAAAGCGTGTATCCCTGAATCATGAATACCCTGTCTCTGTTGGGAGCTCAATGAAGTTACCTTCCTGTACTCCCAGTTCTCTGGAGGCTGTGACCCCAGATGGCAAATCCGGCCATGTTAGCCTGTATGGGACTTCCACTCCATAGTGCTCCTTGTTCTCTGTCAGTTTCTTATTCCATTCGGTGCTTGATCGAGTTCTTTATTCCTTCATTTGGTACTTAAGGTTCCAGGATTGACATTTGCATTTGTTTTACTTAGTTTTTTGGGGTTTTGGGGGCAGAGGGGCTGCATGGTGCTCTTATCTAATAGCACCATGGTTTCCTCAGTGAAACACTATTCTTATGAAAGCACTGGATAACTTCTTAGTTCTTTCTCTTTTAGCACCTATTTTCAGTTACGGTAAGGAGTTTGTCTAAGTCCCCTCTAGTCCTGGAAATTAGTTTTTATATTTTGATATTCTCTTTGATTGTCATTGTGGTCTTTATTTCTTTTCTTTTCCTCTTTTCTTCCCTCTCTTCCTTCCTTTTTTTTTTTTAATGCTCAGATTGCCCCAAATTTAGCCAGTGGGAACCTTCCTTCAGAGTGGTTCCTATGTCCTTTTGACATGACTTTCCTTGTCTTGCTTATGTCACAGCAAGGTGTTAATAGAATTACATGTTATAGTTCTTGCCCCATATCTGAGATCAGGTATTTCTTAAAAGAATATGGTTTCCTTTCATTTGAAATAGCAATTACAGACCCCAGTATGGGTATTATGGGTACTAAAGGTACTCCTTGCTATTAAGGTAACATTGCTTCTTAAGACAAAAATAACTTCTGATAAATTGGGAAAATCAGTAGAAATAGAAGAGAGATTACTTCTTATATATTTATTAAAATAATAATATAGTTAAGAACAAACTTTGATCACTTTTAATAAATGTATAGAATACTACCACAACCCCTCAGATACATATAAAACTAAATATAGTATTATATACATATATTTTTAAGTACATTTAGCTAGAACAGAACAGGTTTAAAAGTCTTATAAATAAAAGCCATGTAAACCAAAAACCAAACCCACTGCTGTCAAGTTGATTCCGATTCATAGCGACCCTATAGGACAGAGTAGAACTGCCCCCATAGAGTTTTCAAGGAGTGCCTGGCGGATTCAAACTGCCGACCCTTTGGTTAGCAGCCGTAGCACTTAACCACTATGCCACCAGGGTTTCCAAAAGCAATATAGTAGCTAGAAATTGAATCCTGTTTAAGTAGAATTAGTCTCTACCTGGTAATTCACTTTTTCTTTTCAGTTCTTTCCTAATTCTAGGATCTGTCCTTTATATCAGTTCTCTCTTCTACTTCTACCTTTTCATCTCTTTGAGATTCCTAATTCTACCTCTATGTCTTAGTTCTTGGTCCAGTTTTACTTGTGTTGGTCTTTGTTAGGAAAAGGTGTGGCATGTCCTATAGTTAACACAACCAGGAAGTTTGAGATGTCAGGTTATGAATACCATAAGTGCTCGTAAATATTCAGAGTGGAAAGGGATTATAATGGTTTTCTAGTTTAAAATTTCAAATTTAGGTTGTTGTTTCTGCAACAAATAGTAAGCAAGATTACCCTCCAACTAGTGGTATCTAAAAATTAATTTCATAACGATTTGGGTTCTGTAGTAGTGTGACACTAAAAAAACCCACTGCCATTGAGTCAATTCCAACTCATAGTGACCCTATAGTAGGATTGCTATATGGCTTTGTGTGAACCCTGTCTTTCTGTACCCCATCAGTAAAACAAGGGGTTGCCTCAAATATTTCCTGGTTTTAAGATTTCCTTATCCTTTTATTCTTTTTGTAATATCTGTATTGGCCCATTTTCCTGTGGAAACATTTCTTTTGAAAACGTTCCCCTATCTATTTTTAGGTCCTATTTTATCAGTAATTTAATGTTTTATAAAAGCTTTAAATAAAATCTTAACAAAAAACAGTGGTTTATTTTTTATGAATTTCTTGTGAGTATTTTTCTATACTCACAGTACAGTAATTTGTTAATTTTGATTGTTTCAGAGGTCTGGAAAATAATAAAATTTTTTTTCCTTTTTTCCATAATTACAGTTAGAATACCCAGAGTCAAAATCGTGTTTAACTTTTCTGTGAGATACTTTTTGAGTTATGTTTTGATTATTGAAGAGTTCATTTTCTTTTCTATTAAGCATATCCTCGGGGAAGTCTGGGTACAGAAAACTTCTGAAATGAATACAGATAAACAGTATTTTTGTCGCACACACTTGGGGCATCTTCTAAATCCTGGAGACCTGGTGTTGGGGTTTGTATTACTTTATCGTATTTTAAGCATCCAATTAGTATTGCAGATTTTCTCTGGTTGCCAGGAAAGCTGTCTAAAATACTAAAGTTGTTTATTCTGAAAAGAATATAATAGTCCTTAGGAGGGTTTTAACTCATTTTATTATTGATAAGTAATTAAACTGAATTGGGTGGAAGCCATTAGTTTTCTATTCTTAGCCATAATCTTTGTCATTCATTCCAAGTTTTTGTGTAATTGAACCCTGAAATTGATCTATATTTACAGTTTTTTTTGAAGGATAAGTAGTTTTTTATTATGTAAATGTTTTACTTTAAAAAAATGGCAGCCATATATGCAAAGGGTCTTCACAGGCATAGTATAACCCTTTCTTACACAGAGCTTATCAGCATGTCTTCAACATGACTTTTGCTCTTAAGGTTTCAATTCTTTCTACTAGAGAATAACGGTTTTTTTGATATACTAGATGGAACCAGCCACCTGAGTTCTAAAGTTAGACTAATTTATGATTCTTTTACAAGTGGAGAATATGTGAAACTCAGAGCATTATTAATTTTACCACAAATTACAGAAGCATATTTCTTGCATAGTGAATTACATGTGTCCATTTCAGGTTTGACTTGGCCAACTGTAACTTGAATGATGAACATGTCAACAAAATGAACTCAGATAGAGTCCCAGATGTGGTAAGGCTTTAGATTTTTCCTTTTTTCCCCATTTTAAAGAGACCAATAAAACTCTTTTAAGGGTAAGATGAATGAGTTTACACTTTTTTGAAAATGGCAAATCAATTTAGAGGGTTTTTTTTGAAATTGCAGTTAATGTATAACATAATTGCAGTTGCAAATACAATCTTCACAGCATCAAGTCTTGGAGAAAATTATTTCTGAGAAACCTCTTAAATTGTAACATGATGAACTTAAAAGATTCATGATCTAGAGTAAATACGAAATCAGTGTGAAAGACCCTGTCTCCTGTTTCCTTTAATATTTTCAAATGAGCATTGATTTCTTTAGCTGTGAGTAGAAGTGAAGTTCTGGTCAGAGAATGACCTCCCACCATCCACTTGTGTTTTTATTTCTAATAAATTAGTAAATAGAAGCATGGTTTATGTGTAAGTTGAAATAAGCATTCCTAAAAAATTTTTTTTTTTAATAAGGTTAGAGGAGGAGATCAAGATGGTCTTAAAAAATTTTATATTGTATAAAATTATTTATTTTTTCCATAATTCTTTATTGAACACTGTGCTAGGACATATAGTTGTGAAAATCATGATGTAGTGTTGTAAGTGCTAATAATGGGAAAAACAGGAGAAAAAGTGTCTGCCTGTGATAACGTTTCAGAATGATTTGTAAGAATAGTAGCTAAAACTGAAATTTGGTTTAAAAAAATTCACAGTCTTAATTTTCAGTCACTGGAAATTTTCAGTTGGTATATGTTAACAGTTATACAAATCATGCCGCATTAAGTACCTTGAAAAAAATGCCCTCTCAACATTGTCTCTTAATCCTTAAACTCCTGTCTCATGAGGTATTGACACCATCAGTTGGTGATTTTTCCCTGGTATTCTCATAACCTTTCATTTTTCAACTCTAATGAATTTTGAGATCCTACTATATAGTTCTTGCTTTTTGGTAACTCTTCAAATAATTCTGTTACCTTTAGGTATTAATCAAGAAGAGCTATGACCGTATCAAACGTCAGCGTCGCAGAAACTGGAAACTGAAAGAGCTTGCAAGAGATAGAGGAAACATGGATACAAAAGATGAAAGGTCCCACTTTTCTTTAAACCTAATATGTTGTCTCTTAAAGGAAATCTTTGTGACAAATTATGATTTTTATATTGTAAAGAAAGTCATCACACATTTGATCCTTGCACGTAGCCTGGTGAGCGTTTTCTAACCACTGAAGCAGAGTTTCTTCTGTTTTGCATGTTATACCTGGTAAGAATTAGTAATTCCACAGTCGCGGTGTTCTTTCCATTCTTACCCGTATCTCATTTACCAAGGTATGAGCGGTTAGGCTGAGAAGACTTGAGGATTGAACTTACAGAACACTCTAGTCATTAAGAAATATCAACATTTTATTGTAAAAGTTTTCAAACATATTGAAAATTTTAAAGTTACCATATTTCCCCCACGTAGATTCAACAGTTGTTAAAATCTATACATAATTGGTTTATTTCACACACTACACAAATTTTTTGCTGAACCATTTGAAAGTAAGTTGCAGGTATCAAGACATTTCACCACTAAATACTCCAGCTATTAAAAATAAAGGCTCTTACCACACCTGGAAAAATAGCAATAACTCCATAATATTATCTAATACCTCGCCCACATTCAAATTTCTCTAGCTATCCCAAACTTTCTTTTATGGTTTTTTCTTAACCAAGATCCAATCAAGGATTATATATTGAAATTATCTTTTATGTCTTTTCATTCTTTTTTGACTTAGAACAGTCTCTCCTTGTCTTTTTTGTTTTGTTTTAGATAACATTCTTCTTTCTGAAGAGCTCAGGCCAGTTATAGAATGCCTAACTTTCTGGATTTGCTTGATTGTTTCCTTCTAGTGTTATTTAACTTAGTCATCCATCTATATTTTTGGTAAACTAGAAATTTAGAGCTTGATTACATTTTTTTTTTTTGCAAGAATAATTAATGAGTGAAGGTGTATGTTATATGTATTAGAAGGCATGGGATGGGACAAACTGACATTATTGGTGATGCTACTTGTTAAGCTGGTGACTGTCTAATATTTTCATTGTCCCTGTTGTTAAGTGAGCAATTTGACAGGTGATACTTTGCTACTGTGCAGCTATTCTAACACCTTTCATCTAATAGTTTTGTTTTAGTATCTACTGTCTGATTCACTTATTACATTGGGTCTTAGAATTTGGTGGTTTTCTCTTATTCCTTCTACACTTATTAGCTGTCATTATTTATTCGATGTGTTATCAAGTTCAGATATTATTATCTTCGTTGCTCAAATTGTCCCAAATTTGGCCAGGGGCAGCCTTTTGATGTAACTCATTGGTAAGGACTTCCTTGCTTTCTGGCTTACCTGCCCCAGTACTTGGAATTGACCGTTTTTCCAGAGAGCCCCAATTCTTGTTGATGGGGAATTATATTAGGGATATAAATTATAGATAATAATCATTGATAATGCATTATGTCAGTTAAAGAAAATGGCCAGTATTTTAAATGGCAATGACCAAAGACATAAAGACAGCCAGAGATTGGGGTGTTTAGCTTCTCTGCCTCTATAAAAATAAGTTGCTTTTGGAATTTATACATAGTAGAGCTTGGACATCTGAAAATTTAAAAAAACTTTTTCACCTAAGTGTAATATACATAAGGAAGGGTATAGATAATTAGTATGGAAGTTTGATAAATGGTCACAAACTGAACATACCTGTGTGGCTAGCACCCAGATTAAGAAATAGAACTCCAACACTCAAGAAGCCATTCCTTCCTATACTTATTTCTAGTCATCAACTGTAAAAGTGGCATGGCAGTGGTGTCAGACTTTGTCTAACTTCACAAAGGGGAGGAGAATCAGTACCAGCAGCCAAAGGTTGATTGCTGTGAGGTGAAGGTCAGACATACCTCCACCCTCCAGCCTTTTTACCAGTTGTGACACCAGCCATCCGTCCCACGGCACTCTGCTTCTCTGCTGGGTTTGATAATTGGTTGCAGTGGCCACGCAGAACTCACAGGCTATACTTACAGTTATGGGGTTCATTAGAGAAGTAACAGGTTACAATTCAGGGTCAGGAACAACTCAGGATACAGTTCTTCGATCAGGACAGCCTCTTATCAGTCGTGCCTCCAGGCAGGTCTCCCTCTGGCCTGTTTGGGCAAGTGTTACAAAGCTGTTCAGCTTTGCCAGTAAGTACCCCAGATGCACCCCACTCTGCCAGTAAGTCTTGGCTTGAAGATGCTCGGCTCTCTTGCTCTGTGGGCTGGCAAGCCTAGCTCTGCCATCTCATGCTCGTCTACTGGTTCTGCTGCTGACACTTCTCTGCCACCACTTCTTGCCATTTTGTGCCATCTCCGGTGTTATAGCTCTTTGTCTTCTGGGTCTAGGAGGTTCTCAGCACAGGGACCCCAGGCCCAAGTCTTTGGTATTACAGCTCTCTCTCTCTCTGTCTCCTGGATCTAGGAGGTTCTCAGCACAAGGACCCCAGGTCCAAAGAATGTGCTTCACTCTTGTCTCATCTTCTTGGTGGTAGTGAGGTTCTCCCCTTTCTGCCTCTGGTATGGCTCATTTTAAGTCTAGTGGAATGGCAAAACTGACCAATTCCCTCATTATGGTTCCATACACCTTATTTGCATGGCCCCACCCACACAAGTGTACCATGTACCTTACTTGCATTATTAGCAAGCTGTCCTATCACCTTAGTGGGCCGCAAGCACCTTATTTGCATTGTCCCACCTGTTACAAGACCATGGTGAGAAAGGCCATGTAAAAGTGATCCATTGTACCAAACTGACTCTTCTCCCTGCCCCTCAAGTAACCAGTCTCAACTTCTAACACCACGGACAAGGTTTACCTGTTTTTTGTACCGTATATAAATTCAATTTATATAGCAGACCATTGTATACAACATTTTGCTTAAAATTCTGTACAGTTCATTGATATTGTTGTATGTCATTATATACTGTTTATTTTCATTGCTGAATAGGATTTAATTTCTCTATTCTGCTATGGTGAGCATTTGGGGAGAAAGAAGCCAGCCAGTCTGTGCTGCTATGAACATTTTAGTACATGTCTTTTGGAGAACATATGGATTATTTTCTGTTGAGTATATTCTAGGAGTGAAACTACTGGTCATAGGGTATGCCCTCTTGTAATACTGCCAAATGGTTTTCCAAAGAGGTTGTGTTACATGTTCATTCCTTTCAGTAGTGTATGAGAGTTCTGGTTGCTTCCACATCCCTGTCAACACTTGTTATTTTCTGTGTTTTTCTTTTTAGCCATTTATGATGCATTGTAGTTTTAGTTTAATTTTTATGATGACTGCTGAAGTTTAGTGTACCTTTTCATGCATTTACTGATGAATTAGAAATCAAGTGTGTAATTCTTATACTCCTTTTTGTGTTGGTTTGCCTTTTTTTCTTTTTGATTTGTAGTAGCTCTTGACATATATTCTGGATATGAATACTTGTTGCATATATGTATTGTGAATATCTTCTCCCACTCTGAGTTGCCTTTTCAGAGCGTCTTAATTTTAAATAAACCCCACAAGGTATTCTGGTGCATACTACAATGTGAAAACGACTGGCATGCTTCTTTATTTGGAGAAAGAAAGAACAGCCTCAGCTCTGCATCCAGATTGTCAGTAGTATGATCTGGTTGGTCTATAGTATGATAATTTTGCAAAATGGGATGGAAACAGTGTGCTTTGGAAGATGTTTTTGCATTTCATCTTGAGTATAGGTGAAAGAGTTTGGAATTTTGTGATATTTTAAAGGGATACTAAGGACATACCGAAATTCTGACTGGGGAATTGGAAGACTATTCGGCATTGTTGTCTTGCCCTTCTACTTTGAATTTTGTCCTGCCCTTCCTTTCATCATTAAAATAGTGATATCACTGTTCAGGGTGATACTGAGCAGGCTTCTCTCTGCTGAGCTGGCACACAGCCCTTTCTTCATGGAGGAAAGAACTTTAACAGTGTTTTATTATAAAAGCTGGGCATATCTCTTGGTAGGAGCTTTACAAAGGCCTTAATGGTCACTTAGTGCTTAAGAACACTAGATGAAATGAGAGGTGGCATTAATATTATTAAAACTTGGTAATTAAGATTGCAACTTAATACCACTTTTTTTTTAGGGAGGGGTGCTGGTGCCTTCCTCAACTTGTTCTCTATCCATTGTATTTCCTGTAAACTGGTAGTCAGTTCTAGAAATTTTAATAGATTTAGGTTCTTCTTTTTTTTTTTTTAGGAGGGGAGCAAGAATTCCTAGGTGATGGTATGAATTTCCTATTGCATCACATCAGAAGATACATGTCTGGTTGTTTCACTTTTTGTGATGCTGCTTCATCAGTGGGTTTTCATGTTTTCAGTTAAATTCATCCATTTTAAAGCTCCTCATGAATCTTTCACGTAATGTTCATGTTCGGCCAGCTTCTGACCCCCTCTGCCCTTTCAACTCCCATCCAGACAGGAGCCACTCATATAGTCTCATGTGTCTCCTTGATCCAAGAAGCCCACTCATCACCAGCATTATCTTCTATCCCATAGCCCAGTCCAATCCCTGTCTGAAGAGTTGGCTTTGAGAATGGTTCCTGTCTTGGGCTAATAAAAGGTCTGGGGGCCATGACCTCCAGGCTCCTTTCAGTCTCAGTCAGACCATTAAGTCTGGTCTTTTTAGAAGAATTTGAGGTCTACATCCCAATGCTCTGCTGCTCCCTCAGGGGTTCTCTGTTGTGTTCCCTGTCAGGGCAGTCATCGGTTGTAGTTGGGCACCATCTGGTTCTTCTGGTCTCAGGCTGATGTAGTCTCTGGTTTATGTGGCCCTTTCTGTCTGGCTCATAATTACCTTGTATCTTTGGTGTTCTTCATTCTCCTTTGCTCCAGGTGGGTTGAGACCAATTGATGCATCTTAGATGGCCATGAGCTAGCTTTTAAGACCCCAGATGGCACTCACCAAAGTGGGATGCAGAATGTTTTCTTAATAGATTTTATTATGCCAATTGACCTAGATGTCCCCTGAAACTATGGTCCCCAAACCCCTGCTACACTGGCCTTCAAAGCGTTCAGTTTATTCAGGAAACTTCTTTGCTTTTGGTTTAGTCCAGTTGTACTGACCTCTCTTGTATAGTGTGTTGTCTTTCCCTTCACCTAAGATAGTTTTTTTTTTTTAAGATGGTTTTTGCTTACTATCTAATTAGTGAATACTGCTCTCCCTCCCTCCCTCCCCACTCTCGTAACCATCAAAGAATATTTTCCTCTCTGTTTAAACTATTTCTTGAGTTCTTATAATAGTGGTCCTGTACAATACTTGTCCTTTTGCAGCTGACTAATTTCACTCAGCATAATGCCTTCCAGATTTCTCCATATTATGAAATGTTCACAGATTCATCATTGTTCTTTATTGATGTGTAGTATTCCATTGTGTGAATATACTATAATTTACTTATCCATTCATCCATTGGTGGGCACATTGGTTGCTTCCATCTTTTTGCTATTGTAAACAGTGCTGTAGTGAACATGGGTGTGTATACATCTGTTCGTGTAAAGGCTCTTATTTCTATAGGATAAATTCCAAGGAGTGGGCTTGCTGGATCATATGGTAGTTCTATTTCTGTTTCTATTTTATGGTAGTTCTATTTCTAGCTTTTTAAGGAAACGCCAAATCAATTTCCAGAGTGGTTGTATCATTTTACATTCCCACCAGCAATATGTAAGTGTTCCAGTCTCTCCACAACCTCTCCAGCATTTATTATTTTGTGTTTTTTGGATTAATGCCAGCCTTGTTGGAGTGAGATGGAGTCTCATTGTAGTTTTGATTTGCATTTGTCTAATGGCTAATGATCATGAGCGTTTCTTCATGTGTCTGTTAGCCACCTGAATGTCTTCTTTAGTGAAGTGCCTGTTCATATCCTTTGCCCATTTTTAATTGCATTATTTGTCTTTTTGTAGTTGAGTTTTTGCAGCATCATGTAGATTTTAGAGATCAGATGCTGATCAGAAATGTCATAGCTAAAAACTTTTTCCCAGTCTGTAGGTAATCTTTTTACTCTTCTGTTGAAGTCTTTGGATGAGTATAGGTGTTTAATTTTTAGGAGCTCCCATTTATCTAGTTTCTCTTCTGGTGTTTGTGCATTGTCCCTATTTTTTCTTCCATAATCTTTATTGTTTTAGATTTTATATTTAGGTCTTTGATCCATTTTGAGTTAGTTTTTGTGCATGGTGTGAGGTATGGGTCTTGTCTGATTTTTTTGCAGGTGCAGTCTCTTGTTTGAGTTACTCCCAAATTATATTATTTTGAACGACAAAGTACAATTAGGGAAGACAAATTTTCCAGAAATGACCTAACTGAGTATTAATTTTGGATTCTTGTTGAGGTATCAATTGAATCAGTATAAAAGAACAAAATGATATTTAACACAGGTTTGCTAATTATTTCTGGGGTTATAACCTGACAATTACAGTGAGAAGTTAAGGGTATCACCAATAGCAAATGGACACCTGTGATTTGAGATTAAAGTAAGACATAACTCACTAATATCAAAGATGCTATTTCTCAAACAACTTAAATAGAAATGAATGTAATGTGCTCTAGAGAACTGTATTGTTTTTTTCCAAAATCAACCCTAGTGATTGTGAAGAGACAGATGTCTAAAAAATGAAGAGTTTAAATAAAATGGTTTTGTAAAATGTGAGTGGAAAAGAGCAATATTTCTAAAATAGAATCTTAAAATGTAATTTAAAATAGATATTTATATGCATGTTAAATTAATCAGATATTAACTAATATATTTTACTATTTTACTTATAGTCTTAGAAGTGTGTATGTATTCAACTTGGCTATGAGACTTTTAGGAGAAAGGTAGAGTAGGGAATCTTCTCATTGTCTTATATTTAACAACTCCTTATTTTTTTTTTTATTAAGCTATGTAATTTTTTTAGTGATGTAATTTTAAAAGAAAAAAGTTTTTAAACCTATGTCGAAATATTTAATTAACATTAGTATTTGACCTGCAAATATTCTTTTGTAAGATTTTAATACTTAGAGCACATTTATCCTACAGCGCTAAAAGTAAACGTAACTTTATGCTTTCTTGGTAAAGATGAAAAACTTAAATGTTTCTATACCCTTGTATAGGCAATATGAAGATTTCCTTGAAGATCTCGAAGAAGATGAGGCAATTAGAAAAAATATCAACATTTACCGAGGTTGGTTTTTGAGGAGTGTTTGACTTAAGCCATATCTTGTGTGTGTGTGGATTTATTACCGGTAGCATGAGTATTTTGATATCTTAAACTTTGATTATCATTGTTTGTTTTTTAAACTACTCTGTAGTCACACTTTTTTAAAAAATAGTATTTGCAGAGCAGTAAGACAGTAAAATATTTTCTGTACCACATTTGGTATCATTTGCATCTCAGCCTGATTCCTCAGATTGCTGGCCTCTATACTAATGGTGGTTTTTTATACTAGTGGAGGAAACCCTGGTGGCATAGCGGTCAAGTGCTACAGCTGCTAACCAAAAGGTTGGCAGTTCAAGTCCACCAGGTGCTCCTTGGAAACTCTATGGGGCAGTTCTACTCTGTCCTATAGGGCCGCTATGAGTCGGATCGACTTGACAGCAGTGGGTTTGGGTTTTTTTTATATTAGTGGAAATTTCATACATTTGTACACGTCATTCATTTAGTGCATATTTGAATGCCTGCTCTAGATATGATCCAGAAGCCTCTGATCAAACAAAAACCCAAAAACCCATTGCTGTCGAGTCAATTCCAACTCATAGCAACCCTACAGAACTGCCCCATAGGGTTTCCAAGGAGTGGCTAATGGATTCTAACTGCTAACCTTTTGGTTAGCAGCCAAGCTTTAAACCACTGTGCCACCAGGGCTCCCCTGATCAAACATAGTTAGATAAAAACAGTGGTGTGGTCGGGGGGAGGGCAGGTATTTGTATATTTCCATATTTATATTCGTTTGAAATCTTTCTTGTATTTTTTTCTTAGATTCTACCATCCCTGTGGAAGGTGATGCAGATGATGAAGGAGCACCTCGAATTAGTCTGGCTGAAATGCTTGAAGACCTTCACATTTCCCAGGATGCCACTGGTGAAGAAGGTGCATCAATGATGACAGAATGAGATCATGCTGTAGACTTTTCACATCTGTGAACTTCAGGGAATTGGACAGAATAATTTTTTCCGAGTATTCCATCTATGTCTCCATATTGAAAGAAGAGAAGTTTAGCTTGGAACATGAATAAACATGAGTATTTTGATTGCTCACTCAAAGCGCTGAAAAACATGGATGACTTTGAAATTTTAGATAACAAAAAATATGAAGAATGTAATTATTACTGATATTTAGGCCACTTCTGAACTTGTAGAGTTTTATCACATTGCTTTTTAGCGTACTGTGATGCTAGATTTGGAAGCTCAACTTATTAACTAGATTTTCAAGCATATAACAAGCTTTTACATTCTTTTCACATAGATTGATTTAGTAAAAGAGCTTATAAAAATTGTTTTAGCGTAAACTTATTACACACTTTGATCCACTTTAGATTATTTTTATGTTGTTGAGTTTAAGATGTTGAGGCTCAGCTTATCACCAGGCATTTGGAAGGAAAGTTAGTCTTTATTTCTTCATAAAGTTAACATCTTTAAATACTGTTAGACTGGGGGTTGTCTTGATTTTTATTACAGTAGAAGAAAATACATTTAAAATAGTTGCGGAATTTGAGCAAACAATCTTTATTTATAAAAGTTTAAATTAAAAAAATAGTACTTCTGTTAATTTTGCCTGTGCCTGCAGCTCAGGAAAGTAGCTGCTTTTGTCATAAAAATGTTTTCCTATCATTTCAAGGATTTCGTTGTAAGTTTTGATTATGATTTGAGAAGGAAGGAATTTGCTGTCATTGAACATGTCACTGTTCAGAAGAGTAATAGATACCAGGATATTGATGATGAACTAACAAAATTGGGCTACATGCTTTTTAAAACCATGAATAAGGTTTGAATGAGGAATGCCTTACATTCTTGAAAGAAAACCCTTGAAGTATTAAGCTCCCATTTTTGTAAGGAAGATCAGACGTACTAATTATACCAGAACTAAGAGCTAATTCGTTAATTCTATGTGTGATGTTGTTAGGTGCTGTCCAGTCAGTTTTTGAATCATAGGGACCCCATCTGATAGAACTGCCTCATAGGGTTTTTTAGGTTGTTTTTTTTTTTTAATATATTGGAGCAGGTTGCCGGGTCTTTCTCTTGTGCAGCTGCTGGATGGATTTGAACTGCCAGCCTTTCGGTTAGCAGTTGAGTGCTTAACCACTGTGCCACCAGGGCTCCTTAATTCTGTGTATACCACCAAATAAAGAGACTGAGCAAGTGTGAATAGAACATTTTCTTTTTTTTAAGGATTGCATACCCCAATTCTAAAGTTTTGAATGAAGGCCTGAACTTTCTAAAGTGGCTTCCTTTTTGTCTACGTAGTCGGTTAAAGTTATAGAACTAAGAGCTATGTCCTTTTCTTTTTCACGGTAATCTAACGGGGATGCCAAGTTCTTCACAGGTGAGCTTGACCATAGCCAGTTCACGCTTGTGGTCTGTGTTTTACCTCTTCTTTATCAAGACTTTTAAAAGTATGAAAATAGAAACATTTCCGCCCTTTTTTGTGTGTCACTGAAGTGATGGCATCAACGTCATATTTAAATGAAAGGGTATCTAATGTAGCTTTCTAAGGTAGAATTGTTATGTTCTTTAAGTGCTTGTTATATATGATTTTTCCACTGAAAAATAGTTTCCCACCATTCCAATTTGGTCTTAACTGTTTTTGATGATGTGTCTTTACGAGTAATGAAATCTGTTGGTTGAAAGAAAGCTGTGACAAGGTAAAGGAATATAGCTAAGACAAAAACTTAGTAAAGAACTTGCACAGAAGTTATATGACCTTGATAAATCTACCATTTTAGAGTTTGGTTTCCAGGCTTGCAGGTTCTAAAATCTTCTTACTGAAGTCCCAAAGTTTATATTACTTGGGGACGCTGGTATTGATTAATTCACAAGAAGCTGATTAGTAACCCAGTTCATAAATATCTTACAATTCAATATGATCATTATCTTCCTTTGTAGCCGGATTTGCTCTTGAAGCTGCTGTCTATAGTTAGAAGTTCCTTGATGAGCAAGGAAACAGGAGACAGAGTTGGTTGTGTAATTTAAATGTTTAATAATATCAAGTTAATTCCTTGCCACAGTAAAAAAAAAAAAAAGCTGCCTTTGAGTTCATTTTTACTCAATGGCAACCATGTGTGTATCAGAGTAGAATTGTGCTTCATAGAGTTTTCAATGACAGATTTTTCAAAAGTACCTTTTTTTACACAAATAACACACATATGTTTTTTCGCCAACTGCTCAAACCTCCCCTTCCAGCACTGTTTTCATAAATGGGCTAGGCCACTGCATTAAATGTGTGAGTGCGTTATTTGGGAAAAAATATGGTATATCACCAGGACTTTCTTCCAGGGAGCTTCTGGGTGGATTTGAACCTCCAACCCTTTGGTTGGCAGCTGAACTTAGGAACTTCATGCTGTGTGCTGGGGACTTAGGAACTTCATGCTGTGTGCTGGGGACATACCCCTTGCATAGTACTGAGCCATTGCCAGAGTTTTCCTTAGAGTCTAGTAGATGTGTTCATGTTGACTTGATCAGATATTTCTTGCCCAAGGGACATTTGTATTTTTTAATGGCTTATTTTTAATTTTGACATAATCTCAGACTTAAAAAAAAGGTGCAAGAGTAGTACAAAAAATTCCTGGGTACCTTTCACTGAGATTTGCCAAATATTAACATTTTACTTCATTTGCCTTGTACAAGTCTCTCTTTGTCTCCCTTTCTCTTTATCTCTGTTATTCCTGGATCTTTTAAAACTAAGGTACAGACCTCATGCCCCTTTAACCCTAAAATACAGTTTTACTGTCAACTTGTGATGTGTTCTTTAACTTTATGATTTGCTTTTTATGTATCATATAAATGGAATCATATAGTATGTAGCCTTTTGAGTCTGGGTTCTTTCATTTAGTGCAATGCATTTCAGATTCAACCAACTTGTTACATATATAAAGAGTTTATTCCTTTTTATTTCTGAGTAGTATTGCATTTTATGATGTACTACAGTTTGTCCATTTCGCTGTTGAGAGACATTTGAGTTGCTTCCAATTTTTGATGACTAGGAGTAAAGTTACTCTGAACAATTTTGTACAGATTATCATTCTGTTTGGGTAAATAACTAGGAATGGGATTGCTGGGTCCTGTGGTAATTGTAGGGGCTCTTAACAATGGTTAAGTGCTTGACTGCTAATCAAAAGGTTAGAGCTTTTAGCCTACCAGCAACTGCGTAGGAGAAAAGACCTGACAATCTGCCCCTATAAAGGTTGTTGTGAGCTGTCAAGTTGAGTCTGACTCAGTGAACCTACAGGACACCGTAGAACTGCCCCATAGGGCTTCCTAGCTGTAATCTTGACAGGAGCAGATTACGAGATCTTTTCTTCTGTGGAGATGCTGGTGGGTTCAAACTGCCGACCTTTTGGTTAGCACTTGAGCTCGTAACCATTGCAGCAGCAGCACTCCTTCAATGAAGATTACAGCCTAGAAAACCATGTAGGACAGTTTTATTCTGTCCTTCAGAGTCACTATCAGCCAGAATCAACTCGGTGGCATACAGCAACAACATGGCAAGTATATATTTAACTTTATAAAGATCTGCCAAACTGTTTTTCAAAGTGGCTGTGCCATTTTGTGTTCCCACCAGCAGTGTGGGAATGCATCGTTGTTAGTACTTAGTGTTGCCACTTTTTTCATTTGAGCCATTCTAATAGGTGGGTGATGGTGTCCTTTGGGTGGTTTTAATTTTCACATCCCTAATGGCTAATGATGTTGAGCATCTTTTCATGTATTTTTATATTGTGGGGACTTGTGTGTTGCTGTGATGCTGGAAGCTATGCCAGCGGTATTCAAATACCAGCAGGATCACCCATGGTGGACAGGTTTCAGGTGAGCTTCCAGACTAAGACAGGCTAGAAAGAAGGACCTGGCTGTATATTTCTGAAAAAAAAAATAGCCAGTGAAAACCTTATGAATAGCAGTAAAACATTCTCTGTTAACAGTGCTGGAAGATGAGCCCCTCAGGTTGGAAGGCACACAAAAGACGACTAGGGAAGTGCTGCCTCAAAGTAGAGTTGACCTTAATGATGTGGATGGAGGCAAAGTTTTGGCACCTTCATTTGCTGAGGTGGCGTGACTCCAAGTGAGAAGAAACAACTGCAAACATCCATTAATCAAAAACTGGAATGTATGAAGTATGAATGTAGGAAAATTGGAAATCATCAAAAATGAAATGGAACATATAAAGATAGATATCCTAGGCATTGGTGAGCTGAAATGGACTGGTATTGGCCATTTTGAATCAAACACTCATATGGTTTACTATGTTGGGAATGACAAATTGAACAGTAATGACATTGCAGTCATCGTCAAGAACATTTCAAGATCTGTCCTGAAGTACAGTGCTGTCAGCGATAGGATAATATCCATATGCCTACAAGGAAGACCAGTTAATACGATTATTATTCAAACTTATGCACCAACCACTAAGGCCAAAGATGAAGAAAGTGAAGGTTTTTACCAACTTCTGCATTCTGAAATTGAATATGCAGTCAGGATGCATTGATAATTACTGGTGATTGGCATGCGAAAGTTGGAAATAAAGAAGGACCGGTAGTTGGAAAATATGGCTTTGATTAGAGAAAGGATGCTAGAGATCACGGGATAGAATTTTGCAAGACCAATGACTTCTTTATTGCAAATACCCTTTTTCAGCAACATAAATGGCCACTGTACACATGGGCCTCACCAGATGAAATACACAGGAATCAAGTTGACTACATCTGTGGAAAGAAACGATGGAAAAGCTTGATATTGTCAGGACAAGGCCAGGGGCTGACTGCGGAACAGACCATCAATTGCTCATAGGCAAGTTAAAATTGAAGCTAATGAAGATTACAGCAACTCCAAGAGAGCCAAAGTATGACCTTGAGTTTACCCCCCCTGAATTTAGAGACTATCTCAAGAATAGGTTTGACACATGAGCACTAATGACCAAAGACCAGATGAGCTGTGGGATGACATCAAGGACATCATACATCAAGAGGTCATTAAAAAGACGGAAAGAAATAAATGACCAAAATGGATGTCAGAAGAGACTGAAACTTGCTCTTAAATGTCAGGTAGCTAAAGCTAATAGGAGAAATGATGAAGTAAAAGAGCTGAACAGAGCATTTCAAAGGGCGGCTCAAGAAGACAAAGTATTGTAATGAAATGTGCAAATACCTGGAGTTAGAAAACCAAACAGGAAGAATGTGTGTGGCATTTCTCAAGCTGAAAGAACTGAAGAAAAAATTTAAGCCTTGAGTTGCAATAGTGAAGAATTCTATTGGCAGAATATTGAATGACTCAGGAAGCTTCAAAAGAAGATGGAAGGAATACAGAGTCACTGTGTCAAAAAAATGGGTTGACGTTCAGTCATTTCAGGAGGTAGCATATGATCAAGAACCAATGGTACTGAAGGAAGAAGTCAAAGCTGCACTGAAGGCATTGGCAAAAAACAACAATCCAGGAATTGACAGAATACCAGTTGAGATGTTTCAGCAAACCAATACAGCACTGGAAGTGCCTACTCGTCTTTGCAAAGAAGTTTGGAAGACAGCTACCTGGCCAACTGACTGGAAGAGATCCATATTTATGCCTATTCCAAAGAAAGGTGATCCATCCAAACGTGGAAATTATTGAACAATATCATGAATATTACACACAAGTAACATTTTGCTGAAGATCATTCAAAAGCAGTTGCAGAAATACATAGACAAAGAACTGCCAGAAATTCAAGGTGGATTCAGAAGAGGACATAGAACAAAAGATGCCATTGCTGTTTTCAGATGATTCCTGGCTGGAAGCAGAAATACCAGAAAGATGTTTACCTGTGTTTTACTGACTATGCAAAGGCACTCGACTGTTGGATAGCAACAAATTATGGATAACATTGGGAAGAATGGGAATTCCAGAACATTTAACTGTGCTCATGAGGAACTGTACATAGATCCAGAGGCAGTCGTTCGAGCAGAACTAGGGGATACTGTGTGATTTAAAGTCAGGAAAGATGTGCCTCAGGGTTGTATCCTTTCCCTGTACTTAGTATGTATGCTGAGCAAATAATCCAAGAAGCTGGACTATGTGAAGAAGAATGCAGCATCAGGATTGGAGGAAGACTCATAAACAACCTGTGTTACGCTGATGACACAACCTTGCTTACTGAAAGTGAAGAGGACTTAAAGCACTTAACTGATGAAGTTCAAAGGCTACAACTTTCAGTATGGATTATACCTCAACATGAAAATCCTCACAACTGGACCAGTAAGGAACATCATGATAAATGGAGAAAAGATTGCATTTGTCAAGGACTTCCCTTTACTTGGATCCACAGTCAACACCCATGGAAGCAGCAGTCAAGAAATCAGATGACACATTGCATTGGGCAAATCTGCTGCAAAAGACCTTTTCAAAATGTTAAAACCAAAGATGTCACTTTAAGTACTAAGGTGCACCCGACCCAAGCCATAGTGTTTTCAATTGCCTCATATACATATGAAACCTGGGCAGTGAATAAGGAAGACTGACGAATTGATGCCTTCAAATTATCGTTTTGGCAAAGAATATTGAATATACCATGGACTGCCAAAAAAATGAACAAATTTGTCTTGGAAGAAGTGCACCCAGAATGCTCCTCAGAGGGAGGATGGTGAGACTTCGTCTCATATAGTTTGGACATGTTATCAGGAGGGATCAGTCCCTGGAGAAGGCCATCATGCTTGGTGAAGTAGAGGGTCAGTGAAAAAGAGGAAGGCCCTCAATGAGATGGACAGGCTACAACAATGGGCTCAAGCATAACAGTGACCATGAGGATGGCGCAGGATTGGGCAGTGTCTTGTTCTGTTGTACATAGAGTCGCTGTGAGTTGGTACTGACCTGATGACAGCTAACAAAGTGTTATCTATCTTTGGTGAAGTGGCTTTTTTTGTTGTTGTTTGTTTTCTTATTGTTGAATATAATTTTTGCTTTGATGCTCAAATTTTCCCAAAATTGGCTAGTGGGAACTCCTTCAAGCTGGCTCCAGTGTCCTTTTGATAGGTACGTTTTCCATTTATTTTACCTTTTTCATGGTTGTTGTGTGCCATCGAGTAAATTCTGGTTAGGGACCCTATGGGTCAGAGTAGAATTGCCACATAGGGTTTCCTTAGGCTGAAATCTTTACAGTAGCAGATCACTAGGTCTTTTCTCCCACAGAGCTGCTGGTGGGTTCAAGCTGCTGACATTTTGGTTTGTAGCCTAGAGCTTAACCATTGCTCCACCAGGGCTCGTTTGTTCATTGTTTCTGATATTATAATGTTTAACTCCTAGGGTAGGTTTTTTGAGTTTCCCTGGGGCAGGCCCCATTTGCAGTCTGCTCTGTGCTTATTTTGCTTTCATGATATAGCAACAGTTTTAAAATTAGGCCAGCCTTAGTTGAGACTTCCTGTGACTTGACGAATCATGAAACAAGAGTATAAAAAAATAACCTAGATGTAAGGACTGTTCATCCTGTTTATCACTTCTACCACATGGTGAAATAGCTTTACCAATTCAATGGTGAGCCTTAATGAAGGTAAGAGGTCAGTCTAGATATGATTTTTTTGAACTTAGTATCTGATGAAAATACTCAATTTTAGTTCTTTGATACATTTTGAAAGAACTGCCTTATTGCCTAGGGAACAGGCATGATTCAGGGTGTATTCTGGTAAAACAAGATCTCTATAGCATCTAAAAGTTAGTGGTTAAGCACTCAGCGGCTGGAACCCTCCAGCTGCTATGTGGGAGAAAGATGGGGCAGTTAGCGTCCATAGAGATTACAGCCTTGGAAACCCTACTTGGTCAGTTCTACTCTGTCCTATAGGGTCGCTATGAGTCAGAATCGAGTAGATGGCACAATGGGTTTGATTTGGTTTGGTTTAGGAGTAGGTTTGACAGCCACTGTGTTTCTGTGGCAATCCTGCTTACGCTGTTTGCTGGAAGTTTTTGTGGAATCAGCACTGTAGTGGTGTCTGTCACACATTTTTCTTCTGACTCAATTTCATATACATGTAGGTATTTGTAACCTACTTCACAGCATTTTCAGAGCCCTGGTGCAGTGGTTAAGAGCTCAGCTGCTCACCAAAGGGTTGGCAGTTCAGATCCAGTAGCCACTCCTTGGAAACCTTTCGGGCAGTTCTACTCTGTCTTGTAGGGTTGCTATGAGTCAGAATCAACTTGATAGCAGTGGGTTTTTTCACAGCAATTTGAGTATTTAGGTACATGGAAATAATTTAGGATAATACATGTACTAGCACTAGCTTATAAAGTGCTTAACAAGTAATTGTTCTGGGGAGGCTCTATTATATGGAAATAATGTGTTTTGAAGTCACCTTACCTCCTGTTTATTAAGCCGTGTGACTTAAACTTTCTGAACCTGTTTCCTCATCTTGTAAAAGGGTGTTGTACTGTTCACTACAGAGTATTGCTAAAATTCTTAACATAGTATATAACAAATTTTAATTTTTCAACAAATAGTATCTGCTTTTAAAATTTATAATCACAGTTCTAATGTTTAGTGTTTAAATGAATCGGGCACAAGACAAATTTTATATGCATACGCTTTTGGGTACACTTTAGAGCAGCATATTACTTATTCTAGAGAATGTGTATGGCACAGCAACTTATAAAGACAAAAGGATAAATGGCCCAAATCCCAGCTCAAGGGGATGATCACTGTTAACATTTTGGTATCTTTCTCTTTTAAAAAAATTACTTTTTAAGAACAGTTTTAGCTGTACAGAAAAATTAGAAGATAGTATGGTGAGTTCCCATATACCCCACGATGTTCTCTATTAATAAAATCTTATATTAGTACATTTGTTTAAAAAAAATTTTTTTTTTTTTTATTGATGCATCATTATTAACAAAAGTCCATAGTTTATTTAGATTTTCTTAGTTTTACTTAATGTTCCTTTTCTTTTCTAGAATCCCACTCAGGATACCACATTACACTTAGTTGTCATGTCTCTTTAGGCTTCTCTTGGCTGTGAAAGTTTCTTACACTCTCCTTGTTTTGGATGACTTTCACAGTTTTGAGGCGTATTGGTCAGGTATTTTGTAGGATGCCCCACTATTGGAATTTGATTTTTTTTTTTTATAAGACTGGGTTTATGGGTTATTGGGAAAAAGACCACAAAGGTAAAATGCAGTTTTCATAACATCGTATCAAGGGTTATTGTTGTTATTAGGTTGCCGTCCAGTCAGTTCTGACTCACAGCAACCCTGTGTACAACAGAATGAAACACTGCCCTGTCCTGCACCATCCTCAGTCTTTTATGTTTGAGTCTATTGCAGCCACTGTTTCAGCCCATCTCATTGAGGGTCTTCCTCTTTTTCGTGGACCCTCTACTTTACCAAGCGTGATGTCCTTCTCCAGGGACTGGTCCCTTCTGATAACACGTCCAGAGTACGTGAGACAAAGTCTCACCACCCTTGCTTCCAAGGAGTACTCTGGCTGTACTTCTTCCAAGACAGACTTGTTCTTCTGGCATTCAGTATTCTTTGCCAATACTTTAATTCAAAGGCATCAGTTCTTCAGTCTTCCTTATTCATTGTCCAGCTTTCACATGCATATAAGGTGATTGAAAATACCATGGCTTGAGTCAGCCGTACCTCAGTCTGCAAATAACTTTGCTCTTTAACACTTTAAAGAGGTCTTTTGCAACAGATGCAATGCGTCATCTGACTACTTGACTGCTGCTTCCATGGGTGTTGATTGTGGATCCAAGTAAAATGAAATCCTTGACAACTTCAATCTTTTTCCCATTTATCATGGTGTTCCTTACTGGTCCAGTTGTGAGGACTTTTATTTTCTTTATGTTGAGGTGTAATCCATACTGAAGGCTGTAGTCTTTGATCTTCATCAGTAAGTGCTTCAAGTCCTCTTCACTTTCAGCAAGCAAGGTTGTGCCATCTCCATATCACAGGCTGTTAATGAGTCTTCCTCCAATCCTAATGCTGCATTCTAATTCATATAGTTCAGCTTCTTGGATTATCTGCTCAGTATACAGATTGAATCCACAAAAGGATACAACCCTGAGGCACATGTTTCCTGATTAAACCACACAGTATCCTATCCCCCTGTTCTGTTCAAACAACTGCTTCTTGATCTATGTACAGGTTCTCCTGAGCACAATTAAGTGTTCTGGAATTCCAGTTCTTTGCAGTGTTACCTGTAATTTGTTATCATCCATACAGTTGAGTGCCTTTGCATAGTCAATAAAACTCAGGTGAACATCTTTCTGGTATTCTGTGCCTTTAGCCAAGATCCATCTGACATCGGCAATGATATCCCTCATTCCAAGGCCTGTTCTGAATCCAGCTTGAACTTCTTGCAGTTCTGTATGTACTGCTGAATGATCTTCAGTGAAATTTTACTAATGTGAGATATTACTGGAGCCCCGGTGGTGCAGTGGTTAAGAACTTGGCTGTTAACCAAAGGTTGGCAGTTGGAGTCCACCACCTGCTCCTTGGAAACCCTATGGAGCAGCTCTACTCTGTTCTATAGAGTTGCTATGAGTTGGAATTGAATTGATGGCAATTGGGGGGGAGGATGATATTAATGATATTTTTCAGTAATTTCTGCATTCTCTTGAATCACCTTTCTTTGGAATAGGTATAAATATGGATCTCTTCCGGTTAGTTGACCAGGTAGCTGTCTTCCAAATTTTTTTTACATAGCTTCTCCAGCACTGTATCTGTTTGTTGAAACATCTCAATTGGTAAATTGGTGTTCTGTCAATTCCTAGAACCTTGTTTTTCATCATTCCCTTCAGTGCAGCTTGGACTTGGCTTCCTTCAGTTCCATCTGTTGATCTTATGCTACCTTCTGAAATGGTTGAACGTTGACCAAATCTTTTTGGTACAGTGACTGTGTATTCCTCCCATCTTCTTTTGATGCTTCCTGCTTGTTTAATATTTTCTCCGTAGAATCCGTCACTATTGCCACTTGAGGCTTGAAGTTTTTATTCAGTTCCCTCAGCTTGAGAAATGCCATACATGTTCTTTCCTTTTGGTTTTCTAACCCCAGGTCTTTGCACATTTCATTATAATACTTTGTCTTCTTGAGCTGCCCTTTGAAATATTCTCTTCGGCTCGTTTACTTCATTATTTCTTCCATTCATTTTAGCTACTCTGCATTCAAGAGCAAGTTTCAGAGTCTCTTCTGACATCCATTTTGGTCTTTTCTTTCTTTCCTGTCTTTTTAACGATCACTTTCTTCATTTATGATGTCCTTGGTGTCATCCCACAAGTCGTCTGGTCTTTGGTCATTAGTGTTCAATGCGTCAAATCTATTCTTGAGATGGTCTCTAAATTCAGGTGGGTATACTGAAGGTCATATTTCGGCTCTCGTGGACTTTAATTTTCTTCAGTTTCAACTTGAACTTGCATAGGAGCAATTGATGATCTGTCCTGCAGTCAGCCTCTCACCTCATTCAGAGTGATGATAATGAGCTTCTCCATCGTCTCTTTCCACAGATATAGTTGATTTGATTCCTGTGTATCCTGTCCGGCAAGGTCCATGTGTATCGTGGCCTTTTATGTTATTGAAAAAAGTATTTGCCATGAAGAAGCTGGTCTTGCAAAATTATGTCGTGAAATATCTGGCGTTGTTTCCGTCACCAAGGCCATACTCTCCAAGTACTGATCCTTCTTTGTTTCCAACTTTGACATTCCAATCACCAGTGATTATCATTGCATCTTGATTGTATGTTTGATCAATTTCAGACTGCAAAGGTTGACAAAAATCTTCCATTTCCTCATCTTTGGCATTAGTGGTTGGTGTGCAAATTTGAATAATAGTCATATTAACTGGTTTTCCTTGTAGGCATGGATATTATCCTATCACTGACAGCACTGTACTTCTGAATAGGTCTTGAAATGTTCTTTTTGATGGTGAATGCGATGCCATTCCTCTTCAATTTTTCGTTCCAGCATAGTAGACCATATGGTTGTCTGATTCAAAATGACCAATGCCATTCCTTTCAGCTCACTAATACCTAGGATATTAGTTTATGCATTCCATTTCATTTTTGACATCTTCTGATTTTCCTAGATTCATACTTCATACATTCCATGTTCTGATTATTAATGAATGTTTGCAATTGTTTCTTCTTATTTTGAGCTGTGCCACCTCAGCAAATGAAGCTCCTGAAAGAAAGCTTGAGTCCATTTATCGTCATTAAGGTCAACTCTACTTTGAGGAGGCAGCTCCTCCCCGCTTGTATTTTGAGTGTCTTCTAACCTTAGGTGCTCATCTTCTGGCACTATACCAGACATTTTGCTGCTATTCATGAGGTTTTCACTAGCCAATTTTTTCAGAAGTAGACCACCAGGTCCTTCCTAGTCTGTCTTAGTCTGGAAATGCTGCTGAAGCCTGTTCACCATGGGTGACCCTACTGATATTTGAATACCAGTGGCATAGCTTCCAGCATCACAGCCAACACACAAGCTACCAGAGTACGACAAACTGACATGTGGGGATATGAAGGGTACATACTATATATGTGACATATCACTCTTGGTATTGACCTTGATCCACCTGGTTGAGGTAGTATTTGTCAAATTTCTTCCTTTCCATGCTGTACACTTTGGAAGGAAATCCACTATCTGCAGGCCACAGTTAAGGAATGGGGAGGTTATTTGCATAAATTATTTGGAATTCTTCTGCATGAGAGATTTGTCTTCCATTTATTTATTCAACCATATATTCATACAACCATATATTTATATCAGTATTAACTCATGAATATTTTGGGGATCATAATCCAATACTACTTTATTGTTCAAATAGTTCCAGCTTTGGCCGTTGGGAGTTCTTTTAGTTGACTCGTATGTTCCTTTGATATACGCCCATCAATGTGGATCTTTTTTTTTTTAAAGCTATTCCTTTCTGGCCTTACAAGGTACAACAGGATCATCTTTTACATCTCCTGTCCTTGTTCTGTTGTTAGGTGCCATCAAGTCGGTTCCAACTCATAGCGACCCTATGCCAAGCAGAACAAAACACAGCCGGGTCCCGCGCCATCCTTACAATCGTTGTTATGCTTGAGCTCGTTGCAGCCACTGTGTCAGTCCACCTCGTTGAGGGTCTTCCTCTTTCCTGCTGACCCTGTACTTTGCCAAGCATGATGTCCTTCTCCAGGGACTGATCCCTCCTGACAACATGTCCAAAGTATGTAAGACGCAATCTTGCCATCCTCGCCTCTAGGGAGCATTCTGGCCGCACTTCTTCCAAGGTCCTTGCTCTAGAACCTGCCATTTTTCCAAGAGGCTCTGGTTCCTTTTATTGGGGAATGATACTAGAAACCAAGGTCTAGGCACCAAGCATGCCCTCTCAGCTAACATGTGTTTATACTAACTTGTGTATGTAAACATATTTATGAATATTCCTCTAAGTAGCCTATGACTCTATGAAGTAAACATAAGTTCATACTGATGATTTATCTCTAATACATTAGCAAATGGATCATTCTTGGTTCCTCCCTTGCTTCTCCTCCAACTCCCACTCCAATAGTGAGAAACTTTGCTCCCGCCATGTGCAATCCATTTAGTCAGTCATTCCATTCTAGTATACATGCATAGCAGTATCAGAATTGTTAACCTATACCAACATGAGAAACTATTAACTACAGTACAGTGGATATGTGCCGTTCCATTGCCGTTTATAGACTTTCTTTGTTTCCACAGTTAGTTACGCCAGCATCTTTTCCCCTCTTTGCCTTTAGTGAGGTTGTTTCATATATCTGTTATACAAATGAGTATCTTGTCACAGTCTGCATTCCTTCCTGGGATTCCCCAAACTCATAAATTATTACTACTTAATTTGCATACATTAAGGCTCATTCTTTGTTATGTAAATATGCATGAGTTTTTACAAATGCTTAATGCTATATCCACCATTACAGTATCACTGCTCTAAAAATCCCTGTTGCTTCACCTATTCACCCCAAATCCCCAACCCCTGGCAACTAGTGATCATTTTACTGTCTGTAATTTTGCCTTTTCCAGATGTCATATAATTTGAATCATACAATATATCCATTTTCAGACTAGCTATACTTTTGAGATTCTTTCATGTTTTTTCATGGCTTAATAGCTCATTTCTTTATTTCATTGAATAATACTCCATTGTATTTATCTACCACAGTCTGTGTACTCATTTGCCTATTGACAGCATGGTTGTTTGCAGGCTCTGGTTATTATTAATAAAGCTGCTATTAACGTTCATGTGCAGGTTTTTGTGAGTGTACGTTTTCAGATCAATTGAGTAAATACCAAGGAGGGTGATTTTTGGGTCCTACTTTTTTTTTTTTTATGGTAAGACTATATGTAGCTTTGTAAGAAACTGCTTACAACTGCTTATAAGAGGCTATATCATATTACAAATCCACTAGTAATGAATGTGAGTTCCTATTGCTCTCCATTTTTGTCAGCTTTTGGTATTGTCAGTTTTTTTGGATTTTAACCATGCAGTTTATGAGAATACCTCTTATAATCTTATCTTCTTGCTTGGTGTATTTTCTCTTTTCACTTATCTCTCCTAACCTCATCAGGTGGGACCAGTCCATAGTGATCTGCTTATTGAACTTCTCTAGCAGTTACCAGTGGTCTTGATTAGTTTTTATATGCCTCCTTGAGTTATTTTCATTATTGTTTTTATATGTATTTGTTTTCCTCTAAAGCTAGACTATACATTTGTTTGGAGCAGCACAGATATAGTACAATCTGAATTGAGTTGACATTTTGAAAAATGATTACTTAAGAGTACATGAAATAAGAAACAGATCTGAATGGATTTGGAGAGGTAGTAAATGAGACTTGTCAAGAGAGTTGTCATGTTGGTCAAGACTTCGTTTTGTTTATAGACCTAAAACCTGCATCTGATTCTATACTTTGGTAAATTTTATGTAACCTGTGCAAACGAGGTTTGCTAATTAACTACATTCATTTAATAATGCATTAATACAAACTGTTCAGCTTAACAGATAAATTGTTGCCTTTGTCAAAAGTACTTTATTCTGGAGGCGGGGCCAAGATGGCTGACTAGGTAGAAGCTACTGCGGATCCCTCTTGCAATAAAGACTCGGAAAAACAAGTGAATCGATCACATACATGACAGTCTATGAACCCTGACCATCAAACACATAACTAAAAAGTTGACCTGAGTGACTGGGGAGCGAAAAGCCGTGCCCTGAAGCAGCGACCGCTTCTAGAACCATCATCCCGTGCCACAGCCTTGAGCCCTCGCAGTTCCTTGGTGCCAAGTGGTGGGGCTGACTGCGGCTTTATGAGGCGGGGCAAGCATGGGACACAGCCCTAACCCCTAACCCCCTGGGGTAACCTTGGTAGACACTCATCCAGTGCAATCAGGCTGCATACTGATGTGGCTGATACGAGAACCGGCAACCACGGGGAAGCAGTGACTGTTTTTGGAGCCTGGAGTGCAGCATCCCAGCCAGGAAAACTTGGCACTGGGCTTTGGACTAGGAGCAGAGGAGCTGACCACGGCTTCTGAGATGACACAAGCACAGGACACAGGCCTGACACTCGGGGGCAGTCTCGACCCAGCCAGCTCACACAGATAAAACAGTCATCACCAAGCAAGATAAGTAACTTTGTCTATATTGCTGGCTGCTACTCTCTCCTATCTATCTGATCCCTCCCCTCCCTACCCCAGGCGGCTTCACTAACATTGGAATTTCCTGGGCCAGGGAGTGAAGTGCTCTGCGGGGTTTGGGGGGGAGTGTTTCCTAACCCATTCTCCTGGCCTGAGAGAAGCAGCTACTAACAACCCAGGGAGAAAAATCCTTCCCTGACTTCCCTAAACTAGAATAAAAATACAGAACCAGCTCCAGCCAAGCATATGAGATCCACGGTCTTTGGCTTTCATCCCTACAGGGAACAAAGTGGCTATTATAATGAAAAGGCAATTCTGATAGAGACCTGACTGTAATTGTTTTAGCAGATCACTAGAAAGACAAGTTTTCCAGGTCTGATATCTCTACCTATTAAACAGAGCCCTCACTGATCCACAGCAGGGAACTGAGGGCTGAAGCTCCACCCAAACTACCTAGCCACCTGGCAAAGGGGCCTGAGGATACTGACGCCTACCAGTCTTTAGAGGTACATGCATTGGGTGCCTAAGGTACAGCTGCAGAGCGCACCCACCAAAGTGCTTTAGGAATAGAGACACACCTACCTCACTGGCACATGGGGGAAGCCTGTCAGGATCCTGCCCTCCTTGGAGTGTGACCCCCTGCTGCTACTAGAATCTGGTGCACACAACTATCACTATTCCTCTAAGTTAATAGGTGACAGTCTACACCACACACTTGGTGACCCAAAATCAGAACACCTAAGCTGATTCTATTCAAGAATAGTGAATGGACTCAGGCTTATATATCTGGTAACAGCCCAAACCAGCTGGTAATAGGACATAAGTGATTCAAAGGTACAACAATTAAGACAGCGCAATCTAGTAGCCCATCTGGGTATACTGAAACAAAATAAAACAAGATAAGACTCAGTGAGCAAACATAAAATAAATCATTACAATATCTTATAGATGGCTTGGAGACAGCAATCGATATCAAATCACATAAAGAAGCAGACCATGGTTGCTTCTACAAATCCCCAAATTAAAGAATCAAAATCTTTCCCAAATGAAGATACCATCCTGGAATCGCCAGATGCAGAATATAAAAAACTCATGTACAGAATGCTTCAAGACATCAGGGATGACCTCAGAAATGAAATAAGACAATCTACAGAAAAAGCCAAGGAACACACTGATAAAGCAGTTGAAGAAATCAAAAAGATTGTTCAAGAACATAGTGGAATAAGCTGCAGGAATCCATAGACAGCATTCAGAAATCCAAAAGATTAACAGTAAAATTACAGAATTAGACAACTCAATAGGAAGTCAGAGGAGCAGAATTGAGGAATTGGAATGCAGAGGGGGGGAGTTGGAGGATAAGGCAATGGACACCAATATAGTTGAAGAAAAATCAGATAAAAGAATTAAATGAAGAAACCCTAAGAGTCATGTGGGACTCTATCAAGAAGAATAACTTGTGTGTGATTGGAGTTCCAGAACAGGGAGGAATAACAGAGAATACAGAGAGAATAGTTGAAGATCGGTTGACAGAAAACTTCCCTGGTATCATGAAAGACAAAAAGGTATCTATCCAAGATGCTCATCGAACCCCATGTAAGATTGACCCAAAAAGAAAATCACAAAGAATTACTATAATGAAACTTGCCAAAACCAAAGATAAAGAGAAAATTTTAAAAGTAGCCAGGGATAAACGAAAAGTCACCTGCAAAGGAGAATCAATAAGGTCAGACTACTCAGCAGAAACTGTGCAGTCAAGAAGGCAATGGGATGACATATATAGAGCACTGAAGGAGAAAAACTGCCAACCAAGGATCATATATCCAGCAAAACTCTCTCTCAAATATGAAGGTGTTTACAAGCTTAGAGAATTTGCAAAAGCCAAACCAAAGCTACAAGAATTACTAAAGGGAATTGGTCAGAAAATCAATAATATCAGATACCAATACAACACAAGGTCACAGAACAGAACATCCTGATATCAACTCAAATAGGGAAATCACAAAAACAAATTCAGATTAATTTTAAAAAGAAAAAAAAATGCTCAAAACAGAGAATCATTGAAGTCATTATGTAAAAGATTACAATAATCAAAAAAAGGGACTAAATACAGGAGGCATAGATCTTCCATCTGGAGAGGAAAACAAGGCGATAAAGGATGATACAAGTTTGGTTTTTACTTAGAAAAATAGGGGTAAATATTAAGGCAACCACAAAGAGGTATAACAATTCCATAACTCAAAATAAAAACCAAGAAAACACAACTCAGCAAACATAAATTCAACTACTATGAAAATGAGGAATACACAATTTACAAAGAAAAACGTCTCAGTACAAAAAAGTAAGTGGGAAAATGAAATTGTCAACAACACACACAAAAAGACATCAAAATGACAGCACTAAACTCATCTATAATTACGCTGAATGTAAATGGACTAAACGCACCAATAAAGAAACAGAGTCTCAGACTGGATAAAGAAACACGATCCATCTATATGCTGCCTACAAGAGGCACACCTGAGACTTAAGAGACACGAACTAAAACTCAAAGAATGGAAAAAAATATATTAAACAAACAGCAATCAAAAAAGAGCAGGAGTGGCAATATTAATTTCTGACAAAATAGACTTTAAAGTTAAATACACCACAAAGGATAAAGAAGGACACTACATAATAATTAAAGGGACGATTTACCCGGAAGATATAACCATATTAAATATTTATGCACCCAATGACAGGGCTGCAAGATACATAAAACAAACATTAACAGAATTGAAAAGTGAGATAGACACCTCCACAATTATAGTAGGAGTGTTCAACACACCACTTTCGGAGAAGGACAGGACCTCCAATAAGAACCTCAATAGAGACACGGAAGACCTAATTGCTACCATCAACCAACTTGACCTCATAGACTTATACAGAACACTCCACCCAACAGCTGCAAAGTATACTTTTTTTTTCCTACCACACATGGAACATTCTCTAGAATAGGATTAGGTCATAAAACAAACCTTCACAGAATCCAAAACATCAAAATATTACAAAGCATCTTCTCAGACCACAAGGCCATAAAAGTAGAAATCAATAACAGAAAAATCAGGGAAAAGAAATCAAATACTTGGAAACTGAACAATACCCTGCTGAAAAAAGACTGGGTCATAGAAGACATTAAGGAGGGAATAAAGAAATTCACAGAATGCAATGAGAATGAAAATACTTCCTATCAAAACCTCTGGGACACAGCAAAAGCAGTGCTCAGGGGTCAATTTATATCGATAAATGCACACATACATAAAGAAGAAAGAGCCAAAATCAGAGGACTGTCCCTACAACCTGAACAAATAGAAAGCAAACAACAAAAGAATCCATCAGGCACCAGAAGAAAACAAATAATAAAAATTAGAGCTGAACTAAATGAAATAGAGAACAGAAAAACAATTGAAAGAATTAACAAAGCCAAAAGCTGGCTCTTTGAAAAAATTAACAAAATTGATAAACCATTGGCCAGACTGGCTAAAGAAATACAGGAAAGGAAACAAATAACCTGAATAAGAAATGAGATGGGCCATATCATAACAGACCCAACTGAAATTAAAAGAATCCTATCAGATTATTATGAAAAATTGTACTCTAACAAATTTGCAAACCTAGAAGAAATGAATTCCTGGAAAAACACTACCTACCTAAACCAACACAATCAGAAGTAGAACAACTAAATAGACCCATAACAAAAAAAAGAAATTGAAAAGGTAATCAAAAAACTCCCAACAAAAAAAAGCCCTGGCCTGGATGGCTTCACTGCAGGGTTCTACCAAACTTTTAGAGAAGAGTTAACACCAGTACTACTAAAAGTATTTCAAAGCATAGAAAATGATGGAATACTACCTAACTCATTCTATGAAGCCAGCATACCCCTGATACCAAAACCAGGTAAAGACACTATAAAAAAAGAAAATTACACACCTATATCCCTCATGAACATAGATGCAAAAGTCCTCAACAAAATTCTAGCCAATAGAATTCAACAACATATCAAAAAAATAATCCACCATGACCAAGTGGGATTTATACCAGGTATGCAAGGTTGGTTCAATATTAGAAAAACCATTAATGTAATCCATCACATAAATAAAGCAAAAGACAAAAACCACATGATGTTATCAATTGATGCAGAAAAGGCATTTGACAAAATCCAACACCCATTCATGATAAAAACTCTCAGCAAAATAGGAATTGAAGGAAAATTCCTCAACATGATAAAGGGCATGTGTACAAAGCCAACAGCCAACATCACTCTAAATGGAGAGAGCCTGAATGCATTTCCCTGGAGAACGGGAACCAGACAAGGATGCCCTTTATCACTGCTCTTATTCAACATTGTGCTAGAGGTCTTAGCCAGGGCAATTAGGCTAGACAAAGAAATAAAGGGTATCCAGATTGGCAAGGAAGGAGTAAAATTATCTCTATTTGCAGATGACATGATCTTATACACAGAAAACCCTAAGGAATCCTCCAGAAAACTACTGAAACTAATAGAGGGGTTTGGCAGAGTCTCAGGTTATATGATAAACATACAAAAATCACTTGGATTCCTCTACATCAACAAAAAGAACATCGAAGAGGAAATCACCAAATCAATACCATTCACAGTAGCCCCCAAGAAGATAAAATACTTAGGAATAAATCTTACCAAAGATGTAAAACACCTATACAAAGAAAACTACAAAGTACTAGTGCAAGAAACTAAAAGGGACCTATATAAGTGGAAAAACATACCTTGCTCATGGATAGGAAGACTTAACATAGTAAAAATGTCTATTCTACCAAAACCCGTTTATATATATGATGCACTTCTGATCCAAATTCCAATGACATTTTTTAATATGATGGAAAAACAAATCACCAACTTCATATGGAAGGGAAAGAAGCCCCAGATAAGTAAAGCATTACTGAAAAAGAACAAAGTGGGAGGCCTCACGCTAGCTGGTTTTAGAACATATTATATGGCCACAGTAGTCAAAACAGCCTGGTACTGGCACAACAACAGGCACATAGACCAATGGAACAGAACTGAGAACCCAGATATAATTCCATCCACATATGAGCACCTGATATTTGACAAAGGCCCAGTGTCAGTAAATTGGGGAAAAGATAGTCTTTTTAACAAATGGTGCTGGCATAACTGGATATCCATTTGCAAAATAAATGAAACAGGACCCATACCTCACACCATGCACAAAAACTAACTCCAAGTGAATCAAAGACCTAAACATAAAGACTAAAACGATAAAGATCATGGAAGAAAAAATAGGGACAACATTAGGAGCCCTAATACAAGGCATAAACAGAATACAAAATATTACCAAAAATGACAAAGAGAGACCAGATAACTGGGAGCTCCTAAAAATCAAACACCTATGCTCATCTAAAGACTTCACCAAAAGAGTAAAAAGACCGCCTACAGACTGGGAAAAAATTTTCAGCTATGACATCTCCGACCAGTGCCTGATCTCTAAAATCTATATGATTCTGTTAAAACTCAACCACAAAAAGACAAACAACCCAATCAAGAAGTCGGCAAAGGATATGAACACACAGTTCACTAAAGAAGATATTCAGGCAGCTAACAGATACATGAGAAAGTGCTCTTGATTATTAGCCATTAGAGAAATGCAAATCAAAACTATGATGAGATTCCATCTCACTCCAAAAAGGCTGGCATTAATCCAAAAAACACAAAGTAATAAATGTTGGAGAGGCAATGGAGAGATTGGAACTCTTAAACACAGCTGGTGAAAATTAAAATGGTACAACCACTTTGGAAATCTATCTGGTGTTTTCTTAAACAGTTAGAAATAGAACTACCATACAACCCAGAAATCCCACTCCTCAGAATATATCCTAGAGGAATAAGAGCCTTTACATGAAGAGATACATGCACACCCATGTTTACTGCAGCACTGTCTACAATAGCAAAAGGGTGGAAGCAACGAAGGTGTCCATGAATGGATGAATGGATAAATTATGGTATATTCACACAATGGAATACTATGCATCGATAAAGAACAGTGAGGAATCTGTGAAACATTTCATAACATGGAAGAACCTGGAAGGCATTATGCTGAGTGAAATTAGTCAGATGCAAAAGGACAAATATTGTATAAGTCCACTATTATAACATCTTGAGAAATAGTTTAAACTGAGAACACATTCTTTTGTGGTTACGGGAGGGAGGGTGGGAGACGGGTATTTACTGATTAGATAATAGATAAGAACTACTTTAGGTTAAGGGAAGGACAACAGTCAATACAGGGAAGGTCAGCTCAACTGGACTGGACCAAAAGCAGTTTCCTGAATAAACTGAATGCTTCGAAGGTCAGCGGAGCAAGGGCGGGGGTTTGGGGACTGTGGCTTCAGGGGACATCTAAGTCAATTGGCAAAATAAATTCTATTAAGAAAACATCCCACTTTAAAGTGTGGCGTGTGGGGTCTTAAATGGTAACAAACGGCCATCTAAGATGCATCAATTGGTCTCAACCCACCTGGATCAAAGGAGGATGAAGAACACCAAGGTCACATGATAACTATGAGCCCAAGAGACAGAAAGGGCCAGATGAACTAGAGACTTACATCATCCTGAGACCAGAAGAACTTGTTGGTGCCCGGCCATAACCGATGACTGCCCTGACAGGGAGCACAACAGAGAACCCCTGAGGGAGCAGGAGAACAGTGGGATGCAGACCCTAAATTCTCATAAAAAGACCAGACTTAATGGTCTGACTGAGACTAGAAGAATCCCGGGGGTCATGGTCCCCAAACCTTCTGTTGGTCCAGGACAGGAACCATTCCAGAAGACAACTCATCAGACATGGATTGGACTGGACAATGGGTTCGAGAGATGCTGATGGGGAGTGAGCTACTTGTATCAGGTGGATACTTGAGACTATGTTGGCAACTCCTATCTAGAGGGGAGATGGGAGGGTAGGGTAGAGGGGGTTAGAAACTGGCAAAACGGTCATGAAAGGAGCAACTGGAATGAGGGAGCTGGCTGACTCATTAGGGGGAGAGTGAGTGGGTGTATGTAGTAAGGTGTATATAAGTTTGTATGTGAGAGACTGACTTGATTTGTAAACTTTCACTTAAAGTGCAATAAAAATTATTTTTAAAAAACATTAAAAAAAAGTACTTTATAGCATGACACATAATGCTCTTTGTAAATAATCAGGTGGGTAGAGAAGTATAAATGACCTATAAACAGAAGAAAAAACTAACAGCTTCTTTAAGAAGCACAGAATTTGTCTGCCAGCTTTCTTGTGTTTATAGACCTAGAGCAGAATAAGATTGATGGGCTGACTACTTGACAAAGACTGAGATGAATCAGTGTTCTTCTGGATTCAGTGTAACATAAAAGATGGTTGTGAAAGTCTCCAGACAATGTCACCTGGCAGAATCCTGGGTTGTGATACTTTGAATGTCTGGTGTATGAAATTCTGTATCTCAGAAAGAGGTTCTTTACAAAAAAAAAAAAAATCAGTGTTTTGATTGTAAAGTTCCATTTTGGCACTTTGTCTTTTGTGAGAATAAGTAAACTGATTCAAGGTAAATTTGTAATATAGCAAAAGTTTGTTTGGGGTTGTTCTCCTAACCCCCTACCCTTTACCCTTTCTAGTCTTGTTTGCCGGCCCTCTCTTTTCATGGGAGATTGTATGATGTTTGTAATAAGAGATAAATAATTATGGAGTAAAGTGTTACTTCTGAGTGTACAGTCTTTTTTGTCAGGGACCATAGGCTTAAGCAAAAGCACTTTCAGATGGGGGAAATATTTTGAAAAGTAGCAAGTCTTCTGTAGGGTAGACTGACTTGTTGGTCACAATTCTTCCTTCCTCTGTAGTAATTAATATTTAGCCATACACTTGCCCTGTCCTCCCATAGGTGGAGTGTACCTCTCTGCTCTTTGACTTTGGGCTTGGCCATGTAACTTGCATTGGCCAATGGGGTGTTAGTGGACTTGATAAAAGCAGAGAGTTGAAATGCTTTTGCTCATATGCACTGTGTTCTTGTGCTTCTACTATCCCCATGCTCTGGGATGGTCACTGCCTCCCCATCTGGGCTCGGAATGGGATATGTGAAGCAGCTGCACCCCAGACAACTCAGAAACCTATGTGTATGAGAATAAATAATAATTGTTTTAGGCCACTGAATTTTTATGTGGTTTATTATACAGCATTATGATACCTTCTGCATTTTTAAAACTTATTTTGCTTAGCAGTTGCTGATGTATAATTCTTACTCTGATAGCAGAGATACCTCCTCTCCCCTGATTATTTGTTAGGGTTAAAGTTCAGGTGATAGTATATGTGTCCCTGTAGGTTCTCTTAGAGAGCTGCCTGTCTTTCACTGCTACTGTTGGACCTGAGTGGGCACAAAAATTACATCTGGTTCATTCTCATACATTCTCATTTTTGCCTGCATTATAAATTTACTGGTTTAATAGTGCTCTGGAAGGTATCTCGGGCAGGGAGGGAGACTAAGAAGACCTAACTCCAGTTGTTCCCAGCCTTGCTTCGGGCTGAGCAGCCCCACTTTTATTGTAGATATTGGGTTTTCATGTAAAATTTTGTTCGAAAAAAAGTCTTTAAAAGGAGTTAAAAAAAACATTGTTACAGCCAAATTGGTATATCCCTTTCATGGAATTTATTTAGCTATAAAAGGAACAAACTGTTGATACAGCTTGGGTAGCTCTTGAGGGAATTATACTGAGTGAAAAAAGTCAATCTCAAAAAGTTACGTGCTTTATTTATTGTTCCAGTTACATAATGTTCTTGAAATAACAAATTTACAGAGATGGAGAACAGCTTACTTAGTGGTTGCCAGGGGTTAGGAATGGGATTTGGGGAGGGAGTGGGCATGAGAATAAAGGGGTAGTACAAGGAAGCCCTGTGGCGATGGAACAATTCTGTATCTTGATAATGGTGATGGCTACACAAAGCTACAGGTGATAAAGTTGCATAGAACTATCTGTGTACACACACACACACACACACACACGAGTGCTTAGATGAAATCTGAAAGCACTATGGTTCATATCAGTTACGTGGTTTTGATTGTGTACTATAGTTATGCAACACATTGCCATTGTGGGAGGCTGGGTGAAGGGTACATAGGACCTCTATAGGATTTTTTTTTTTGCAACTTCTCGTGAATCTATAATTATTTAAAAAGCTAATAAAAAACATTACCATGTGTAATAGCTAATAATAAAGGAAAAGAGGTAATTTTTCCCTAGCTTTTATCAAGTAACTTATTTGAAAGAAACCTGAGTAAATATTGACACATTTTATTGGGCAGCTTGTGGTTCATTGGTAGAATTCTCACATTCCACACGGGAGACCTGGTTTGATTCCTGGCCAGTGACTCAAGTGCAGCCATCACCTGTCTGTGAGGTGGAGGCTTGCATGTTGCTATGATGCTGAGCAGGTTTCACCATTGCTTCCAGACTAAGACTAGAAAGAAAGGCCTAGCAATCTACCTCTGAAAATCAACCAATAAAAGCCCTGCGGATCATGATTTGAATCTGTTGTGCATGGGATCACTGTGAGTCGAGGGCCGGCTTGACAGGAGCTAACAGCAACGTTTATCCCTAATAATCTGAAGGTGATTTTTAGGGAAAAGTTAATGTGACAAGAGTGTGTGTCTCTTACTCTGTTTCATCTAATGGAAGTTATTTAGAAGAGTCCCACAAAAGAAAAAAACTTCTGTGTTAGGAAATTAAAAGTTTATTTTCATTCAGAGTGTTCACAGCTGTGAATGTTCACAGTAACATGCTCTTCTGCTGTCAAATATTTGGGAACAAGCTGAAGCTTACGAGAGTTCTGTGGAGGCTTAGTGATTTGGGAACAGAATCATCTAACAGCCCCTTGCTTTGGACTATCCCCTAATTCGGTGATGATAACATCACTAATTTCCTATACTTTTTTTCCCCATGACTTCATGACTTGAGAATTTCCAATACAAGCAACAATAAACCAAATGCTTTCTAATTTTTTTTTGAAGAGAATTTTAAAAGTTGTGATATGGCTTGTCTAGTACTTTTAATATTTCAAAATAGTTTATGATGAGAAACAGTCTAACATGGGTTCTGTTGTTGTTACGTGCTGTTGAGTTGATTGTGACTCAGCAATCCTATACAGCAGAGTAGAACTGACCCATAGGATTTCTAAGGAGCAGCTGGTGGGTTTGAACTGCTGACCTTTTGGCTAGCAGCTGTAGCTCTTAATCACTGTGACAGGCCTGATAATATCTTTACCTCATCTGGCACTTTCTATTAACTGGATCATGGAAGTTTAGCATCAGTTATGTGGTATGACATATATGAAATCATATTAGGTTTACCCCAGGCATATAAATAAGTCTGTCAAGGACAGGTCCCTAGGTGGCGCAAACTGTGCTAGTCTGGTAGCCAAAAGGTTAGCAGTTTGAACCCACCCAGCAGCACCACAGAAGAAAGTTATGGTGACCGACTATCATAAGATGATAGAAATTGAAAACTTTATGGAAAACAGTTATACTCTGAAACACATGAGATCGCCACAAGTTGGAATGGACTCAACAACAGCAGGTTTTGGTTTTATCAAGAATGCATAGAAGCTAGTCATGTCACTTTATTGCATAACTATTTTTTCCCATTTTCCTTTTTTTAAGGAATGAGGATACAAAAAACACTTAAAAGGCCCACAGGCATTATTTAGCTGTCTTTATCATACAGCCGCTTTTAATATGGCATCAAGTGGAAATGTAATTTTACTTTATGTATGTGAAATGAAGTATAGAATATAGTAAAATGTATGGGCTAAAGAGCTAGATTGTAATCCCAGTTTTGCTAGTTAATAGCTGTGACCCTCAGGCAAGTACTTACCTTCTCTGTGACTTAATCTCCTCATCTGTAAAATGGAAATTCAGTTGTTTAAAATTGTGGGGTCCTATTATTGAGCTTGGAAAACCTGGTGGTGTAGTGGTTAAGTGTTGTGTCTGCTAACCAAGAAGTTGGCAGTTTGAATCTGCCAGGTGCTCCTTGGAAACTCAAAAAAAAAAAAAAATTTTTTTTTTTTTTTTATTATTGAGCTTGGAAAACCTGGTGGTGTAGTGGTTAAGTGTTGTGTCTGCTAACCAAGAGGTTGGCAGTTTGAATCTGCCAGGTGCTCCTTGGAAGCTCTATGGTGCAGTTCTACTCTGTCCTATAGGGTTGCTATGAGTCGGAATCTACTCGATGGCGGTGGGTTTGGTTTGGTTTTTATTACTGAGCTTAATACAAAAGCGATTGCTAGGAAAGGACATCATGTTTGGTTAGAGGGCCAGCAAAAACAAGAAAAGCACTCAATGAGAAGGATTAACACAATAGCCTCAACAATGGACTCAAACACACCAACGATCATAAAGATGGTACAGGACCGGGTAGTGTTTTGTCCTGTTATACATAAAGCTGCCATGCGTGAGGCAGAGCTGACTTGACAGCAACTAACAACAAAATATAAAGCAATATTTTTCAGATGGTTCTGTACTATCATAAAGGGGCCAGAAGTGCAAAAGGCAAGACAAATGGGGGCAGAAATTGAGAAGGAGGATGAAGGGTGATACCTAGAAAGCAGAAGCTACGGATACCTCTGGGCTTCAGCCTTTGAGTGGACCTGCTGCTGCAGTGTTGAAGACACTGTTACAGTCAGGCCTGGATCTGTTGAAGAGGTGTTACACTTAACCAAAGGGTGCTGCCTCTGCCCCAGCCACTTACCTGGAATCACTCTGTTCCCTGGCAGCAGGAGTAGCTGCCAGCAACTGTCACAGTTTTGGAGCCAGGAGCCTTTCTTTTTGGTCAGTCTCCTCTTTTCCTTTCAGTGCCTAACAGGAAGACATCAGGCGAAGGAGCCCAAAAAAGTTGTTTTATGTTTCCCAGCCCCAGATGTTCAGAGTAGTTATAGAAGAGGAGGTGGGGCTGAAAAACAATATATGAATGACCCGTGCAAAGACTTGATACATAGGATATATATGCATGTATCTCCTATAAAAAACAAGTAACTGAGCCTGTCTCTAGGAAGGAGAACTCCTAGGGCCCAGCAGTGGAGGGATGCATTCTTTTTACTTATTGCCTTCTTGGATTTGTTTCTAAGGCCTTCAACTCATTTTGCGGCACACTGACTTTGACCTATGCAAATCACCAGGCCCATTTCCTTTCTCCTGTTGTTTCCCATGCCACGTATGTCCATCTGCTGTGATTTTATTTAGATACATTGAAGTTCTTGAAAGATGTATAGTATAATCCTATGGGCTGAATTTGAATAAATGATGTGCTAAAAATTTTACTCTTTATTGCTTTTCTTACACTGAGCATTGGATGGGTCCATGTTACAGTACATAAATTTGGATTATTTTTTTGTTGCACGGTATTTACTGTATGCATACACCACATTTTGTCTTATCAATTTTCCCATTGATGGGCACCTAAGCTGCCTGTAACTGTCTCACACACAATGCTGCAATGAATAATCTCGTCCCTCTTTTCTTGTCAAACTGTTGATAATTTCTGGAATATACACCCAGTGTGGTAGGCAGCCTCTAAAAAGGCTCCCAGTGGTCCTACCTCCTGATATTCACACCCTTGTTAAATCTCCCCCTCTTGAATGTGAATTAGACTCAGTGACTCAATTCTAATAAATAGAAAACGGCAAGCGTGAGAACATGTCACTTCTGAGATTAAGTTACAAAAGGAGAGTAAATTCTATCTTGCTTGCCATTTCTCTTTCTCTCTTAGAGCCCTTGTCTGGGGAAGCACACTGCCATGTTGTGAACTGCCCTATGGAGAAGTCCATGAGGCAAAGAACTGATGTCTTCATCCAACAGCTTTGTGAGTGAGTTTGGAAACAGATCCTCCCCACTTGATCCTTGAGATGACTGCAGCCTCAGCCAACACTTGATTGCTGTTTTTTAAGAAGTCCTGAGTCAGAGGCACCCAGCTAGTATGAGCAGTGAAACAGCAGTCCTTCAACGAGCTACTTGGGGGAAAAAAAGTTTTGTGTTTAAGTAAAGGTGAACTGTTTCCCTCTCCACAGCTCACTTTATGTTACAGGCTTTTTGAAGGCCTGCAGTGATGATTCTCAATGAACTTGGGGACATTTTGTAAATAAATGCAAGTGTTTCTGTTGCCACTGATTGGGCCATGGATGCTAGATCGTCTGCAGTACACAGAACGGTCCCATAAAACACAAATTGTCCCTCATCTCTTGGGACTTTCACTTGTCCTAACAGTCATGTAGGTAAAAACCTATTTATAATTTTTTAATCATATAACCTGTTTTGCAGATAAACCCAAACTATTTTCTCTGACTTTATAGTGGAATGAAGGATATCATCGCTGATGTCAGAAGGATCTTGGCTGAAAGCAGAGAATACCAGAAAAGTGTTTACCTGTGTTTTATTGACTATGCAAAGGCGTTTGACTGTGTGGATCATGGCAAATTATGGATAACATTGAGAATTCCAGAACACTTAATTGTGCTCATATGGAACCTGTGCAAAGACCAAGAAGCAGTTGTTCAAACAGAAAAAGGGGATAATGTGTGGTTTAAAATCAGGAAAGGTGTGCGTGAGGGTTGTATCCTTTTGCCATACTTATTCAATCTGTATGCTGAGCAAATAATCCGAGAAGCTGTACTACATGAAGAAGAATGGAGCATTAGGTTTGAAGGAAGACTGACAACCTGTGATACGCAAATGACACAACCTTACTTGCTGAAAGTGAAGAGGATTTGAAGCACTTGCTGATGAAGATCAAAGACAACAGCCTTCTGCATGGATTACACCTCAACATAAAGAAACAAAAGTCCTCACAACTGGACCAGTAAGCAACATCATGATAAACAGAAAAAAGATTGACATTGTTAAGGATTTCATTTTACTTGGCTCCCCAGTTAACACCAGTGGAAGCAGCAGAAGAAATCAAATGATTGGGTAAATCTGCTGCAAAAGACCTCTTTAAAGTGTTGAAAAGCAAAGATGTCACCTTGAAGACTAAGGTATGCCTGACCGAAAAAAAAAAAAGCCATGGTATTTTCAGTCACCTCATATGGATGCAAAAGCTGGACAATAAATAAAGAAGACCAAAGAAGAATTGATACCCTTGAATTAAGGTGTTGGCAAAGAATATTGAATATACTATGGACTGCCAGGAGAATGAACAAGTCCGTCTTGGAAGAAGTACAGTCAGAGTGCTCCTTAGACGTGAGGATGGTAACACTATGTCTCAAGTATTTTGGACATATTATCAGGAGAGACCAGTCAAGTGTTGTACATAAGGTTGGAACTGACTCAACGGCACCTAACAACAACACATGAGTAAAGAATTTTTTTTCCAGATTGTATTTTTTTTTTTACTATCAAATTTAATAGGTAATACTCTACATATGGAACAATTAAAAGGTACATAAGGTTACACCGTGAAAAGGAAGTCTCCTTCCCACCCTATCCCTAGCCACTAAGTTCTCCTCACCAAATGGAGCACTGTTACTATTTTCTTTTGTATCCTTCCAGGGATATTCTATGGGTATCCTTTTTTTAAAAAATCTCAGAAGTTTCATACTGTACAGCCCTTGCTGTTTTCATTTACAATATCTTGACAATCCATATCAGTCATATGGAGCAGGTGCATTATTTCTGATGGCTGCATGGTATTCTATGGTTTGGAACAGAGGCGGCAGCCATACATGTTTGCCGAATGGATGGTGGGTTTCTTAGCTATCATGTTGTTGTTCTTAGCTGCCATCAAGTCAGCCCCTGACTCATTATGACTCCATGCACAAAAGAACAAAATGCTGCTGATCCTCTGGCATCCCCATGATTGGTTGTGGATTGGACCATTGTGACCCACAAGGTTGGATGATTTTCAGAAGTAGATCATTAGGCCTTTCTTCCTCGTCCTTCTTAGTCCAGAAGCTCCACTGAAACCTGTTCAGCATCATAGCAACATGCAAGCCTCCACTGACAGATGGATGGTAGTTATACGTGAGGTGCGTTGGCCAGGAATCAAACCCAGGTTTCTCACATGAAAGGGGAGAATTCTGCCACTGAATCACCACTGACCCCTATGGCTATCATAGGTGCCCTAAACTCTTGTGGCTCTCTAGCCATCTAGTGTTGGGTGTTCAGGGAGGGTGAGATGCCTGTTCTGGGCTGATCCAGCAAAGTTTACCAAAGGCTGACAACACCCTGTGTGAACTGCCGAGGATGGTGCCCATCTTCAGGCCAGGAGGTAGTGAAGGTGGAACACAGAGACTGTGGCTTCTATTTCCTGTCCTGTTGTGCCTTTGTTTTTGCATTTCTTTTTATTGTGCTTTAGGTGAAAGTTCACAGCTTAAGTTAATTTCTCGTTCAAACATTTATACACATATTGTTTTGTGACACTGGTTATAATCCCCTCAATGTGACAGCACACTCCTCCATTCCACTCTGGGTTCCCTGTGTTCATTCGTTCAGTTCCTGTCCCTTCCTGCCCTCTCATCCTGCTGCCCATTTGGTCTCGTATACTTGATTGAGCTAAGAAACACATTCCTCACGTGTTATTTTTGTTTTATAGGCCTGTCTAATCTTTGTCTGGAAAGTGGGCTCTAGGAATATTTTCAGTTCTGGGTTAGCAGAGTGTCTGGGGGCCATAGTTTTGGGGGTTCCTGCAGTCTCTACCAGACCAGTAAGTCTGGTCTTTTTACATGAGTTTGAATTCTGTTCTACATTTTTCTCCCACTCTGTCTAGGACTTTCTGTTGTGACCCCTATTAGGGAGGTGGTTGGTGGTAACTAGACATCTTCTATTTCTTCTGGTCTCAGACTGATGGAGTCTCTGGTTCATGTGATCCTTTAGTCCTTTGGGCTGGTAATTTCCTTGCGTGTTTGGTTTTCTTCATTCTCCTTTGCTCTGGACAGGATGGGACCAACAGATGTATCTTAGATGGCCATTCTCAGGTTTTTAAGAACCCAGAAGCTACTCACCAAAGTGGGATGTAGATCATTTTCTTTATAGACTTTGTTATGCCAATTAACCTAGATGTCCTCTGAAACCATGGTCCCCAGGTGCCATCCCCAGCTACTGGTTCCCTTAAAGTGTCTGGATGTGTCTAGGAAACTTTTATACTTTTTGCTTTTGTCCAGGTGTGCTGACTTCCCCTATATTGTGTGTTGTCCTTCCCTTCACTGAAGTTGACACTTGTCTACTATCTACTGATTTCTCTTTATCCTCACTCCCTCATAACCATCAAAGAATGCTTCTGTGTGTAAACCTTTTCTTGAGTTCTTATAATAGTGGTATCATGCAATATTTGTCCTTTTGTGCCTGACTTATTTCACTCAGCATAATGCCCTCCAGATTCATCTACATTGTGATATATATCACGGATTCATAATTGTTCTTTATCGTTGGATATTATTCCATTGTGTGTATGTACCATAATTTGTTTATCTTTTCATCTGCTGATGGGCATTTAGGTTGTTTCCATCTTTTTGCTATTGTGAATAGTGCTGCAATGAACACAAGTGTGCATATGTCTATTCGTGTGACAGCTCTTATTTCTCTAGGGTATATTCCTAGGAGTGGCATGGCTGGATTGTATGGTATTTCAGTTTCTAGCTTTTTAAGGAAGCACCATATTATTTTTCAAAGTGGTTGTACTATTTCACATTCCCACCAGCAGTTCATAAGACTTCCAATCTCCCCGCAACCTCTCCAACATTTGTTATTTTGTGTTTTTTGCGTTAGTGCCAGTATTGTTGGGTTGGGCTAGTATCTCAATATAGTTTTGATTTGCATTTCTCTAATGGCTAATGGTGACCCATCCAAATGCAGAAATTATCGAACAATATTAGTGATATTACACACAAGTGAAATTTTGCTGAAGAGCATTTAAAAGTATTTTCAGCAGTACATCAACAGGGAACTGCCAGAAATTCAAGCTGGATTCAGAAGAGAATGTGGAACCAGGGGTATCGTTGCTCATGTCAAATGAATCCTGGCTGAAGGCAGAGAACACCAGAAAGGTGTTTAACTGTGTTTTATTGACTATACGAAGGCTGTGTGGATCATAACAAATTATGGTTAACATTGCAAAGAATGGGAATTCCAGAGCACTTAATCGTGCTCATAAGGAACCTGTGCATAGATCAAGAGGCAGATGTTCTAACAGAACAAGGGGATATTGCGTGATTTAAAGTCAGAAAAGGTGTGTGTCAGAGTTGTATCCTTTTGCCATATTTAGTGGGTTTGCTGAGCACATAATCCAAGAAGCTGGACTATATGAAGAACAATGCAGCATCAGGATTGGAGTAAGACTCATTAACAGCCTGTGTTATACAGATGACACAACCTTGTTTGCTGAAAGTGAGGAGGACTTGAAGTACTTACTGATGAAGATCAAAGACCACAGCCTTCTGTATAGATTACACCTCAACATAAAGAAACAAAAATCTCACAACTGGACTGATAAGCAACATCATGATAAACAGAAAAGATTGCAGTTGCCAAGGATTTCATTTTATACGGATCCACAATCAACACCAATGAAAGCAGCAGCCGTGGAATCAGATGATGCATTGCTTTGGGCAAATCTGCAAAAGACCTCTTTAAAGTGTTAAAAAGCAAAGATGTTACTTTAACGACTAAGGTTCACCTGACCCAACAAGTCATGGCATTTTCAACTGCCTCATATGCATGTGAAAGCTGGACAATGAATAAGAAAGACTGAAGAAGAATTCATGCTTTTGAATTATGGTGTCTGGCAAAGAATATTGAATATATCATGGACTTCCAAAAGAGGGAAAACCTGGTGGAGTAGTGTTTAAGTGCTACAGCTGCTAACCAAAAGGCCAGCAGTTCAAATCCACCAGGTGCTCCTTGGAAACTCTGTGGGGCAGTTCTACTCTGTCCTATAGGGTTGCTATGATTTGGAATTGACTCAATGGCAATGAGCTAGATTAGGTTAGGCCAAAAGAAGGAACAAATCTGGGAAAAGTACAGCCAGAATGCTCCTTAGAAGCGAGGATGGTGAGACTTAGTCTCCCATACTTTGGACATGTTATCAGAAGGGATCAGTCCCTGGAGAAGGACATGATGCTTGGTAAAGTAGAGGGTCACTGAAAAAGAGGAAGACCCTCAATAAGATGGACTGATTCAGTGGCTGCAACAATGGGCTCAAGCATAGCAACCATCCTGAGGATGGTGCAGGACCAGGCAGTATTTCGATCTGTTATACATAGCATCACTATGAGTCAGAACCGACTCGTTGGCACCTAACAACAGCACAATAATGGCTATTGATCTCGAACATTTCCTCATGTGTCTGTTAGTGGCCTGGTTGTCTTCTTTGGTGAAGTGTCTGTTCATATCCTTTGCCCGTTTTTTAATTGGATTATTTGTTTTTTTGTTGTTGCAGTATCTCGTAGACTTTAGAGATTAGACATTTTTCTCATGAGTAAAATTTGTCTTTCCAGAATCTGTAAACTTAGTTCTTCCGTAAGAATGAAGTTGTCACACTTCTGCGTAAAGGTTTGTATTTAAGTCATCGAGATAAGTCTGCACTAGTTGGAACTGGCTTGATGGCACATAACATCAACAACAACAATTTTTTGGATGCCTTCATGCGTTTTTTTCAGTAAGTATATACACATTGTTAAAGAAGAAAAATCTATTTGAAAGAACTTTATACACTTTCCCCTACTTTTCATGCAAGATTCAAATGTGTCAATGATGGTGTAATATGTGGTTACATGAAATTAATCTCTGGGACTCAATACTTGTGAAGCACTTCTTTCATTTACTTGTTTCTTTCTAATGCTTCTGTGATGGTAAACTGCTTGATAATCAATATTTGGCAGTATTTGTTGTGTTTTCAAATTTTTCAAAATCTCTTAAAGTATGTAAATCCCTATTAATGACTGGTAGAGATCTGTGCATGTTTTTGAATTTACTTCTGAATCTTGGAGAGCTTGACTCATCCAATGAAAATGCTGCAATATATTGTTCCGCATAACCAACATAAATACATACTCTAGTGTTTGCGTTTTGTTGATGATGTTTTCAGCTTCTCTTCTGGTATCTCCTTTTTGTGTCTAGTCATCAGCAATATTTTGTAAGGGCTTTAGAATCTGAGTGTACAATTCCAGGATTACACCCCTTGCTACAGCATGTGCTTTCCAATGTGTATTAGAAAGACACTTTAATACTTGATCGTTGCCTAAATACGTCTTAAGAACTGCCTATCAGTGAGTAAAGGAAGCAAAAAATGTGTAGAGTAACTGAAGAGTACAAAAAAATCAATTGCTTCCTGGCAACAATCTACTGCTCTACATCCTACAGGATTAAGTGAATGCACAGCACATGGCATGAAAATGGCATGTTCATTATGTTCTAAAATTTTCTGTTGTATGCCTTTATAAAGCCATGACATATTGACAGCATTGTCATAGGATTGGCCTCTCCACTTAGAAACTTGCAAACTTCATGTAAATAGTGAAGTACTTGATTTTCAATTTCTTCACTGGTACGACTTTTTAAGCTAGTAAATGTGATCAGTCGCTCCACAAATTTTCCATCTGTCGGAGATGCATAAAACAATACTTAGCTGATCTGTATGAGAAAGTTCAGGAGTGGAATCGACAAATTGAGATATACTTATTTGGCTGACAATAGTTGATCAAACTTTATCATTTATTAAGTTTATTAATTCTTCACATGTTGTTTTACAATGGGTTGACCTTTCATGTGTCAGCATATTTTGAGATGTGACCTGCTAGAAATGAATCAAAGTGAGCAACAAGTTCAAGTAAATCCAAAAATATCCATTTTGTGGGGTCCCAAGCACTTCATTTCTTCCTCAAAAAGATAGTCCATGTTCAGCAATTGTTACAATCACAGCAACAATGCGTTGCAATGCTGACATTCTTCACCAATTTGTGTTTCCAGTTCATGAGTTAAAAAACCATGTCTTTTGTTTAAATATAACAACATATAATCTCTGTGAATCAAACTGTTTTCATGTTTATCAATCATATTTGAGTTATGCCAATCACTAAACCCATCTGTAGCAAATCAAGAATTAAATGATTTAGGACTGAATACTTTGAAAACGAAATAATATACAGAACTGACTGATAGGGAATACAGTAGCCACTCCCTCTTATGATTTTCACCATGAATTTTGCACCCTAGAAATATATTCTGGCTACACAACCTTGTTTGTTTACTATCCAGAAATTTTCAACACAAATTTTCAAATGGTCCATTGTGATGTTGATAATCACTTGCCCCTCTTTCAATCCAATAATTTAAATTTTAGAAGAAAAATTATTTCACAAAGCAGGATCTGTATGTCTGATATTTACGGGGTCTGCAGATGTGATAATTTCAGATTCTAAAATAGTTTCACTTTCTACACCATTATTATTATTTTTTTACTACAGCAAGGAATGGATGCAGAATTTGTAACAAATTCTGTTACATTTGTATTGCTATTAGTAATTTCAGCACTAGCAGTACTAGTACAGTGATTTGTACCCATTAAACTTGAGCATTCAATGCAAGATGTCTCTTCTGATTGATTATGTTTTAAAATGGAAGTCAATTCAGAATTGTCTTTAAGGATTCACAAATCCTTTTTATCTTCTGCTAGCTTTAGTTTTTGTGCTACACTTGCTGTTTCATTTTACCTGACTATAAAATTGTCACTTTTTAAATTTGGTTCTACTGTAGCAAATAAATTTGAATAATTGAAAATAAATAAAATTTATAAACAAGTAAAATTTTTAAAATAAAATTTGCGTTTGAATTTGGACATTAACATAAAAATTTATATAATTTACATTTGAAAATTAGTAAAAAAATTGGTTTGGAACATGTAATTTTGTTCTTCAGGTCTGAGATAGTAAAAAGAAATAGTACTTACAAGGCAGTTGGAAATTATTTCATTCATTTGTAGTATGATGTTTGTTGATGTGCCCTTCACAGATCTCCACCAGTATTTTTTTGCCTTGAAATAATACTTTAAAACTTGCTCGCTCACTTTCTGGCCTTCTGGGTCTTCACAGTTCATTGGACTACTGCTGATACCCATTGGGGGCAAGAGCAATTGCAAAGAGCATGACACAAATACAAGAGTATGTTCAACCTGAAAATATGTTTTGGTTCACTTTGAGCAGGACAGAACTAGAAAAGTCACGAGTCACCTGTTTATAGTGCTGTTGGCAAGTTCTTATGTGGTTGACGAGACAGAACTGAATGTGAGGTTATACTCAAGCAGTTCAAAATGAAAAGGAAAATATGATTGTTATCATATACAAAATTTAAAAAATGTACATTTTATTTCTTTGTGATATTGCTCAACTTCCATATTTGCAGATATATACATCATTAATGTAACAATAGCACCATTTCTCGACCAGCAAGCTTGTTTTGTGAGTCATAACAATATCAATCAATTTCTTAAAAGTAAGTCAGCCTGACGGGAAATGGAAAATAAATTACATTTATATAATTTCTATTATCTAAATACTCATTTAATTAATTTCCTTGAGGAATTGTTCAGTTTCCTTGCATGGAGATACATAAATACTCTGATAAAATATGAATGTTATGTTCTTGGAAGACGAACTTAGAAACACACTCATTGTTGCAAAACAGAAATATATTTTGCGTGATAAATAAATACTGGATTTTGGGTCCTGTTAATATGCCTAAAAAATCCCCCAAGCCCCAAACCTTTTTCCGTTGAGTCGATTCCAACTCATAACGACCCTATAAGACAGAATAGAACTGCCCTATAGGATTTCCAAGGAGCAGCTGATGGATTCAAACTGCCAATCTTTCGGTTAGCAGCTGAGTTCTTAATCACTGTGCCACCAGGCTCCTTAATGTGCCTAATACCTTATTCATTAGCATATATAGAGTAATATCAAGCACTGTGTCCTGCACAAAAGACAATAAAAAGAAGAAACTCACTTGATACATAAAACTTTTTGTGTTAGATAAATATTAAAATTTCTAGTATTTTTGTACGTTTTCTACATTAGCATTAAATTAGTACCCATATTAATATTATGTTAAATGTATGCTAGATTGCATCAGCACATATGCCAAACATACTTTAAAGTTAAAGTTATAAATATTATTGTTTACAAAATTTAGGACATAACTGTATGTAAATGCAATACAGTTAAAAAGCAAATCGAATTTATTGCAATGGTCTACTTATTTGAGTTCTCTCATTTTACGGGTCATCTGGGACTGAAGTTCCAATTGGTTGTTAAACAGGACATGCGCAAGAGCATACCCTTGTGTTTGTATCATGGGAAAGAGCATTGCTGGCCCTTCTGGCTGGAGTTGCTGGATCAGCAGATGTCGGCGTATAAGACAGTTCTCTGAAAATGGATCAGAGGCCTGTTATCTATTAATATAATCCATCCTTGTCCCGTAACCCCTCATTTTGGATCCAGTTGCATATTGGGTGAATGTAGCCAGTTAGACTCTGCAGCCCACCTCCACCTCTTGTTTATTAGAAAGAGATAATATACTCCCAAGAGACCCACCGAGATAAGGAGTTTCAGTTACATGAAAAGGGACCAAAGGAGACAGACATCAGTGAAGGTGTAGAAGTGGTAGGGACCTCGTAGTTTTTTCTTTTGTGTATGTGTGCTTTAGGTGAAAGTTTACGTCTCAAGTTAGTTTCTCATTCAAAAATTTATACACATTGTTTTGTGACGTTGGTTGCAATCCCCACAATGTGACAGGATTCTCCCCCTTTCCACACTGGGTTCCTCGTGTCCATTTGTTCAGTTTTCCTGTCTTTTCCTGCCTTCTTATCTTGCTTTGGGGCAGGAGTTGCCCACTTAGTCTCGTATAATGATTGAACTCAGAGGCGTGTTCTTCACTTGTGTTGTTTGTTTTAGAGACATGTCTAATCTTTGAAAAGTAAGCTTCAGGAGAGGCTTCGGTTCTGAGTTAGCAGGGTGTCCTGGGGCCATAGTCTCAGGGTTTCCTCCAGTCTCTGTCACACCAGTAAGTCTGGTCTTTTTTTGTGTGAATTTGAATTTTGTTCTACATTTTCTCCTACTCTGTCCAGGCCTCTCTATTGTGGTTACTGTCAGACCATTTGGTGGTTGTAACTGGGCACCATCTAATTCTTCTGGGCTCAGGCTGGTGGAAGCTGTGGTTCATGTGGTCTTTTAGTCCTCTGGACTAATATTTTCTTTGTGTCTTTTGTTTTCTTCATTCTTCTTTGCTCTGGATAGGATGAGGCCAATAGACGTACCTTAGATGGGCACTTGCAAGCTTTTAAGACTGCAGAAGCTACTCGCCAAAGTAGAATGGAGAACGTTTTCTTTATGAAACTATGTTATGCCAATTGACCTAGATGTTCGCCAAGACTATGGTCCCCAGCCCTCAGGCGCAGCAACTTGGTCCCTTAAGGTGTTTGATGTGTCTAGGAAGCTTCTATGACTTTGTGTTGGACATGTTGTGCTGACTTCCTCCATATTGTGTGTTGACTTTCTCTTCACCAAAGTTGATACTTGTCTACTATCTAGTTAGTGATTTCCCTTTCCCAGCCCTCCCCTCCCTCGTAAACATCAGATTGTTTCTTTCTGTGTATAAACCTTTTCGTGAGTTTTTATAATAGTGGTCTTATACAATATTTATCCTTTTGTGATTGATTTATTTCACTCAGTATAATGCCCTCCAGATTCATCCATGATGTGAGATGTTTTCGTGGCTTCATCATTGTTCTTTATTATTTTGTAGTGTTCTGTAGCCTATCATACCACAATTTTTTTATCCATTCATCTGTTGATGTGCACTTAGGTTGCTTCCATCTTTTTGCTATTGTGAATAATGCTGCATTGAACATGGGTGTACATATGCCTATTCATGTGATGGCTTTTAATTCTCTAGGGTATATTCCTAGGAGTGGGAATGCTGGATCATATGATATATATATATTTTTTATTCAATACGCCATTTGATTTCTTTCTTTTTTTTAAATTTATTGTGCTTTAAGTGAAAGTTTACAAAGTCAGTCTCTCATACAAACTTATACACACCTTTCTATTTACGCCTACCTGCTCTCCCCTAATGACACAGCACACTCCTCCTCTCCACCCTGTATTCCCTTTGTCCATTCAACCAGCTCCTGTGCCCTCTGCCTTCTCATCTCACCTCCAGACACGAGTTGCCCACATAGTCTCATGTGTCTACTTCAGCCAAGAAGCTCACTCCTCACCAGTATCGTTTTCTATCTTATTGTTCAGTCCAATCCCTGTCTGAAGAGTTGGCTTTGGGAATGGTTCCAGTCTTGGGCTAACAAAGAGCCCGGGAACCATGACCTCCGAGGTCCCTCTAGTCTCAGTCAGACCATTAAGTCTGGTCTTTTTTCAAGAACTTGAGGTCAGCATCCCGTTGTTCTCCTGCTTTATCAGAGATTCTCTGTTGTGTTGCCTGTCAGGGCAGTCATCGGTGGTAGCCAGGCACTATCTAGTTCTTCTGGTCTCAGGCTGATGTACTCTGATTTCTGTGGTCCTTTCTGTCTCTTGGGCTCATAATTACCTTGTGTCTTTGGTGTTCTTCATTCTCCTTTGGTCCAGGTGGGTTGAGATACATTGATGCATCTTAGATGGCCGCTTGCTAGTGTTTAAGATCCCAGATGCCACTCTTCAAAGTGGGATGCAGAATGTTTTCTTAATAGATTTTGTTATGCCAATTGACCTAGATGTCCCCTGAAACCATGGTCCCCAGACCCCTGCCCCTGCTACGCTGGCCTTCGAAACATTCAGTTTATTCAGGAAACTTCTTTGCCTTTGGTTTAGTCCAACTGTGCTGGCCTCCCCTGTATTGCGTGCTGTCTTTCCCTTCACCTAAAGTAGTTATTATCTACTAGCTAAGTAGTGAGTGCCCCTCTCCCACCCCCTCCCTCCCGCCTCTTGTAAGCACAAAAGAATGTTTTCTTCTCAGTTTAAACTATTTCTCAAGTTCTTATAATAGTGGTCTCATACAATATTTGTCCTTTTGCAACTGGCTAATTTCACTCAGCATAATGCCTTCCAGATTCCTCCATGTTATGAATTGTTTCACAGATTCATCATTGTTCTTTGTCAATGTGGGTACTTCATTGTGTGAGCATACCATAATTTATTAATTCATTCATCCATCGATGGGCACCTTGATTGCTTCCATCTTTTTGCTATCGTAAACAGTGTTGCAATGAACATGGGTGTACATATATCTGTTCGTGTAAAGGCTCTTATTTCTCTAGAATATATTCCAAGGAGTGGGACTGCTGGATTGTATGGTAGTTCTATTTCTAGCTTTTAAAGGAAGCGCCAAATTGATTTCCAATGTGGTTGTACCATTCTACATTCCCACCAGCAATGTATTAGGGTTGCAGTCTCTCCACAACTCCTTCGACATTTATGAATCTCATCGTAGTTTTAATTTGCGTATCTCTAATGGCTAATGATTGTAAGCATTTCCTGTGTCTGTTAGCCACCTGAATATCTTCTTCGGTGAAGTGCCTGTTCATATCCTTTGCCCAGTTTTAATTGGGTTATCTGCCATTATGTTGTTGAGTTTTTGGAGTATCATGTAGATTTTAGAGATCAAAAGCTGATGGGAAATTTCATAGCTAAAAACTTTTTCCCAATCTATAGGTAATCTTTTTACTCTTCTTTCGATGAGCATAGGTGTTTGATTTTTAGGAGCTCCCAGTTATCTAGTTTCTCTTCTGATATATTTGCATTGTTAATAATGTTTTGTACACGGTTTATGTCATGTATTTGAGCTCCTAGTGTTGTCCCTATTTTTTCTTCCATGATCTTTATTGTTTTAGGTTTTATATTTAGGTCTTTGATCCATTTTGTGTTAGTTATTGTGCATGGTGTGAGGTATGGGTCTTGTTTCATTTTTTTGCAGATGGATATGAGTTATGCCAGTGCCAGTTGTTAAAGAGCCTGCCTTTTCCCCGTTTAACTGACTTTGGACCTTTGTCGAATATCAGCTGCTTGTATGTGGATGGCTTTATGTCTGGGTTCTCAATTCTGTTCCACTGGTCTATGTATCTGTTGTACCAGTACCAGGCTCTTTTGACTACTGTGGCTGTATAATAGGTTCTAAAATCAGGTAGTGTGAGCCCTCCCACCTCTTCAGTAATGCTTTACTTGTCTGGGGCCTCTTTCCCTTTCATATGAAGTCGGTGATTTGTTTCTCCAACTCACTAAAAAATGTCATTGGTATTTGGATAGTGATTGCATTTTATCTATAGGTCCCTTTGGGTAGAATAGACGTTTTTACAATGTTGAGTCTTTGTATCTGTGTGTCGTGGATTGGATTATGTTCCCCCCAAAATGTGTGTATCAACTTGGTTAGGCAATGATTCCCAGTATTGTGTGGTTGTCCTCTATATTGTGATTGTAATTCTATGTTAAGAGGATTACAGTGGGATTATAACACCACCCTTACTCAGGTTGCCTCCCGATCCAAGGTAAAGGTGGTTTCCCTGGGGTGTGGCCTGCACCACCTTTTATCTTTCAAGAGATAAAAGGAAAGGGAAGCAAGCAGAGAGTTGGGGACCACATACCACCAAGAAAGCAGCACAAGGAGCAGAGCGCGTCCTTTGAACCCGGGGCTCTTGTGCCTGAGAAGCTCCTCAACCATGGGAAGATTGAGAACAAGGACTTTTTCCAGAGCTAACAGAGAGAGAAAGCCTTCCCCTGGAGCTGATACCCTGAATTTGGACTTGTAACCTACTAGACTGTGAGAAAATAAATTTCTCTTTGTTAAAGCCATCCACTTGTGGTATTTCTGTTATGGCAACACTAGATCACTAAGACACAATGAGCAAGGTATGTTTTTCCACTTGTGTAGGTCTTTTTTGGTTTCTTGCAGTAGAGTCTTGTAGTTTTCTTTGTATAGGTCTTTCACATCTCTGGTTAGATTTATTCCTAAGTATTTTATCTTCTTGGGTACAATGGTATTGATTTGGTGATTTTCTCTTTGATGTTCTCTTTGTTGGTGTAGAGGAATCCAACTGATTTTTGTATGTTTATATTGTATCCTGACACTCTGCTGAACTCTTCTATTAGTTTCAGTAGTTTTCTTGTGGATTCTTTAGGGTTTTCTTTATAGAAGATCATGTCATCTGCAAATAGAGATATGTTTACTTCTTCTTTGCCAATTTGGATGACCTTTATTTTTTTATCTAGCCTAATTGCTCTGGCTAGGACCTCTAGCACAATGTTGAATAAGAGTGGTGATCCTTGTCTGTTTCTCATTCTCAGCGGGAATAGTTTTAGACTCTCTCCATTTAGGATGATGTTGGCTTTTGCCTCTGTATAAAAAAAAAAATTATAAATACCCTTTATTATGTTGGGGAATTTTTCTTCTATTCCTATTTTGCCAAGAGTTATTTTTTATCATGAATAGGTGTTGGATTTTGTCAAATGCGTCTTTTGCATCTGTTGATAAGATCATGTAGTTCTTGTCTCTTATGGTTGATTACATTGATTGTTTTTCTAATGTTGAACCATTGCTGCATACCTGGTATGAATCCCACTTGGTCATATTTTTGATATGTTGTTGAATTCTATTGGCTAGAATTTTGTTGAGGATTTTTGTGTCTAAGTTCATGAGGGATATAGGCCTGTAATTTTCTTTTTCTGTGCTGTCTTTACCTGGTTTTGGTATCAGGGAAATGCTGGCTTCATAGAATGAGTTTGGGAGTATCCATCCTTTTCTATGTTCTGAAACACCTTTAGTAGTAGTGCTGTTAACTCTTCTCTGAAAGTTTGGTAGGATTCTCCAGTGAAGCCGTTGGCTCCAGGGCTTTTTTTGGTTGGGAGTTTTTTAATTACCTTTTCAATCTCTTCTTTTGTTATGGCTTTATTTGGTTGTTCTACCTCTGCTTGTGTTAGTATAGGTAGGTAGTATGTTTCTAGAAATTTGTCCATCTCTTCTAGGTTTTCAAATTTGTTAGGGTACAATTTTTCATAGTAATTGTATATGATTCTTCTAATTTCAGTTGATTCTGTTGTGATATCACCCATCTCATTTCTTTTTGGGGTTATTTGCTTCATCTTCTGTTGTTCTTTTGTCAGTCTGGCCAATGGTTTATCAATTTTATGATTCTTTTTAAAGAACCAGCTTTTGGTCTTTTTAACTCTTTCAGTTGTTTGTCTATCCTCTATATCATTTAATTCTGCTCCAATTTTTATTATATACTTTCTTCTGGTGGCTGAGAGTTTCTTTTGTTGCTCATTCTATTTGTTCAAGTGGTAGGGATAATTCTTCGATTTTGGCCCTTTCTTCTCTTTGGATATGTGCGTTTTTGCTATAAATTGACCTCTGAGCACTGCTTTTGCTGTGTCACAAAGGTTCTGATAGGAAGTGTTTTCATTCTCATTGGATTCTCTGAATTTCTTTATTCCATCCTTAATGTCTTCTATAAAGAAAAAAAAATTTTTTTTTTTTTATAGACTTCTATAACCCAGTCTTTTTTGAGCAGGTTATTGTTCAGTTTCCAAGTGTTTGATTTCTTTTCCCTGCTTTTACTGTTATTGATTTCTACTTTTATGGCTTTATGGTCAGAGAAGATGGTTTGTAGTATTCTGATGTTTTGGATTCTGTTAAGGTTTGCTTTATTACTTAATATGTGATCTATTCTGTAGAATGTTCTGTGTGTGTTGGAAAATAAAGTATACTTGCCTCTGTTGGGTGGAGTGTTCTGTATATGTCTATGAGGTCAAGTTGGTTGATTGTGGCATTTAGATCTTCTGTGTCTGTATTGAGCTTCTTTCTGGATGTTCTGTCCTTCACCTAAAGGGGTGTGTTGAAGTCCCCTACTCTTATTGTGGAGTTGTCTATCCCACTTTTCAATGCTGTTAGAGTTTGTTTTATGTATCTTCAAGCCCTGTTGTTGGGTGCGTAAATATTTAATACGGTAATATCCTCCTGGTGTATTCTCCCTTTGATCATTATATAGTGTCCTTTCTTATCCTTTGTGGTGGATTTAACTTTAAAATCTATTTTGTCAGAAATTAGTATTGCCACTCCTGCTCTTTTTTGATTGTTGTTTGCTCGATATGTTTTTTTCATTCTTTGAGTTTTAGTTTGTGTCTCTAAGTCTAAGGTGTGTCTCTTGTAGGCAGCATATAGACAAATCATTTTTTAAAAATCTATTCTGGCACTCTCTCTTTTGGTTAATTTAGTCCATTTACATTCAGCATAATTATGGATAGGTATGAATTTTTATGAATTTAGTTGATACGGTTGACCACCTTTTGAAATAGTCAATGTTCAACCATATGATTAGGAACCAATGGCACTGAAGGAAGAAGTCCAAGCTGCTCTGAAGGCATTGGTGAAAAACAAGGCTTTAGGAATTGATGGGATATCAATTCAGATGTTTCAACAAACGGATGCCGCACTGGAGTTGCTCACTCATCTATGCCAAGAAATATGGAAGACAGCTTTCTGGCCAACTGATTGGAAGAGATCCATATTTATGCCTATTCCTAAGAAAGGCAATCCAACCAAATGTGGAAATTATAGAACAATATCATTAATATCACAAGCAAGTAAAATTTTGCTGAAGATCATTCAAAAACGGCTGCAGCAGTGTATCGACAGGGAACTGCCAGAAATTCAGGCTGGTTTCAGAAGAGGACGTGGAACCAAGGATATCATTGCTGATGTCAGATGGCTCCTGGCTGAAAGCAGACAATGCCAGAAGGATGTTTACCTGTGTTTTATTGACTATGCAAAGGCATTCAACTGTGTGGATCATAACAAACTATGGATAACACTGCGAATTCCAGAACACTTAATTGTGCTCATGAGGAACCTTTACATAGATCAAGAGGCAGTTGTTCGGACAGAACAAGGGGATACTGATTGGCTTAAAGTCAGGAAAGGTGTGTGTCAGGGTTGTATTCTTTCACCATACCTATTTAATCTGTATGCTGAACAAATAATCTGAGAAGCTGGATTATATGAAGAAGAACAGGGCATCAGGATTGGAGGCAGACTCATTAACAACCTGCGTTATGCATATGAGACAACCTTGCTTGCTGAAAGTTAAGAGGACTTGAAGCACTTACTAATGAAGATCGAAGACCACAGCCTTCAGTATGGATTGGACCCCAACATAAAGAAAACAAAAATCCTCACAACTGGACCAATGAGCAATATCACGATAAATGAAGAAAAGATTGAAGTTGTCAAGGATTTCATTTTACTTGGATCCACAATCAACGCCCATGAAAGTAGCAGTCAAGAAATTAAAAGATGCATTGCATTGGGTAAAACTGCTGCAAAGGACCTCTTTAAAGTGTTGAAGAGCAAAGGTGTCCCCTTGAAGTCTAAGGTGTGCCTGACCCAAGCCATGGTATTTTCAATCGCATCATATGCATGTGAAAGCTGGACAATGAATAAGGAAGACCGAAGAAGAATTAACACCTTTGAATTGTGGTGTTGGCAAAGAATATTGAATATACCATGGACTACCAAAAGAACAAACAAATCCATCTTAGAAGTACAGCCAGAACGCTCCTTAGAGGCAAGGATGGTGAGAGTGCGTCTTCCATACTTTGGACATGTTGTCAGGAGGGATCAGTCACTGGAGAAGGGCATCATGCTTGGCAGAGTACAGGGTCAACGGAAAAGAGGAAGACCCTCAGCAAGGTGGATTGACACAGTGCCTGCAACAATGAGCTCAAGCATAACAACGATTGTAAGGATGGCTCAGGACCTGGCAGTGTTTCATTCTGTTGTGGATTTGGGTCGCTATGAGTCGGAACCGACTTGATGCACCTAACAACAACAACATGAGTTTAGTGTTGTCATTTTGATGTCTTTTTTTGTGTGTTGTTGATAGTTTCTTTTTCCACATAATTTTTTTGCCGAGTAGTTTTTCTTTATAAATTGTCTCTTCCTGTTTTTCATTGTGTTGTTGGTTTTGTTTTTGCTGAGTCTTTATGTTTTTCTTGTACTTTATTTTGATGCGTAGGATTGTTAGTCTCCTTTGTGGTTACCTTATTATTTACACCTATTTTTCTAAGTTTAAACCGAACTTTTTTCTCTCTACATTACCTTGACTTCCTCTCCATATGAAAGATCTATGACTACATTTTTAAGTCTCTCTTTATTGATTTATGTTGTCATCTTTTACATAATGACTTCTCTATTTCCCTCTTTTGATCATTTTTGAACCTGATTTATTTTTGTGATTTCTCTATCTGGGTTGATATATGTTTGCTCTGTCCTGTGTTCTAGTCTTGGGTTGTTATCTGATGTTATTGACTTTCTAACCAGAAGACTCTCTTTAGTATTTATTTTAGTTTTGGTTTTGCAAATGCCCTAAACTTCTGTTTAGGTGGAAATGTCCTAATTTTACCTTCATATTTGAGTGACAGTTTTGCTGGATATAGGATTCCTAGCTAACAATTTTTTCCCAACAAGGTTTTATACATGTCATCCCATTGCCTTCTTGCCTGCATGGTTTCTACTGAGTAGTCTGCAAAAGCAAACTTCTTCTTATTGACTCTTCTTTGTAGGTGACCTTTCGTTTATTCCTAGCCACTCTTAAAATTCTTATCTTTGATTTTGGCAAGTTTGATTATAATATGTCTTGGTGACTTTCTTTTGGGGTCTACCTTGTGTGGGATTTGATTAGCATCTTGGAGAGGTATCTTCTCATCTTTCACGATATCAGGGAAATTTTCTGCTAACAAACCTTCAACAATTCTCTCTGGATTTTCTGTTCTCCCTGTTCTGGCACTTCAATCACTCTTACATTTTTTCTCTTGATAGAGTCCCACATGATTTTTAGGGTTTCTTCATTTTTTAAAATGCTTTTATCTGATTTTTCTTCAAATATATTGGTGCCAAATTTTTTATCTTCAATCTCTGTAATTCTACTTCCATTTCCTCAATTCTCCTCCTCCGTCTACTGAGTTGTCTAATTCTGAAATTATATTGTTAATCTTCTGAATTCCTGATTGCTGTCTTTCTATGGCTTCTTGCAGCCTATTAAATTTTTCGTTATGCTCTTGAATAACCTTCTTAATTTCCTCAACTGTTTTATCTGTGTTTTCCTTGGCTTGTTCTAGTATTGTCTGATCTCCTCACTGATCTCTTGAAGAGTTCTGTATATTAATCTTTCGTAGTCTATTGCTGATAATCCCAGGAATACCTCTGCATTGGGAAGATTCCTTGATTCTTTGTTTTGGGAGCTTGTTGAAGTGATCATGATCTGCTTCTTTATGTGATTTGATATTGACTGTTGTCTCCAAGCTATCTCTAAGTTATTGTATTTATTTTATGTTTCCTTACTCTGCCCTTGCTTCTTGCTTTGTTTTGTTTTGATATACTCAAATAGGCTGGTCAAGTGAACAAGCTTGATTATTGGAGACTTTGAAGGGCTAATGTCCTCTTACAGGATGGCTAGAACTGTTACCAGGTACATAAGCCTAGGAGTCCATTCACTTTTCTTGTATGGATTCAGCTCAGGTGCCCATGTAGTCAGTCACCAAGTGTGTGGTGCAGTCTCTCACCTACAGTCTTAGAGGAGTAGTGGTGATTGGTGTAGGCACAGGTTTCTAGTTGCAGCAGGAGGTCACAACCTGAGCAAGGCAGGGTCTGACAACTGCCCCTCAAGTGTCTGTGAGAAAGGCGTGTCCCTGTTCTCTAAAGCACGTAGGTTAGTGGGCTCTGCAGCTGTACCATAGGCACCCAATGCTTTTCACTGTAAGGATTGGGAGACACCACCTATCCTTGGACTCGTGTTGTGGATGGTTAGGTGGCATGGGTGGAGCAACCAGTCCTCAGTCCCCTGATGTGGGTAAGTGAGGACCTTGCTTAATAGGCAAAGCAGTGTCATACGTCAAAAACCTGCCTCTCTACCACACAGCTGAAACAGTTAAAGTCAGACCTCAGGCACATACACCCTTGTACTGTAACAACAAAGAGCTAGCTGCTGAAATGGGGCCACATGTTGGGGTGAAATGCATTCAAAGTCCATGGACTGTTTGTACCCAGACAGGACCCACTTCTGCCCTAAATTCCCAGCTTAAGGGAGCCAGAAGATTTTTTTTTTTTCCTTGTTTGTTAATTTGTTCTTCTCCAAGGCCGGGAGAACGGCTCAGGGCACATAGCAGGACCTATCTCAGACCCAGGGAAATCAACTGTCACTGAAGCTGGCTTGGGGCCTGGGGCAGAGGGAGGAGGGATCAGATAAGTGGGAGAGAGTTTTTTTGACAGGGGTGCTTTTAGATCCACAGGGTAAATTAGATGCAAGCACTTAAATTTTGCCGAGCATGCTGTTCTTCGCTGATCCCTGAGTTGTGATCCTTGCTCTCTGTGGCTGAGAAAACCGTGTCCAGCATGCTTCCGCCTGCTCTGCCATGGTCGCACCAGGGCATTGGGGCTGAGGGGCACCGGTCCCCACCGAGTCAGGTCTGGCAACTCCTTGCTGCTTCTGAACTGTCTCTCCCTCCCTCTGCCATTCAGTCCGATTTCTTAACTTTGTCTTTGATGTTCAGGGCTCAGGTTGTCATATATTCGCTTGTTTTTCTGGATCTTTGTTGTAAGAGAGACCACCGGAAGTATCTTACTCTGCCATCTTGGTCCTGCCTCTATTTTTAGCTTTTTAAGGAAGCTCTATATCATTTTCCAAAGTGATTGTACCATTTTACATTCCCACCAGCAATGCATAAGTGTTCCAGTCTCCTCGCAATGCCTTCAACTTTCATTATTTTCTGTTTTTTTGATTAGTGTCAGTATTGTCGTGGTAAGATGGTATTTCATTTGTAGTTTTGATTTGCATTTTCCTAATGGACAATGATCATGAGCATTTCCTCATGTGTCTGTTAGTTGCTAGGATGTCTTCTTTGGTGAAGTGTCTGTTCATATCTTTTGCTCATTTTTTTTAAATGGACTGTTTGTCTTTTTGTTATTGAAATATTTGAGAGGTTAGAGCCTTGTCAGATATGTTGTAGTCAAAATTTTTTTCCCAATCTGTAGACTCTGTTTTTACTCTTTTGGTGGAGTCTATCGATGAGCTTAAATATTTAATTTTTAGGAGCTCCCAGTTATCTACGTTCTCTTTGAGTCTTTGTGCGTTGTTAGTTATGGTTTGTATATTGCTTATGCCATGTATTAGTGTTATTCCTATTTTTTCTTCCACGATCTTTATTTTTTTAGCTTTTATATTTAGCTTTTTGATCTATTTTGCGTTAGTTTTTGTGTACGGTGTGAGGTATGGATTTTGTCTTATTTATTTTTTTAATAGATGGACAACCAGTTATGGCAGCACCATGTATTAAAGAGACCATCTTTTCCTTCATTTAATGGACTTTGGGCCTTTGTCAAATATCAGTCACCTATAGTTGGATGGATTTACGTCTGGGTTCTCAATTCTGTTCCATTGGTCAATGTGTCTGTTGTACCAGTACCAGGCTGTTTTGAATATTGTGGCTGTATAATGGGTTCTAAGATCAGGTAGTATGAGGCCTCCCACTTTGTTCTTCATCTTCAATAATGTTTTACTTATCTGGGGCTAATTCCTTTTCCATATAAATTTGGTGATTTGTTTCTCCATTTTGTTAAAGAATGCTGTTGGAATTTGGATCAGGATTACATTCTGTCTCTAGATCACTTTGGCTACTATTGACATTTTCACAATGTTGAGTGTTCCTATCCATGAACATGGTATGTTTTTCCATTTATGTAGGTCTCTTTTGTTTTCTTGAAGTAATGTTTTGTAGTTTTCCTTGTATAGGTCTTTTACATCCCTGGTTAGATTTATTCCTAAGTATTTTATCTTCTTGGTGGCTATTGCAAATGGTGTTGATTTGCTGATTTCCTTTTCAAAGTTCTTTTTGTTGGTGTTTTATATGCTAATCTTGTATCTTCCTACTTTGTTGAAATCTTCTATTAGTTTCTTTAGTTTTCATGTGGATTCTTTGAGGTTTTCTGTGTATAAGATCATATCATCTGCACATAGGGATAGTTTTACCTATTCCTTATCAATTTGGATGCCGTTTATTTCTTTTTCTTGCCTTAGTGCTCTAGCTAAGACTTCCAGCAAGATGTTGAATAAGAGCAGTGATAAAAGGGATCCTTGTCTGGTTCCCATTCTCAAGGGGAATGCTTTCAGTCTCTCTCCATTGAGAATGACGTTGGCAGTTGGTTTGGTATAAATGCCCTTTATTATGTTGAGGGATTTCCCTTCTATTCCTATTTTGCTGAGAGTGTTTGTTAGGAATGGGCATTGGACTTTTTCAAATGCTTTTTCTGCTTCAGTTGATATGGTCATGTGATTCTTTTGGTCTATTTATGTGAGCGATTACATTGATTTTCTAATGTTGAACCATCCCTTCACACCTGGTATGAATCCAAGCTGCTCATGATGTGTTATTTTTTTGATATGTTATTGAAATCTATTGGCTAGATTTTTCGTTGAGAATTTTTGCATCTAACTTCATGAGGGATATTGGTCTGTAATTTTCTTTTTTGTGGTGTCTTTTTTATATATTTAAAAAAATTTTTTTTTTTTTTTGCGTAACTTTGGTGTCAGGGTTATGCTGGCATCATAGAATGAATTTGTATGCTCTGAAATAGTTTGAATAGTATTGGTGTGAACTCTTCTCTGAACGTTTGATAGAATTCTTCAGTGAAGCCGTCTGGGCCAGAACTTTTTTTTTGTTGGGAGCTTTTATTATTACTTTTCAGTCACTTCTTTTGTTATGAGTCTGGTTTCTTTTTTCTACCTCAGTTTGTGTTAATTTAAGTAGGTAGTGTGTTTCTAGAAATTTGTCCATTTCCTCTAGGTTTTCAGATTTGTTGGAGTACAATTTTTCATAGTATCTGTTATGATCTTTTTTGTTTTAGTTTGATCTGTTGTGATATCACCCTTTTCATTTCTTATTCAGGTTATTTTCATCTCCTGTTTTTCTTTTGTCAGTTTAGTCAGTGGTTTGTTGATTTTGTTGATCTTTTCAAAGAGCCAACTTTTGGTCTTGTTGATTCTTTCTACTTTCCGTTCTCTATTTCATTTATTTCTGCTCTAAACCTGATTTTTCCCTTTTTTTGTGTTTTCTCTGCACTTCTTTTGCTACTCTTTATTTGTTCAAGTTGTAGGGTTAATGATTTGATTTTGGCCCTTTCTTCTCTTTTTTGACATGCGCATTTATTGCTATAAACTGACCCTTCAGCACTGCTTTTGTTGTGATCCAAAGGTTTTGGTAAGATGTATTTTCATTCTCATTTGATTGTGTTAATTCTTTTATTCCATCCTTGATTTCTTCTATTACCCGGTGGTTTTTAAGCAAGGTGTCATTCAGTTTCCATATATTTGATTTTTTTCATTGCTATTTCTGTTACTGATTTCTACTTTTATGACATTGTGATCGGAGAAGATGCTTTGTATTATTTTTATGTTTTGGATTTTGTTGAGGCTTGCTTTGTGGCCCAAAATGTGGCCTATCCTGGAAAATGTTCCTAGTGCATTGGAAAAGAATACATACTTTGCTGCTTTTGGGTGGATGTTCTGCATATGCCTGTGAGGTTGAGTTAGTTGATTGTGGCAGTTAGATCTTATGTATCTTTATTGGGTTTCTTTCTAGATGTTCTGTCTTTCACTGAAAGCGGTGTGTTGAAGTCTCCTACTATTATTGTGGAACCGTCTATTTCCTATTTCTCTCTTCAGTGCTGTTAGAGTTTGTTTTAAGGATTTTGGAGCCCTGTCATTGGGTGTGTATATATTTATTATGGTTATGTCCTCTTGGTGTATTGACCCTTTGATCATTATGTAGTGTCCTTCCTTATCGTATATGGGAATTTTGCTTTAAAGCCTACTTTATTGTAGACTAATATTGCCATCCTGCCCTTTTTGGGTTGTTGTTAGCTTGATGTATATTTTTCCATCCTTTGAATTTCAGTTTGTTTATGTCTTTGTGTCTCTTGTAGACAGCATATAGATGGATCATGTGTTTTCACCCATTCTGCTACTCTGTCTCTTTACTGGTGTATTTAGGCCATTTACATTCAGTGTAATTTTTGATAAAAAGAGGAAGACCCTCAAAAAGATAGATGGACACAGTGGCTGCAACAATGGGCTCAAGCATAACAATGATTATGAGGATGGCACAAGACCAGGCAGTGTTTCATTCTGTTGTACGTAGTGTCACTATAAGTTGGAAGTGACTCAATGGCTCCTAACAACAACAACATGAGTTTACTGCTGTCATTCTTTTTGTGTGTGTGTGTGTATGTGGTGTTGATGGTTTCTTTGTTCTGTTAATTTTCTATGATGAGTTCTTTTTGTTTATGGATTTTCTTTCAATTTCTTTCATTGCTATTGATTTTGTGTTTGCTGAGTTTTTATGTTTTTCTTTTTACTTTTGATGGGCAGGTCTGTTAGCTTCCTTTGTAGTTACATTGAAATTTACCTTTATTTTTATAAGTTTAGTCTTTTATTTCTTAATATCACCTTGACTTTCTCTCCATATTGAGGTTCTAGTACTATACCATTTATTCCCTCTTTTTTGTTTTGACTTTGTCATTGTTTACGTATTAATGTCTCTGTTTCCCTATTTTCACACTTTTAGCTTTGTTATTGTTGTTTTTAGAATTCCCTATCTGGGTCGATATACGGTTAATCTGTCCTATGTCCTAGTCTTGGATTGTTGTCTGATGTTGGTTCTTTATCTGGAGGACCACCTTTAATATTTATTGTAATTTTTGTCTGGTTTTTACATAGTTACTTAATTTGTATTTATCTGGAAATAACCTAATTTTGCCATAATATTTGAAAAAACAATTTTACTGGATATATAATTCTTGGATGGCAATTTTTTTTTCCTTCAAAGCTTTATATATATCATCCCATTGCCTTTTTGTCTCTATGGTTTCTGTTGATTAATCACAGTTTAATCTTATTGGTTCTCCTTTGTAGGTGACTTTTCTTTTATCCCTAGCTACTCCCAGGGTACTTTCTTGTCTTTGATTTTGGCAAATTTGATTATGATATGCCTTGGTGACTTTCTCATGGGGTCTATTCTCTATGTGCTTCTTTGAGCTTCTTGGATAGATACCTTCTCATCTTTCATGATACTAGGGAAGTTTTCTGCCAACAAATCTTCAATAATTCTCTCTCTGTTTTCTATTATCCTCCCTCCCCCAATTTTGGAACTCTGATCACTTGTAATTTTTTCCTCTTGATAGCATCCCACATAATTCTTAGGCTTTCTTCATTTTCCTTCAGTCTTTTTTCTCTGATTTTTTGTTGAACTAATTGTTGTTGAGGGATTTATCTTCTATCTCACTAACTCTGACTTCCACTGTCTTAATTCTTCTCCTATGACCATCTAACATGTTGTCTAATTCTGAAATTTTATTGTTAACCTTTTGAATTTCTAGTTGCTGTTTTTGTATTGTTTTCCTGAAAACGTCTATTGTTTTGTCTGTGTGTTAACTTGGTTTGGTCTGTATTTCCCCTAATCTCCTTCTTGATATCTTGGAGAGCTCTCTATATTAGTGTTTTGAATTCTTTATCAGGTCACTGCCTTGCTTTACCCTGCTCTGGAATATTTTCTGGTTCTTTATTTTGGTTGCTTGCTGGAGCTGTCTTGTCCTGCTTCTTTATGTGATTTTATATTGACTGTTGTCTCCAAGGCATCAAGAAGTTATTATATTTAGAGGACTTCCAGTGAACATGGTGCCATAGACAGAAGCACCACACTGTCCATCTGTAGTAAAGACCCAAAAAACTAAGTAAAACAGAGACAAACATCATTCCTGGAACCCAAATTGTCAAATGAAGAGATAAAGACCTCAGCCAAACCCTGAATGGAATAAAAATTGACAGGGATCAGAGAGTGAGGAGAGATATGTGCAGAGGTCCCTTATCAGCTAATGCAGCACGTATTTGCTGTCTCGGACTCCTGTTGGAGATCAGTGGACAGAGAGCACAGGAAAGCAGATTCACAGAGTTCTCAGCAGGAGACAGAGCACCCAGTAACCAGTGATACATGCTTTCCCACCCCCATTCTCTCACCGCTGCTCTACCTCCATGCTTTCTCTCTGGAAGCGGTGGCTTGGCTGGCTGGGAAGTGCAGCATTGGTGCTGCTTGGATTTGCCCCACTAACACTGGAGACTGGCAAACAGGGAGCATGGGAAAGCAGTTTCATGAAGTTCCCAGCAGAAGACAGAGCACTGGGTAACCAATGATGTACACTTTCCTAATGCCCACCCTTTGTCCCCACCCCCTCTGCCTCCTTTCCTTCCTGCTGGCTGCAATCTATTGGCCAGGGGGCAACTGCTTCAGCCCAACTGCTTGAATTTGCGCTGCCCACACTGGCTGGCTCCCTGAGTGCCATTTTTCTGCTGTTGGTGTTGCTTTTTTCCGCTTCTTTTGGATTCTTCCCTGCCTCCCATAATATCCCCCTCCTTTTTCTTGAACACCTGGTTCCATATGCCATTTTTGCTTCTTCTTGAAAGGCTTTGAGCTGCTGCCCAACACCATGCTGGTGGGATCCGTGGGGCTTTTTGTTGTTGTTGTTGTTTTGTTAGTTTTCTTTTTCTGGCATGGGAACCCCCTCTAGCCAGGCTGCATTTCATGGCTTAGGAGTCACTTCCCTAGTCTGTGCAGCCCCTGGGGGCATTTCATTTTTCTCTGTCTTTTTTCCTTTCTTTCCTCATTTCTCAGTTCTCATCTATCTATGCTTGTCTTCTTTTCCTGTATCCTGAATACCTGGAGCTGTGTGACATCTATACCCCTTCTAGCCAGGCTATACTACCGTGCAGCCTGGGAGCCACTTCCCTGGTCTTCGCAGCAGCACTGATGGGAGCCCTGGAGCCTTTTCTTTTTTTTCCAAATTTTAATCTAGTCATTTTTTCTTTTTCACTTTCTCTCCATTTCTTGTTTTTTCATCTCTCCACTCCAATGACAAGCTCCCTTAGCACTCTTTTTTTTTCCTTTGTTTTTGGATCATTTCCTTTTCCCATACCCATATTAGCCCCATATATCACAACCTCCTCCTCCTTCCTGCCTATCTGCATTGTGTGCTGAACGTCACACCCCTGAACAGCACAGGCATGGCCTACCGAAACCTGCTCAGCACTGATTCCTGACCTGCCCTGTTGACCACAATATGTGCCACAAACAGCTCATCTCAGCTCCCCCTTTAGCTGGACCTGCCCTGCTGCACCATAGCTGAGTGACTGGCCCTGGCTATTGGACAAGGAGGTGAAAAATATCATGACCATGAGTAAAAAAAGAACACACAGCTTGTCTGCTTAGACATAACCAAATAAAACAAAAAAACAGGATGAAACAAACAGGTCTACCATCAATAAATGAAGAAAATAACTACTGAATGTCCCGAAGACAGCAGAAAATTTCAAAATATTAAGAAAAGGACAGGATAGTTCCAGAAGGCACCCAAAATAAAACAGCAGAAGACTTTCCAATAGAAGAAAAAGCAGTAGAACTACTTGATGGGGAACTCAAATCTCTAATATGTAGAGCTATCCAAGAGTTGAATCAAAAAGCAGACAAAAATAAGGAAAAAATAGACAAATTTATGGAAAAGGCAGAAAAATTCATGGCAATGACAGACAAAAAGATGGAAGAATTCAGCAAAATAATACAGGAACAAAATACCAAAATAAACTCACAACCAGAAATCCTACAAAAACAATTAGAAATGCAAAAGATAAACAACAAGATTTCAGAAATGGACAGCATCATAGAAGGGCTGAGGAGCAGATTTGAAATGATGGAAGACAGATCAGCATAACTGAGGACAAAATCAGAAAAAAGAATGAAGAAAATCTGAGAATTATGTGGGCTACAATCAAAACTAAAAATCTATGAGTGATCAGAGTTTCAGAAGAGGGACAAAATGCAAAACAGAGAGGATCGTTAAAGAATTGCTGACAGAAAACTTCCCTAATATCAGGAAAGATGAAAAGCTGACCATTCAAGAAGCTCAATGAACACTGAATAGAATAGACCAAAAAGAAAAACACCCAGGCATATCATAATCACACTCACTAAAGCCAAAGACAAAGAAAAAAACCTGTTCGCCACTCGAGAAAAAAGAAAGTCACATACAGAGGTGATACAATAAGGCTAAGCTCTGATTATTCGGCAGAAACTGTGCAGGCAAAAAAGCAACAAGATGACATATATAAAACCTTGAAAGAAAAAAAATTGCCAACCAAGAATAATATATCCTGAAAAACTCTCATTCAGATATTATGGTGGGATTAGGACATTTCCTGATAAACAGAAATTAAGAGAAGATGTCAAAACCAAGCCAACTTTACAAGAATTTTTAAAGGTAGTCTTTGGTTTGAGAACAGATGACAGATTGAATCTATAAGGCAAGATTGTACCAGCCAGATACCGACCTAGGAAATGAACTCTCAAGGACTATCCAAAACCAAAAGAATTGCGACACAGAACCAGAGAAGTTAATCTGTAAATGACAACAACATCAGAACAATAAAATAGGGAATAAACGGTGTGGGTATAGAACTTTCTAATGGACAGGAAGGCAAGGTGATACCAAGTAATAATAGACTGGTTCAAACCTAGGAAGATAAGGGTAAATTTCAAGGTAACCACAAAGTTAAGAAAGCTACTCATCAAGATAAAGAAGAAAAACAAAGTCTCAATAAAAACAAAATCTGCAAAAACAAAAGAAATGAAAAAGAAATCCACAAACAAAAGGAATTCAGCACAGAGAGTAAGAGGAAGAAAGAAAATGTCAGCACCACAAAAAAGTACTACAAAATGACAGCAATAATTTTTTTTATTAATAATTACACTGAATGTAAATGGCCTAAATGCACCCATAAAGAGACACAGAGTGACAGAATAGATTTTAAAAAAAAAAAAACAGGATCCATCAATATGCTGCCTACAAGAGACACACCTTAGAAACAAAGATGTAAATTTATTTAAAAGCAAAGGATGGAAAAAATATATATATCAAGCAAATAACTACCAAAAAAAAAAAGCAGGAGTGGCAATTCTAATCTCAGATAAAATAGACACTAAAACAAAAGCCACCATAAAAGACAAAGAAGGGTGCTATATAATGATTAAAGAGTTGATCAATCATGAAGACTTAACCATAATAAACATCTAAGGACCAGTGAGTGACAAGGCTCCAAAATACATTAAAAAAAAAAAAAACTCTAACAGCATTGAAAAAAGAAACTGACAGTTCCAAAATAATAGTAGGAGACTTCAACACACCACCCTCAGTAAAGGACAGCACACCTAGAAAGAAACTCAACAAAGATACAGAAGAGGAAAAGGTACAATCAGCCAACTTGACCTCATAGATGTATATAGAACACTCCGCCCCACAGCTATAAAGTACATATTCTTTTCCAACGCCCACGGAATGTTCTCCAGAATAGACCACATCTTAGGCCACAGAGAAAGCCTCAACAAAATTCAAAATGTTGAAATAATACAAAGTATCTTCTTTGACCACAATGCCATCAAAGTAGAAATTAACAACAGGAAGAGCAAGGAAAAAAATTCATTTACATGGAAACTGAATAACACCCTTCTTGAAAAACCAATGGGTAATAGAAGAAATCAGAGATGGAATAAAAAAATTCCTAGAATCCAATGGGAAAGAAAACATGTCATACCAAAACCTTTGGGATACAGCAAAGACAGTCCTCAGAGGTCAATTTATAGTAATAAATGCACACATAAAAAAAGAAGAAAGGGACGAAACAAAAACATAAGCTACACAACTTGAACAAATAGAGAACAGCAAAAGAAGTCCACAGCCATCAGAAGAAAGGAAATAATAAAGATCAGAGCAGACATAAATGAAATAGAGAATAGAAAAACAATAGAAAGAATCATCAAAACCAAACGTTGGTTCTTTTAAAGGATCAGTAAAATGAGAAACCACGGGCCAAACTGACAAAAGAAAGACGAGACGATGCAAATAACGCAAATAAGAAATGAAATGAGGGACAATACAACAGACCCAGCTGAAATAAAAAGGACCATAACAGAGTATTATGAAAAACTATACTGCAACAAATTTGAAAACCTAGAAAAATTGGACAAATTTCTAGAAACACACTACCTACCCAAACTAACACAAAGTGATGCTGAAAATCTGAATAGACCCATGACAAGAGAAGAGATTGAAAAGGTAATAAAACAACTCCCAACAAAGAAAATCCCTGGCCAAGGTGGCTTCACTGGATAATTCTACCAAACATTCAGAGAAGAACTTACACCGTACTACTCAAACTATTTCAGAAAATAGAAAAGGAAGTGATACTTTCAAATTCATTCTATGAAGCCAGCATAACCCTCATACCAAAAGTAGGCAAAGACACCTTAAAAAAAAATTACAGACCAATATCTCTCATGAATATAGATGCAAAAATTCTCAACAAAATTCTAGTGAATAGATTTCAGCATCATATCAAGAAAAAAAAAAAAAAGAATACACCACGATCAAGTAGGATTCACACCAGGTATGCAAGGGTGGTTCAACTTTAGAAAATCTATCAATGTAATAATCCACCACATAAGTAAAAGGAAAGAAAAGAATCACAAGATCATCTCAATCAATACAGAAAAGACACTCAATAAAGTCCAACATCCATTCCTGATAAAAACTCTTAATAAAATATGTATAGAAGGAAAATTTCTCAACATAATAAAGGGCATCGATGTAAAGCCAACTGCCAATGTTATTCTTAATGAAGAGAGGCTGAAAACATTCCCCTTGAGAACAGGAACAAGACAAGGATGCCCTTTGTCACCACTCCCACTCCTATTTAACATCGTGCTAGAAGTCTTAGCTACAGCAATAAAGCAAGAAACAGAAATAAAGGGCATCTAAATTGGTAAAGAAGTTAAACTCTCCCTATTTGCAGATGATATGATACTATATATACATAGAAAACCCAAAAGACTCCATAAGAAAACTACTGGAATTAATAGAAAATTCAGCAGAGTTGCAGGATAACAGACAAACATACAAAATTCAGTTGGATTCCTATACACAAAGAGAAGTATGAAAAGGAAATCAGGAAAACAATACAATTTATAATACCCCCTAAAAAATAAAATACTTAGGAATAAATCTAACCAAGGCTGTAAAAGACTTATACAAAGAAAACTACAAAACACTACTGCAAGAAACCAAAAGAGATCTAAATAAATGGAAAAACATACCATGCTCGTGGTTAAGTAGGCTCAACATTGTGAAAATGACAATCCTGCCCAAAGCAATTTACAAATACAATGCAATACCAATCCAAATACCAACAACATTCTTTAAAGAGATGAAAAAGCTTATCATTAACTCTATATGGGAAGGGAAAAAGCCCTGGATAAGTAAAGCACTATTGAAGAAGAAGAATAAAGTAGGAGGGCTCACACTACCTGACCTCAGAACCTACTATACAGCTACAGTATTCAGAACAGCCTGGTACTGGTACAATGACAAATACATTGACCAATGGAACAGAATTGAGAACCTAGATGTAAATTGATCCACCTGTGGCCACCTGATCTTTGACAACAGCCCAAAGTCCTTCAGATGGGGAAAAGACAGTCTTTTTAACAAATGGTGATGGCAAAACTGCATGTCTATCTCCAAAAAAAAAGAGAAACAGGACCCATACCTCACACCATACACAAAAAATAATTCAAGACTTCTGGTCAACATGGCACCATAGACAGAAGGACCATGGCATCCCTCCATAGCAAAGACCCGAAAAACTAAGTAAAAACAGAGATACATATCATTCCTGGAACCCAAAGTGTCAAATGAAGAGATAAAGAACTCAGCCAAACACTGAATGGAATAAGAAACTGACAGAGGACAGAGAGCTGGGAGAGATATCTGTAGAGGTTCCTTATCAGCCAAAGCAGCAGCGATTCACCATCTTGAACTCCTGTTGGAGGTCTGCTGACAGGGAGCACGGGAAAGCAACTTCATGGAGCTCTCAGCAGGAGACAGAACACCCGGTAACCAGCGATACACACTTTTCCACACCCCCATCCTCTTTCCGCTGCTCTACCTTCAAGCTTCCTGGCTGACTGCAGTGGTTCAGCTGTCCAGGAAGTGCCACGTCTGTGCCACTTGGATTCGCTACACCCACATCACAGATTGGCAGACAGGGAGTACATGAAAGCAGCTTCAAGAAGTTCCCAGCAGGAGACAGAGTACCGGTAATGAGCAATATACATTTTCCTAACCCCCACCCTTCTTCCCCCATGCTTTGGCCTCCTGTGCTTCCCGCCAGCTGCAGTCTCTTGGCCAGGAGGCAACTGCTTCTGCCCCAGACCATTTGGATTCACTCCACCCACACTGGCTGGGTTCCTGAGCTGGTGTTGCTTTTTTCTGTCTCTTTTGATTTCTTCTGTGCCTTCCACCACCTCCCCCTCCTTTCTCTTGAACACCTGGCTCCATGTGACATCTTTGCTTCTTTTTGAAAGGCTGTGAAGCCCCATTTGACTGGGGAACCACTCCTCTGGCCTGCAACACCACACTGGTGGGATCCCTGGGGCTTTTTTTGTTTGTTCTGCTTGTTTTGTTTTGCTCTGCTCTGTTTTACTTTGTTTGTTTTCTCTTTTGACAATTGGGAGCCCCTTCTAGCTGGGCTGCATTGCACAGCTTAGGAGCCACTCCCCCAATCTGCACAGCTGTGTAGGTGGGATCCCAGGAGGCATTTCTTTTCTTTCTTTCTTTTTTTTTATTTTATTATTTTTCTTCTCTCTTTTTCCCTTTCTGTCTTTTCATTTCTCAGTTCCTGTCTGTCTATACTTACCTTCTTTCCTGTCTCGTGAATACCTGGTGCTGTGTGACATCTCTATCCCCTCTAGCGAGGCTATACTGTGCATCCTGGGAGACTTCCCTGTCTTCACAGCCACACCAGTAGGGCTTTTCTTTTCTTCTTTTTTTCCTCAAATTTTTATCTAGTTTTTTTTTTTATTTTTTTCCATTTTTGCTTTTCTCCATTTCTTGGTTTCTTATCTCTCCACTCCAATGGCAAGATCTCTTTGCATTCTTTTTTTTCCCCTTTGTTTGCTCTTGGCTCCTGTTTCTTTGTCCTCTTTCCCATAGCCATATTAGCTTCATACATCACAGCCCCCCCCCCGTCCTGTCTACCTGCACTATGCACTGAAATTCACACCTCTGAGCAACACAGGCAAGGCCTACCAGAACCTGCCAAGCACTGATTCCTGGCCTGTCCCTGCCGGCCTTAGTATGTACCACAAACAACTGATCCCATCCCCTCCCCTTAAGCTGGACCTGTCCTACTGCACCATAGCTGAGTGACTGGCCCTGCCTATTAGACAAGGAGGTGAAAAGTATCACGACTACAGAGAAGCAAACAACAAAGAATGCATAGCCCACCTGCTCAGACATAACCAAGAAAACCCAAAAAACCAGGATGAAACAAACAAATCTACAATCAAGAAATGAAGAAAACAACTACTGAATGTCCCGAAGACAACAGACAATATCAAAACGTTTAAAAAACAGGATGGTTCCAGTAGACATCCAAAATAAAACACCAGATGACTTTCCAGTAGAAGAAAAGGCACTAGAGCTACCTGACAGGGAATTCAAATCTCTCATATGCAGAGCTATCCAAGAGTTGAAGCAAAAAACAGACAAAAATGAGGAAAAAATAGACAAATTTATGGAAAAGGCAGAAAAATTCATGGAAAATACAGACAAAAAATGTAATAACTCAGTAAAATAATACAAGAACAAAATGCCAAAATAAATTCACAACTAGAAATCCTACAAAAACAACAATTAGGAATCCAAAAGATAAACAACAAGATTTCAGAAATGGACAGTGTCATAGAAGGGCTGAGGAGCAGGTTTGAAATGATGGAAGACAGGATCAGTAAAATTGAAGACATACACTTGGATACAACTCTGTTTGAGGAGAATCAAAAAAAGAATGAAGAAAGATGAGGAAACCCTGAGAATTATATGGGATACAATCAAAAGCAAAAATTTATGAGTGATTGGAGTTCCAGAACAGGGAGAGAAAATGGAAAACACAGAGAGGATCACTGAAGAGCTGCTGACAGAAAACTTCTTGAATATCATGAAAGGTGAAAAGCTGACCATTCAAGAAGCTCAACAAACCCCATATAGGATACACCCCAAAAGAAAAACACCAAGGCATATCATAATCACACTTGCTAAAACCAAAGACAGAAAAAATCTTGTTAGCAGCTTGAGTAAAACAAAATGTCACATACAGAAGAGAAGTAATAAGACTAAGCTGTGATTATTCAGCAGAAACCATGCAGGCAAGAAGGCAATGGGATGACATACATAAAACTTTGAAAGAAAAAAAATTGCCAGCCAAGAATAATATACCCTGCAAAACTCTCATTCAAATATGATGGTGAGATTAGGACATTCCTAGATAAACAGAAATTAAGGGAAGATGTCAAAACCAAACCAAACCTACAAGAATTGGTAAGGGGTGTCCTTTGGTCTGAGAACAAACAACATCAGGCCATAGCCTGAATCTATGACACAAGATTGTGCCAGCCAGATACCAACCTAGGAAATGAACTCTCAAGGACTATCTGAAACTAAAAGAATTGCAACAGGGAACCAGAGGGGTTAATCTGTAAATGACAACAATGTCAGAACAATAAAAGAAGGAATAAATGGTGTGGGTATAGAGCTTTCTAATGGAGAGGAAGTCAAGGGGCTACCAAGTAATAATAGACTGGTTCAATCCTAGGAAGATAAGGGTAAATTTCAAGGTAACCACAAAGAAAGCTAAGAAACCTTTTTACCAAAATAAAGATGAAAAACATAAAGTCTCAATAAAAACAAAATCTACAAAAACAAAAGAAATGAAAAAGAAATCCAAGAACAAAAGGTACTCAGTACAGAAGAGTAAGAGGAACAAAGAAAGTGTTAGCACCACACACACACACACACACACACGCACTACAAAATGACAGCAATAAACTCACACCTACCAATAATTACACTGAATATAAATGGCCTAAATGCTTCCATAAAAGACACAGAGTGACAGAGTGGATAAAAAACCAGAATCCATCAACATGCTGTTTACGAGAGACAAACCTTAGAAACAAAGATGCAAATTTATTAAAAAGCAAAGGATGGAAAAAAAATACATCAAGCAAATAACTACCCAAAAAGAGCAGGAGTAGCAATACCAATCTCAGATAAAATAGGCTTTAAAACAAAATCTACCATAAAAGACAAAGAAGGGCGGTATATAATGATTAAAGAGATGATCCATCATGAAAACTTAACCAAAGTAAACATCTAGGCACCAACGACAGGGCTCCAAAATACATACAACAAACTCTAACAGCACTGAAAAGAGAAATTGACAGTTTCACAATAATAGTAGGAGACTTCAACACACCACTCTTGGTGAAGGACAGAACATCTAGAAAGACACTCAACAAAGACACAGAAAAGCTAAAGGGCGCAATCAGCCAACTTGACCTTATAGACATATATAGAACACTCCACCCCAGGGCTGCAAAGTACACATTCTTTTCCAGTGCACATGGAATGTTCTCCAGAATAGAACACATCTTAGGCCACAGAGAAACCCTCAACAAAATTCAAAACACTGAAATAATACAAAGTATCTCCTTTGACCACAATACCATAAAGTAGAAATTAAAAACAGGAAGAGTAAGGGGGGGGAACAAGTTACATGGAAACTGAATAACACTCTACTTAAAAACCAATAGGTAATAGAAGAAATCAGAGATGGAATAAAAAGATTCCTAGAATCAAATGAGAATGAAAACACATCATATCAAAACCTTTGGGACACAGCAAGATAGTCCCTCAGAGGTCAATTTATAGCAATAGATGCACAAGTCAAAAAAGAAGGAAAGGACAAAATCGAAACATTGCTACACAACTTGAACAAATAGAAAGAGAATAGCAAAGAAGCCCACAGCCACCAGAAGAAGAAGCAGAAATAAATGAAATACAGGATAGAAAACAATAGAAACAATCAACAAAACCAAAAGTTGGTTCTTTTAAAGGATAAACAAAATAGACAAATCACTGGCCAAATGACAAAAGAAAAACATGAAAGGATGCAAATAACCCAAATAAGAAATGAAATGAGGGACATTACAACAGACCCAACTGAATTAAAAAGGATCATAACGGAGTATTATGAAAAACTATACTCTAACAAATTTGAAAACCTAGAGGAAATGGACAAATTCCTAGAAGCACACTTCCTACCCAAACTAACACAAAATGATGTTGAAAATCTGAACAGACCCATTAGAAGAGATTGAATAGGTAATAAAACAACTCCCAACAAAAAAAAAGCCCTGTCCCAGATGGCTTTACTGGATAATTCTACCAAACATTCAGAGAACAGCTTACTCCAGTACTACTCAAACTATTTCAGAACATAGAAAAGTAAGCTGTACTTCCAAATTCATTCTCTGAAGCCAGTATAACCCTGATACCAAAATCAGGCAAAGACACCAAAAAAAGAAAATTACAGACCAATATCTCTCATGAATATAGATGCAAAAATTCTCAACAAAATCATATCAAAAAAAGAATACACCATGACCAAGTAGGATTCATACCAACCAGGTATGCAAGGATGGTTCAACATCAGAAAATCAATCAATGCAATCCACCACATAAATAAAAGGAAAGAAAAGAACCACATGATCATCTCAATTGAAGCAGAAAAGGCATTCGACAAAGTCCAATGTACATTCCTGATAAAAACTGCCAATAAAATAGGTATAGAAGGAAAATTTCTCAACAAAATAAAGGGCATATATGCAAAACCAACAGCCAACATCATTCTTAGTGGAGAGATACTGAAAACATTCCCCTTGAGGACAGGAACAAGACAAGGATGTCCTTTATCACCTATTTAACATTGTGTTGGAAATCCTAGCTACAGCAATAAGGCAAGAAACATAAAGGGCATCCAAATTGGTAATGAAGAAGTTAAACTCTCCCTATTTGCAGATGATATGATACTGTACATATAAAACCCAAAAGATTCCACAAGAAAACTATTGGAACTAATAGAAAGATTCAGCAAAGTAGCAGGAGATGAGATAAACATACAAAAATCAGTTGGATTCCTACACACCAATAAAGAGAAGTATGAAAAGGAAATCGGGAAAACAATACAATTTACAATAGCTCCTAAAAAAATAAAATACTTGGGAATAAATCTAACCACAGATGGAAAAGAACTATACAATGAAACTACAAAACACTACTGCGAGAAACCAGAAAAGATCTAAATAAATGGAAAAACATACCATGCTCATGGATAGGTAGACTCAACATTGTGAAAATGACAATTCTACCCAAAGCAATTTAGAAATACAATGCAATACCAATCCAAATACCAACAACATTCTTTAAAGAGATGGAAACAGGATCCATACCTCACACCATATCAAAAACTAACTCAAAATGGATCGAAGACCTAAATAGAAAAATAAAACTATGAAGTTCATAGAAGAAAAAATAGGATCAACACTAGAGGCCCTAACACACAGCATTAACAGGATACAAACCAAAACGAACAACACACAAACTCCAGAGGATAAGCTAGATAACTGGGATCTTTTAAAAATTAAACACTCATACTCATCACAGGAATAGACATACGCACACCCATGTTCATTGCAGCATTGTTCACAATAGCAAAAAGATGGAAACAACCTAAATGCCCATGAACAGATGAATGGATAAACAAACTGTGGTACAGACACAAAATGGAGTATTATGCAACAATAAGAACAATGATGAATCTGGAGGACACTATGCTGAATGAAATAAGTCAATCACAAAAGGACAAATACTGTATGAGACCACTACTGTAAAAACTCATGAAAAGGTATGCACACAAAAGGAAACAATCTTTGAAGGTTATGAGGGAAGGAAGGGGTGGGGATGGAAAAACACTAAATAGACAATAGATAAGTGGTAACTTTGGTGAATGGTAAGACAGTACACAGTACTGGAGAAGCCAGCACAACTTGTCGTGGAAGCTCCACGTTGTTGTTGTTGTTAGGTGCTGTTCAGTTGGTTCCGATTCAGTGACCCTCTGCACAACAGAATGAAACACCGCCTGGTCCTGCGCCATCCTTATAATCGTTGTTATGCTTAAGCTCATCTTTGCAGCCACCGTGTAAATCCACCTCATTGAGGGTCTTCCTCTTTTTCGCTGACCCTGTACTCTGCCAAGCATGATGTCTTTCTCCAGGGACTGATCCCTCCTGACAACATGTCCTTGCCTCTAAGGAGCATTCTGGCTGCACTTCTTCCAAGACAGATTTGTTCATTCTTTTGGCAGTCCATGGTATATTCAATATTCTTCACCGACACCACAATTCAAAGGCGTCAGTTCTTCTTCGGTCTTCCTTATTCATCGTCCAGCTTCACATGCATATGATGCAATTGAAAACACCATGGCTTGGGTCAGGCGCACCTTAGTCTTCAGGGTGACATCTTCGCTCTTCAACACTTTGAAGAGGTCCTTTGCAGCAGATTTGCCCAGTGCAATGCATCTTTTGATTTCTTGACTGCTGCTTCCATGGCTGTTGATTGTGGATCCAAGTGAAATGAAATCCTTGACAACTTCGATCTTCTCTCCGTTTATCACGATGTTGCTCATTGGTCCAGTTGTGAGGATATTTGTTTTCTTTATGTTGAGGTATAATCTATACTGAAGGCTGTGGTCTTTGATCTTCATTAGTAAGTGTTTCAAGTCCTCTTCGCTTTCAGCAAGCAAGGTTGTGTCATCTGCATAACGCAGGTTGTTAATGAGTCTGCCTTCAATCCTGATGCCCCGTTCTTCTTCATATAGTCCAGCTTCTCAGATTATTTGTTCAGCATACAGATTGAATAGGTATAGTGAAAGAATACAACCCTGACACACACCTTTCTTGACTTTAAGCCAATCAGTATCCCCTTGTTCTGTCCGAACAACTGCCTCTTGATCTATGTAAAGGTTCCTCATGAGCACAATTAAGTGTTCTGGAATTCCCATTCTTCGCAATGTTATCCATGATTTGTTATGATCCACACAGTTGAATGCCTTTGCATAATCAATAAATCACAGGTAAACATCCTTCTGGTATTCTCTGCTTTCAGCCAGGATTCATCTGACATCAGCAATGGTATCCCTGGTTCCACGTCCTCTTCTGAAACTGGCCTGAATTTCTGGCAGTTCCCTGTCGATATATTGCTGCAGCCGTTTTTGATCTTCAGCAAAATTTTGCTTGCATGTGATATTAATGATATTGTCCTATAATTTCCACATTTGGTTGGATCACCTTTCTTGGGAATAGGCATAAATATGGATCTCTTCCAATCAGTTGGCCAGGAAGCTGTCTTCCATATCTCTTGGCATAGATGAGTGCGCACCTCCAGTGCTGCATCTGTTTGTTGAAACATTTCAATTGACATCCCATCGATTCCTGGAGCCTTGTTTTTTGCCAATGCCTTCAGAGCAGCTTGGACTTCTTCCTTCAGTACCATCGGTTCCTGATCATATGCCACCTCTTGAAATGGTTGAAAATCGACTAATTCTTTTTGGTATAATGACTCTGTGTATTCTTTCCATCTTCTTTTGATGCTTCCTGCGTCGTTTAATATTTTCCCCATAGAATCCTTCACTATTGCAACTTGAGGCTTGAAATTTTTCTTCAGTTCTTTCAGTTGAGAAATGCCAAGTGTGTTCTTCCCTTTTGGTTTTCCATCTCCAGCTCTTTGCACATGTCATTATAATACTTTACTTTGTCTTCTCGAGAGGCCCTTTGAAATCTTCTGTTCAGTTCTTTTACTTCATCACTTCTTCCTTTTGCTTTAGCTGCTCGACGCTCAAGAGCAAGTTTCAGAGTCTCCTCTGACATCCATGTTGGTCTTTTCTTTCTTTCCTGTCTTTTCAGTGACCTCTTGCTTTCTTCATGGATGATGTCCTTGATGTCATTCCACAACTTGTCTGGTCTTCAATCACTAGTGTTCAATGCATCAAATCTGTTCTTGAAATGGTCTCTAAATTCACGTGGGATATACTCAAGGTCATATTTTGACTCTTGTGGACTTGCTCTGATTTTCTTCAGTTTCAGATTGAACTTGCATATGAGCAATTGATGGTCTGTTCCACAGTCGGCCCCTGGCCTTGTTCTGACTGATGATATTGAGCTTTTCCACCATCTCTTTCCACAGATGTAGTCAATTTGATTTCTGTGTGTTCCATCTGGCGAGGTCCATGTGTAAAAAAAAATAGTCGCTGTTTATGTTGGTAAAAGAAGGTATTTGCAATGAAGAAGTTGTTGGTCTTGCAAAATTCTATCATTCAATCTCTGGCATTATTTCTGTCAACAAGGCCATATTTTCCAACTACTTTCACATTCCAGTCGCCAGTAATTATCAGTGCAGGAAGCTCCATAGACACATACAAACTCCCTGAGGGAACAAATTGCTGCTGAGGGCTGTGGGGACCATGGTCTTGGGGAATATCTAGCTCAACTGCCATAACATAGTTTATAAAGAAAATGTTCTACCTTCTGCTTTGGTGAGTAGCGTCTGGGGTCTTAGGAGCCTGTAAGTAGCTGTCTAAGATACTTTACTAGTCTCACCCCTTCAGGAGCGAGGAAGAATGAAGAAAACTAAAGATACAAGGGGAAGATTAAGCCAAAGGACTGACAGACCACATCTACCATGGCCTCCACCAGCCTGTCCAGCACAACTGGGTGGTGCCCAGCTACCACCACTGATTGCTCTGACAGGGATCACAATAGAGGGTCCCAGACAGAGCTGGAGGAAAGTGTAGAACAAAATTCTAACTCAAAAAGAAAGACCAGACTTGCTGGCCTGACGGAGACTGCAGAAACCCTGAGAGTATGGCCCCTGGACACCCTTTTAGCTCAGTAATGAAGTCACTCCTGAGGTTCACCCTTTAGCCAAAGATTAGACAGACCCAAAAAACAAGACTAACGGGGTATACGAGCCCTGGGGAAAGGACTAGAAGGCAGGAGGGGACAGGAAAGCTGGTATTAGGGAACCCAAGGTTGAGAAGAGAGAGGGTTGATGTGTTATGGGATTGTCAACCAATGTCATAAAACAATATGTGTAGTGTTAAATAAGAAACCAGTTTGTTCTGTAAACCTTCATCTAAAGTAAAATAAAAGTTATTATATTTATTTATTTATTGTATGTTTGTTTTCTGTGTTCTGATTTTTTTTTTTTTTGATATATCCAAAGTAGACTGGGCATGTGTGCTACTCTGGTCATTTACCTGGCCACATTGAAGCTCTCACCTCCTGTCTCTAGGTGGGTGGAGCTGCTACTAAGTGTGTGAGCCTGGGAATCTTTCACTATTCTTGTGGGGCTGCTGAGGATGCAGGTGGTGTTTTTGGTGAGGTGATACATCTGGCCTGTTGGTCACCTGGCTGTGGGTGTTGGGAGTGTTCTCCCTGGTTGTTGGGTTGGTTATTGTGTGTGTGCTTTGCCACTTGCCAGATGGTCTGGGGGAAGTATGCCCTGGTTGTGGGTCACTGTGTGTGGGGAGACTCACCTACAGTCCTTGGCAGGCAAGGCTGTGTGGGGGTGTTTGGAGAAGCACAGGTCTGTGGTTTCAGTGGGGGGAGTTGCAAGGGGGCAAGGGAGGGGGCTCTCAGCTATCCCCTGTGCTCAGATGGAGGGCATGCCCCAGTCTGCTAAAGTGCATGGTGGTGGGAGAGGGGATAGTGCATCCAGTCCTTGGGTATCCGGTGCCATTGGTTGGAGGGGTTGGGGAGCACTACTGCTTCTCAGGCTTCTGTCATCCGAGGGTGGATGGAGTGAGTGGTACCATTGGTCTCAGGACCCCGGTATAGGGGTTGAGGCCCTTTCTTAGGGGACAGCGCAATGTTGAATGCCACAAATGCAGCTCTCACTTTGCTGCTCTAGGTAAAAATGGGCTTCAGCTGGGAGTCCTGCCTGCTTTGTCCTAATGAGACTGGGCTGCAACGCACTGTTGTGGGTGATTGGTGGGGGTGAAGTGCACTGCAACCCTGTGGACCCCCTGCACCAGTGGTTGGGGTAATGGGTAGGTGCCTCCAACTGAGCTGAGAGCTGCTGGCTTAGCGGGCAGGGTGATGTTGGATGTCACAGATCTGCAGTTCCCACCTGGCTGCTGCCAGTGAAAACGGGCTACAGCTGGGAACTCTGCCCGCCTTATGCCAGTGTGGGCATGCTTTGCTGACTTGGCCAGCAAGACACTGGTGTGGATGCTTGGGGTAGGTGGAGGGTGCTGTAAGCTCGCGGACCCCCTGTGCCAGTGGCTGGGTGAAGGGACTTGTGCTTCTGGCCCAGGCCGTGAGTTCTTGGCTTAGGAGGTATGGCAATGTTGAATGCCACTGGACTGGTGTTGGAGTGGGGAGGGAGATGTAAAAGGGGGAAAGGGTGCTCCTTGGCCCATGGGGGTGGGGGGCTGTTGTACCTGTGATGGGTTGGGAGCGTGCACTTAACTTTTGCAGGTCTGGTGTCACTCCTGTTTGATTCTGGAGGTGTGTGCAGAGTCGCTCCAGTTTAGCTTCACCAGATGGGGAGGGTTTTGGCTTGGGATGCTGCTGCTTGTCTCAAAATGTCTGGCTGTGCAGGTTTGGCTAGAAGGATACTGGCAATCTGGTGATCTGTATTTCTCCGTTTCCGCTGTTTCTAAATTGTCTCCCTTTCTATCTGTCATTCAGTCTGATTCTTCAGCTTTGTCTTTGATGATTAGGGTTCCTAAAAAAAAAAAAAAAAAGGTTCCTAGACTGTCATGTATATCCTATTCACTTGTTTTCTGGGTCTTTGTTGTAAGACAGACGGCACAAACATCTGACTATTCTGGCATTTTGTCCCCACCTAGCAGCCTCATAGCTTGAACAACCTTGCTCATGGTCACCCTTGTGACCCTGGATGAACTTTATTTCTGGGCAGCACATTCTCACACACTGGAGCTGGTATCAGTTTCATTTAGTGCCCTGCCAGTTTCCTCCCTCTGTAGTGCTCATTTTCCTTTGTGTCCTGTCTACTTGACATCTGTAAGTCTTTGCTTTGGATAATCGGTGGCCCTGTTTTGTTCATGCCCTAAGGATGTGCTTACCTTGCTTATTGGGTAATCGTTCCCCACAGTTCTTTTGGGGTATGTTGGGGTGTGTCCCGTACCCTCTATGACAGAGGACTGTGTCAGCAATCAGCTCTATCTGCCCAAGGAGCACTAGCAGCCCTGGCTGAGCCCACTTTTCTCCAAAGGATAAGTATCAAAGGGACATTGGGGGGCAAAGTTAGGAGGTAATATTGCAGCTGGGAGCTGCAGGAATGGAGCGGGAGGTTAAGAGTTAGGCAGTCAATGTGTCCAAGGCTTTTGTGGGGATTTGTGTCCAAGACTCTGGTTTGTGTTGCTCAACTTGCTTACAGATCCAGGGCTGGGCTAGACAGTGATGCATAGTTTTGTGGGTACAAAAGCGTCCTCAATGTAGTCTCTGTCACTTGAGGAACCTATAACCTATCTGTGAGAGAAGAATCACAGTTTAAAAAAAGAAAATGAAAGGAATAAGATAATAATAAATTTTACTAAGTTCTAGAGGACTAGGAAGTCTGGTGTGCAGTGGTTAAGTGATATGGGTAACCAAAAGATTGGCAGTTCGAATCCACCAGCTGCTTCTTGGAACCCTTTGGAGCAGTTCTACCCTATCCTGTAGGGTCACTATGGGTCGGAATCAACTCGATGGCCCTGGGGTTTCTTTTTTAGAGGGGTAGATTAAGGTGCAAATAGAAAAGGGTAGGGTCAGTGTGAGCTGAGGGTATGGGAAGTCTTTGTGGGCTTTGAGGCACAGAGAGGGTCTGGAGATTGTGGCTCATTTCCATGTACATGGCCCCCTCCCCACAGGAATCCTCTGTTAGGTCTGTGCTGAGATCTCAACATGAGTGAAAGTAACAGCAGAGACATGAAGGGCAGCAGTGAAGAGGTCAGTAGAATGCAGCCTTACTCAATTTAATTATTAGAAATGTCACTTATCATAGAAACTATCCTGGCTCTCATACTTCAGCCATGGGAAAGCCAAGAGCTCCTCGAGTCCTACTGTTGGGTGAAAGAGTGGTTGTAGTGACATGGCCAGCCGTAGGTGAGTTGTGCTGTGTGGGCAGTATTTCTCACATCTGGACGACACAGGTCGACCTGTCTTTGCAATTGGGAGAGTTTGGGGCCCGGGGCCAGACTCACCTTGTCTGCCTTGAATCGCCTTTCTGTGGCATGGTCTTTGTTCTGCTGTATTGGCTTTCCTGGTTGTAAAGATGGCCACTCAGACTGAGGCCTGTGCAGGCATGTGCTTCTTGGTACTAAATGGGAGGCACGAATCTCCTGGTGTCTCTTTCCAGAACACACACACCTCCCCAAGTTTTGCACACTTCACGCTTGGCATTTGTTAGGAGGCACAGAATCTCGAGCTCCTCTGAGGCGTGAAATAAGATGTTCTTATCAATTACTGGCTTTTTTGTCCTTGGTTTTCTGTTGGAAGAGAGTTGATTAATAAAACCTGTTATTTGGCCTGGCTGCATTAAGAATTGACAGGGATGATTTGATTCCTATATTGCATTACCTCTTACTTAACTGTCAATCACTAATTCTAAGCTCTCTTCAAGACTACAAAACAGTACATGCCACCTAAAATCTCAAAAGAAATATCTTTGTCACTGCAAAATCTTATATTACGACTTTAAAGGTCTTTTCTGAATTATTCCCAGATGATTAGAAAGCCCAGACAACTGACTCCTTCACTTCTTGACTGATCAACTGACACTTAACAAATGTCTCAAGGGCATTCCAAAATTGGCTGTAAAGTGAAAAGCCTGTCGATTCACTGATTCATTCAATATGTGTTTATTGGACGTTTACTCTCTGTCAATGAGGCAATGGCTGTATAGTGGTAGAATTTCTTTTCTATGAGGAGACCAGGGTTTTATTTCTGGCCAATGTACCTCATGTGGAACCACTGCCTGTCAGTGGAGGCTTGTGTGCTGCTATGATGCTGAATAGGTTTTGTGAAGCTTCCAGACTAGACAGACAGGGATGAAAGACCTGATGATCTGCTTCTGAAAATCAGTCAGTGAAAACCCTATAGATCACAACCGTCCAATCCACAACTGATTGCGGAGACGGCACAGAACCAAGCAGCATTTCATTCCATTATGCATATGGTCACTATGAGTCAGGGCTGACTTGATGGCAGCTAACAACAACTCTCTGTTGTGCTGTGTTCATGGTGTTGGGAATACAGCAGTGAATAAAACAGCCCCAAACCTTGTCCTTATATCTTGGAAGAAGATAAATAACTGAGGAAATAATGTAATTGGGTATTTGAGGATGGTTATTATTTTTCTGTGGGAAAAATAAATCAAGGGAGAAGCTGTAGGCTGCTAGTTTGCAAAGGCATGTAGGGAAAGAGTTTCCATTTTAAATAGTATCATCTGGGAAGACCTCACCTGAGAAAGTGGCAGTAGAGCAAATCTGGAAGAAGAAGCTGTGAGCTTGTGTATAAATGGGGAAAGGGTGTCCCAGGCTAAGGGAGCAGTGTGTACAGGGGCCCTGAGGTGGGAGGTGCCTGGTGTGCTCCAAACCAGGTTGATAGCATTAGCACACACATTTGGTGCATTCCCAACTGTTCTAAAGGTTTTACACTCACTATCTCATTTGAGCCTCAATATTTTTCCTATTCGTAATTTACAGAGGAAGAAACTGAATTCAAGACAGGTTAAGTAACTTGCCTGTGGTTACTCAACTAGAAAGTGATGGAAACCAGGCAGTCATGTCTGACTCTGCTCTGTGGCCTTGTGTCAAAGACTCGGGCTGTGCAGGGCATTGTTCATTACATTGTACTGTGCCACTTTTACTCAGGTTTTCAGGAGAAGATATTTTCCTGATCTTTATGTTGGCATTAGTTATGCTTTTCTGGAGCAGCTGGTTTATTTCAATCTAATGGACACCGGGGTCTGTGACAATAACTTCTGATGGGTGGTGTTATATTGTACACTAAATACTTAAAGGTAAGAGTTTGACCAACTCTTGTTTCTTTTTCTTTCTTATCTACTTCACATTGTTGTGTTTTGTGTATAATTATAACTACCTTAAATCCTTTTTTAAAATAGAGAATAATAAGTGAATGGAAATACTTTTTTTTGTTTTTTTTTTTAATTTTACTGTGAAAGTTTACAGTACAAATTTCTCATTCAAAAATTTATAAACAGATTGTTTTGTGATATTGGCTGCAATCCCCACATTGTGTCAGCACTCTCGCCTTTTCTCTTTCCACTCCAGGTTCCCCGTATCCATTTGTCCAGTTTCCCTGTCCCTTCCTGCCTTCTCGTCTTTGCTTTTGGGCAGGTGTTGCCCGTTTGGTCCTGTATATTTGACTGAACTAAGAAGCACATTATTGTTTGTTTTATAGGCCTGTCTAATACTTGTCTGAAAGGTGGGCTTTAGGAGTGGCTTCAATTCTGAGTTAGCAGAGTGTCTGGGGGCCATAGTCTGGGAGGTTCTTCCAGTCTCTGTTAGACCAGTAAATCTGTTCTTTTTTTGTGAATGTGAATTTTGCTCTACATTTTTCTCTGGAATTAATGTAGCTCAATAGTCCTTTGGAGTGATATTTTCTATATGTCTTTGGTTTTCATCATTCTCCTTTGCTCAGGATGGGATGGGATCAATAATATGGCCACTCACAAGCTTTTAAAACCTCAGACGATACTCATCAAAGTAAGATGTAGAATATTTTCTTTATGAACTATGTTATGCCAATTGACCTAGATGTCCCCCATAGAAATACATTTTAAATAAAAGCTTGGAGTATTTAGCAGTTTGTAAGAAGCAAGCAGCCTGGCTTTGGAAAGAGTCACCTCCAGCCTGGCCATGCAGGACTAGAATTCCTTTTTTTCCATTCTCCCAGCCTCAGCCCTTTTTTCTTGATCATATTCAGGGTTCTTTCTGGAGCTGAGGGGAGACGGAAGAAGAAGGCTTCTCCCTGAAACCTCAGACCTGACTACTGCAGGCCCTGTGGCCATATAGCACAGCAGTTATGAGCACGGACTACTCTCAGACAGTTCATACCCTGGTTCACCACTTCTCTGGGTCTGAGTCTTCAGCTTCCTTGTCTGTAAAATGGAGATAAAAAATAGTGCCTACCTCACAGAATCATGAGAATTAAATAGGATGATGTGTGTAAAGTATGTAACAGAGCTGATGTATACTAACCACCATGCATCTTAGCTGTTATTATTTACCATTCTGGTTGAGAAGTGGCTCTTCATTTTCTCCAGCCACGTGCTCTGTGGCTCTGTTGTACTGACCTATCATATCTTGGGGCCTCAAATTATTATGGCCTATTGGAAGTAAAACAAAACAAACAATAGTGTATGAAAGCAACAACCAAAATCAGGATCCAATTTACTAAAAGCCTCAGTAATGCTAAGGATGGTGTTTCACAGAGGTGAGGAGCTGTCTCAGGAAGTACCTCTACTTATAAGCTGATCACCCTCCCTCAGCCACTTCTAATTGTTCAAGAATAGTTTAGGCTTCTCAGAAAATCAGCATTTACTTTTTAGGTTTGGTTCAAGCTCTGCGTAAAGAAAATGATCCAGCTAATGAGGCTTAAAAAAAATCCAGTGAAATACATTATAACTAATTGTGTTAGAATAAAAGACTTTTTCCAAATAGCCCACATGTTTAATTTTATATATATGTCACTTTGGGGTTAAGGTGCACCTGACCCAAGCCCAAGTATTTTCAGTCACCTCATATACATGTGAAAGCTGGACAATGAATAAGAAAGACTGAAGAAGAATTGATACCTTGTGGTGTTGGCGAAGAATATTGAATGTATCATGGACTGCCAGAAGAACAAACAAATCTGTCTTGAAGGAAGTACAGCCAGAATGCTCCTTAAAATTGAGGATAGCGAGACTTCATCACACGTATTTTGGACATGTTATCAGGTGGGATCAGTCCCTGGAGAAGGGTATCATGCTTGGTAAAGTAGAGGGTCAGCGAAAGAGAGGAAGGCCCTCAAAAAAATGGATTGACACAGTGGCTATAACAATGCACTGAAACATAGTAATGATTGTGAGGATGGTGCAAGACTGGACAGTGGTTCATTCTGTTTTATGTAGGGTCAGTATAAGTCAGAACTGTCTTGACACCACCTAATGACAACATGTATATGTATGTGTATGTGTATGTGTATGTGTATGTGTATGTGTATGTGTATGTGTATGTGTATGTGTATGTGTATGTGTATGTGTATGTGTATGTGTATATAATTTCATAAGCATGTTGAATTGCTGATATTTGAGGAGCAACAAAGAGTGTGAGCTTCAGGGTCAGACTGATGTGGGCCCAACTCCTAGCTATGTGGTTGAAGGCTGCACTTAGCTCACTGAGCTGCAGCCATCTCATCTGTAAAATGGGGATCACACCTACCACACAAGGCACCTGTGCAGCAGATTAAATGCCATGTATGGGAAGTTCCTAGCATATAATAGGCTTTCAATGATAGTTTTATTTTTGGAGTCCCTGAGTGTCACAAACATATGCTTGACTACTAGGCAAAAGGCTGGCTGTTAGCACTCACCCAGAGGCTCCTCAGGAGACAAGCCTGGCAATCTGCTCCTGAAAGGTCACAGCCTTGAAAATCCTATGAAGCACGGTTCTACTATGCACATCATTTTGTTGTTAGGTGCTGTTGAGTCAGTTCTGACTCATAGCACATCATTAGAACTGCCTAATTATTCAGGATTTAGATGTCCAGTTTATAGATTGTCAAAACTGTTTTCTAATAGGTCTCTCTTTTGTTGGCTTTTTAAATTGCAATATAACTGTAAATTATGAGAAATAGTAGATGATTCAACATTGATATTGCTGAATGTCTTGATAAAATGGTTTTATGAGGAAACAATTTGAAATTATATTTAAAATAAAAAGGCTTTCTTTAAGTTTATGTATAAACATATTTTACAAGTTTTCTAGTTTTTTTATTTTTAAGATTATTTTTTTCTGATTATGTAAAAATCACAAAATGTGAAGAGCAGAATAAATTCACTCATAATCCTAACCAAAACCAAACCCATTGTCGTCAAGTTGATTCCGACTCAGTGACCCTGTAGACAGAGTAGAACTGCCCCATAGGATTTCCTAGGCTGTAATCTTTATGGAAGCAGACTGCCACATCTTTCTTCTGTGGAGCAGCTGGTGGGTTCAAACTGCTTTTGGTTAGCAGCCAAGAGCTTGACCACTGTACCACCAGAGCTCCTACTTGTTGCCCAGAAATAACTGCTATTAACTTTTGATTTTCCCTCTTTTATAGCATAGTTCTTTATATGACTTTTTCCACCTAAAGGTATACCATAATTATTCTACCATATTGTTAAAGCAATTTACTTTCATAATGGATGTGCTAGAATCAACATAACCATTTCCTTAGTTTAGATATTACAATTGTTTCAATTTTTACTGCTATAATCATTTCTCCACAAGAAAGCTTGAATATAAACCTCCATCTGCATTTTTTATTAGCACCTAAGGATGAATTCCTAGAAGTAAAATGTTTGGGTCAGTTATCTATTGCTATGTAACAAACCACCACAAAATTTAGTGACTTAAAATAGCAGCAATAATTTATTTGCTCATGATTTTGCAATTTGGGCAGAGTTTTGTGGGACAGTTTGTCTCTGTTCCATGAGCTATCACCTGGGGTGGCTCAACTGGATGGAAGATCCATTTCCAAGATGGCTCACTCAAATGGCTGACACGTTGGTGCATGCTATTGGCTGGTGGCCTTAGTTCTTCTCCATGTGGGTCTTTCCACTGAGTTCCCAGGTGGAAGAAGTGGAAGCTGCCAGTCTTCTTAAAGGTTAGGCCTGAAACCAGCACAGGCTCTCTTTTGCAATGCTCTATTCGTCAAAAAATTCACAGGCCAGATTCCAGAGGGTGGTGAAATAGCCTACACATCCTTCTGGGGGAACTGACAAAGAAGACCTTGTCACACTTAATCTACCACAGTCAAAGAACATATTGTTGAAAGGTATTTGTGTTGTTGTAGTAGTTCCTTGCTGTTGAGTTGATTTTTGACTCATAGCAACCCAACATGACAGAATAGAATTAGGGCTTTCTAGGCTACAAATCTTTCAAAGTTACAAATCTTTACACGAGTGGATCACCAGGTCTTTTTTCCACAGAGCTGAGAGGTGGGTTCAAACTGCCAACGTTTCAGTTAGTAGCTGAGTGGTTAACTATTATGCCACCAGAGCACCTTATTTTTATATTGTTTTATATTTTTATATTTATATTGTTGAAGGATCTTTGTACATATTACCAAATCACTTCCCAGAAAGTTTGTGCCAATATGCAATTCTACCAGCAGTACCTGAGAATGCACTCGTCAACTTTAAATATTAAAAATTTCAAAAATCTTTACTTATTCAATAGATAAAATGTGACCCCATTGTTTCAATTTTTTTATTATTAGTGAACTTTTATATATATATATTTTTTTAATTAACTTTTATTAAGCTTCAAGTGAACGTTTACAAATCCAATCAGTCTGTCACATATAAGTTTACATACATCTTACTCCCTACTCCCACTTGCTCTCCCCCTATTGAGTCAGCCCTTTCAGTCTCTCCTTTCGTGACAATTTTGCCAGCTTCCCTCTATCTCTATCCTCCCATCCCCCCTCCAGACAAGAGTTTCCAACACACTCTCAAGTGTCCACCTGATTTAATTAGCTCACTCTTCATCAGCATCTTTCTCCCCTCCGCTGACCAGTCCCTTTCATGTCTGATGAGTTGTCTTCGGGGATGGTTCCTGTCCTGTGCCAACAGAAGGTCTGGGGAGCATGGCTGCCGGGATTCCTCTAGTCTCAGTCAGACCATTAAGTATGGTCTTTTTATGAGAATTTGGGATCTGCATCCCACTGATCTCCTGATCCCTCAAGAGTTCTCTGTTGTGCTCCCTGTCAGGGCAGTCATCAGTTGTGGCCGGGCACCATCTAGTTCTTCTGGTCTCAGGATGATGTAGGTCTCTGGTTCATGTGGCCCTTTCAGTCTCTTGGGCTCATAGGTGTCGTGTGACCTTGGTGTTCTTCATTTTCCTTTGCTCCAGGTGGGTTGAGACCAACTGATGCATCTTAGATGGCCGCTTGTTAGCATTTAAGACCCCAGATGCCACATTTCAAAGTGGGATGCAGAATGTTTTCATAATAGAATTATTTTGCCTATTGACTTAGAAGTCCCCTAAAACCATGTTCCCCAGACCCCCACCCCTGCTCCGCTGACCTTTGAAGCATTCATTTTATCCCGGAAACTTCTTTGCTTTTGGTCCAGTCCAATTGAGCTGACCTTCCATGTATTGAGTATTGTCTTTCCCTTCACCCAAAGCAGTTCTTATCTACTGATTAATCAGTAAAAACCCTCTCCCTCCCTCTCTCCCTCCCCCCTTCGTAACCACAAAAGTATGTGTTCTTCTCAGTTTTTACAATTTCTCAAGATCTTATAATAGTGGTCTTATACAATATTTGTCCTTTTGCCTCTGACTGATTTCGCTCAGCATAATGCCTTCCAGGTTCCTCCATGTTATGAAATGTTTCACAGATTCGTCACTGTTCTTTATCGATGTGTAGTATTCCATTGTGTGAATATACCACAATTTATTTACCCATTCATCCGTTGACGGACACCTTGGTTGCTTCCAGCTTTTTGCTATTGTAAACAGAGTTGCAATAAACATGGGTGTGCATATATCTGTTTGGGTGAAGGCTCTTGTATCTCTAGGGTATATTCCGAGGAGTGGGATTTCTGGGTTGTATGGTAGTTCTATTTCTAACTGTTTAAGATAACGTTAGATAGATTTCCAAAGTGGTTGTACCATTTTACATTCCCACCAGCAGTGTATAAGACTTCCAATCTCTCCGCAGCCTCTCCAACATTTATTATTTTGTGTTTTTTGGATTAATGCCAGCCTTGTTGGTGTGAGATGGAATCTCATCGCAGTTTTAATTTGCATTTCTCTAATGGCTAATGATCGAGAGCATTTTCTCATGTATCTGTTGGCTGCCTGATTATCTTCTTTAGTGAAATGTGTGTTCATATTCTTTGCCCACTTCTTGATTGGGTTGTTTGTCTTTTTGTGGTTGAGTTTTGACAGAATCATGCAGATTTTAGAGATCAGGTGCTGGTCTGAGATGTCATAGATGAAAATTCTTTCCCAGTCTGTAGGTGGTCTTTTTACTCTTTTGGTGAAGTCTTTAGATGAGCATGGGTGTTTGATTTTTAGGAGCTCCCAGTTATCGGGTTTCTCTTCATCATTTTTGGTAATGTTTTGTATTCTGTTTATGCCTTGTATTAGGGCTCCTAGGGTTGTCCCTATTTTTTCTTCCATCATCGTTATCGTTTTAGTCTTTATGTTTAGATCTTTGATCCACTTGGAGTTAGTTTTTGTGCATGGTGTGAGGTATGGGTCCTGTTTCATTCTTTTGCAAATGGATATCCAGTTATGCCAGCACCATTTGTTAAAAAGACTATCTTTTCCCCAATTGACTGACACTGGTCCTTTGTCAAATATCAGCTGCTCATATGTGGATGGATTTATATCTGGGTTCTCAATTCTGTTCCATTGGTCTATGTGCCTGTTGTTGTTCCAGTACCAGGCTGTTTTGACTACTGTGGCTGTATAACAGGTTCTGAAATCAGGTAGAGTGAGGCCTCCCACTTTCTTCTTCTTTTTCAGTAATGCTTTGCTTATCCGGGGATTCTTTCCCTTCCATATGAAATTGGTGATTTGTTTCTCTATCCCCTTAAAATATCACATTGGAATTTGGATCGGAAGTGCGTTATATGTATAGATGGCTTTTGGTAGAATAGACATTTTTACTATGTTAAGTCTTCCTATCCATGAGCAAGGTATGTTTTTCCACTTAAGTATGTCCTTTTTAATTTCTTGTAGTAGAGCTTTGCAGTTTTCTTTGTATAGGTCTTTTACATCCTTGGTAAGATTTATTCCTAAGTATTTTATCTTCTTGGGGGCTACTGTGAATGGTATTGATTTGGTTATTTCCTCTTCGGTGTTCTTTTTGTTGATATAGAGGAATCCAAGTGATTTTTGTATGTTTATTTTATAACCTGAGACTCTGCCAAACTCTTCTATTAGTTTCAGTAGTTTTCTGGAGGATTCCTTAGGGTTTTCTGTGTATACGATCATGTCATCTGCAAATAGTGATAACTTTACTTCCTCCTTGCCAATCCGGATACCCTTTATTTCTTTGTCTAGCCTAATTGCCCTGGCTAGGACTTCAAGTACGATGTTGAATAAGAGCGGTGATAAAGGGCATCCTTGTCTGGTTCCTGTTCTCAAGGGAAATGCTTTCAGGTTCTCTCCATTTACAGTGATATTGGCTGTTGGCTTTGCATAGATGCCCTTTATTATGTTGAGGAAATTTCCTTCAATTCCTATTTTGGTAAGAGTTTTTATCAGAAGTGTTGGACTTTGTCAAATGCCTTTTCTGCATCAGTTGATAAGATCATGTGGTTTTTATCTTTTGTTTTATTTATGTGATGGATTACATTAATGGTTTTTCTGATATTAAACCAGCCTTGCATACCTGGTATAAATCCCACTTGATCAGGGTGAATTATTTTTTTGATGTGTTGTTGGGTTCTATTGGCTAGAATTTTGTTGAGGATTTTTGCATCTATGTTCATGAGGGATATAGGTCTATAATTTTCTTTTTTTGTAATGTCTTTACCTGGTTTTGGTATCATGGAGATGGTGGCTTCATAGAATGAGTTAGGTAGTATTCCGTCATTTTCTGTGCTTTGAAATACCGTCAGTAGTAGTGGTGTTAACTCTTCTCTGAAAGTTTGGTAGAACTCTGCAGTGAAGCCGTCCGGGCCAGGGCTTTTTTTTGTTGGGAGTTTTTTGATTACCGTTTCAATCTCTTTTTTTTGTTATGGGTCTATTTAGTTGTTCTACTTCTGAATGTGTTAGTTTAGGTAGGTAGTGTTTTTCCAAGAATTCATCCATTTCTTCTAGGTTTTCAAATTTGTTAGAGTACAATTTTTCGTAGTAATCTGAAATGATTCTTTTAATTTCATTTGGTTCTGTTGTGATGTGGTCCTTCTCGTTTCTTATTCAGGTTATTTGTTTCCTTTCCTGGATTTCTTTAGTCAGTCTAGCCAATGGTTTATCAATTTTGTTAATTTTTTCAAAGAACCAGCTTTTGGCTTTGTTAATTCTTTCAATTGTTTTTCTGTTCTCTAATTCATTTAGTTCAGCTCTAATTTTTATTATTTGTTTTCTTCTGGTGTCTGATGAATTCTTTTGTTGCTCACTTTCTATTTGTTCAAGTTGTAGGGACAGTTCTCTGATTTTGGCTCAGAGAACTTGGCTTGAAGAAGAACTTTTTGTATGTGTACATTTATCGATATAAATTGGCCTCTGAGCACTGCTTTTGCTGTGTCCCAGAGATTTTGATAGGAAGTATTTTCATTCTCGTTGCATTCTATGAATTTCCTTATTCCCTCCTTGATGTCTTCTATAACCCAGTCTTTTTTCAGGAGGGTATTGTTCTTTTTCCAAGTATTTGATTTCTTTTCCCTAGTTTTTCTGTTATTGATTTCTACTTTTACTGCCTTGTGGTCTGAGAAGATGCTTGGTAATATTTTGATGTTTTGGACTCTGCAAAGGTTTGTTTTATGACCTAATATGTGGTCTATTCTAGAGAATGTTCCATGTACGCTAGAAAAAAAAGTATACTTTGTCGCAGTTGGGTGGAGAGTTCTGTATAAGTCAATAAGGTCAAGTTGGTTGATTGTTGTAAGTAGGTCTTCCATGTCTCTATTGAGCTTCTTACTGGATGTCCTGTCCTTCTCCGAAAGTGGTGTGTTGAAGTCTCCTACTATAATTGTGGAGGTGTCTATCTCACTTTTCAATTCTGTTAAAATTTGATTTATGTATCTTGCAGCCCTGTCATTGGGTGCATAAATATTTAATATGGTTATGTCTTCCTGATCAATTGTCCCTTTTATCATTATGTAGTGTCCTTCTTTATCCTTTGTGGTGGATTTAAGTCTAAAGTCTATTTTGTCAGAAATTAATATTGCTACTCCTCTTCTTTTTTGCTTATTGTTTGCTTGATATATTTTTTTTCCATCCTTTGAGTTTTAGTTTGTTTGTGTCTCTACATCTAAGGTGTGTCTCTTGTAGGCAGCATATAGATGGATCGTGTTTCTTTATCCAGTCCGTGACTCTCTGTCTCTTTATTGGTGCATTTAGTCCATTTACATTCAGCGTAATTATAGATAAATAAGTTTTTAGTGCTGTCATTTTGATGCCTTTTCATGTGTGTTGTTGGCCATTTCATTTTTCCACATACTTTTTTGTGCTGAGACGTTTTTCTTAGTAAATTGTGAGATCCTCATTTTCATAGTGTTTGACTTTATGTTAGTTGAGTCATTACGTTTTTCTTGGCTTTTATCTTGAGTTATGGAGTTGTTATACCTTTTTGTGGTTACCTTATTATTTACCCCTATTTTTCTAAGTAAAAACCTAACTTGTATCGTTCTATATCGCCTTGTATCACTGTCCATCTGGCAGTTCAATGCCTCCTGTATTTAGTCCCTCTTTTTCATTATTGTGATCTTTTACCTATTGACTTCCATGATTCCCTGTTATGTGTATTATTTTATGTATTTATTTATTTTAATTAATCTTAATTTGTTTTTGTGATTTCCCTATTTGAGTTGATATCAGGACGTTCTGTTTTGTGACCTTGTGTTGTGCTGGTATCTGATATTATTGGTTTTCTGACCAAACAATATCCTTTAGTATTTCTTGTAGCTTTGGTTTGGTTTTTGCAAATTCTCTAAACTTGTGTTTGTCTGTAAATATCTTAATTTCGCCTTCATATTTCAGAGAGAGTTTTGCTGGATATATGATCCTTGGCTGGCAGTTTTTCTCCTTCAGTGTTCTGTATATGTCGTCCCATTCCCTTCTTGCCTGCATGGTTTCTGCTGAGTAGTCAGAACATATTCTTATTGATTCTCCCTTGAAAGAAACCTTTCTTTTCTCCCTGGCTGCTTTTAAAATTTTCTGTTTATCTTTGGTTTTGGTGAGTTTGATGATAATATGTCTTGGTGTTTTTCTTTTTGGATCAATCTTAAATGGGGTTCGATGAGCATCTTGGATAGATATCCTTTCGTCTTTCATGATGTCAGGGAAGTTTTGTGTCAGGAGTTCTTCAACTATTTTCTCTGTGTTTTCTGTCCCCCCTCCCTGTTCTGGGACTCCAATCACCCGCAGGTTATCCTTCTTGATAGAGTCCCACATGATTCTTAGGGTTTCTTCATTTTTTTAATTCTTTTATCTGATTTTTTTTCAGCTATGTTGGTGTTGATTCCCTGGTCCTCCAGATGTCCCAGTCTGCATTCCAATTTCTCGAGTCTGCTCCTCTGACTTCCTATTGCGTTGTCTAATTCTGTAATTTTATTGTTAATCTTTTGGATTTCTACATGCTGTCTCTCTATGGATTCTTGCAACTTATTAATTTTTCCACTATGTTCTTGAATAATCTTTTTGAGTTCTTCAACAGTTTTATCAGTGTGTTCCTTGGCTTTTTCTGCAGTTTGCCTTCTTTTGTTTGTGATGTCTTGAAGCATTCTGTAAATTAGTTTTTTATATTCTGTATCTGATAATTCCAGGATTGTATCTTCATTTGGGAAAGATTTTGATTCTTTTGTTTGGGGGGTTGGAGAAGCTGTCATGGTCTGCTTCTTTATGTGGTTTGATATGGACTGCTGTCTCCGAGCCATCACTGGGAAACTAGTTTTTTCAGAAAATCCGCTAAAAAAAAATGCAGTCAGATCCCTATCAGAGTTCTCCCTCTGGCTCAGGCTATTCGGATGTTAATGAAGCCACCTGAAGAGGGTGGGGGAGGGATCAGAGAGATAGGAGAGTAGCACCTCAGAATATAGCCAGAGTTGCTTGTCTTGCTTTGAATGACTATTATATCTGAGATTTCCATGGGGTGCGTCACCTATGTATGCTGGCTGTGTGGAGATTGCCCCCAGGGTGTCTGGCCTGCTGGAGTCATGGTCAGATCCTCTGCTGTCAGCCACACGCCCAAGGTTAAGGTTCCCCTACTGGGACGGTGCACTCCAGACTCCAAAATCAGTCGCTGCCTCCCGGGGACTCCCCGTCCCACCAGCCGTGTTGCTGTGCCGCCCCCGCGAAACGGCTGGGCCCCCCCCCAGGGTCAGGTCAGGAGAGCGGAGCAGCTCCCCGTGCCTGTGCCGCAACCGCGCGTCCTGGCTGGGACGCCGCTCTCCCCGCTCCAAGACTAGTCACTGCCTCCCAGGGACTTCTCCCACCGGCTGTGCCGCCACGCCGCCCGCGTGATCTGGCTGGCTCCCCCCTCGGGGTCAGTTCAGGGGAATGGAGCTGCTCCCTGTGGTTATGCCACGCCCGTGCCCCGCCAAAATCCCGGCGGGACGGCTCCCCAGCCGGGACACTGCTCTCCCCGCTCCAAGACCAGTCACTGCCTCCTCGGGACTTCTCCCACCGGCTGCACCACCACGCCACCCACGCAAGCCGGCTGGGCCCCCTCCCGGAATGAGTTCAGGGGCTAGGGCTGGGCCCCTTGTTTGTGCCGTCTGCCCCCCTGGGCTCTGCCCCAAATCGGGCGCTGAAGGTCACCTGACTGGTACGCTGGCTCCAGGCTCTGAAAACAATCGCTGCCTCCCCGTATTTGTTCGTTCTCCATCTCTAAATCTGTGTTTGTTGTTTAGAGTTCGTAGATTGTTATGTATGTGATTGATTCACTTGTTTTTCCGAGTCGTTGTTGCAAGAGGGATCCACGGTAGTGTCCACCTAGTCCGCCATCTTGGCCCCGCCTCCAACTGTTATATTTTTGATAAAAACTTATATTTCTTCCTTTCTGAATTTTCTGCTCATTTTTGTCCAATTCATTTTAGTCTTCCTTATGGAATTACATGAGCTGTTTATATGTTAATAACATAAAGAATGTGCCATATTTGTCATGAATATTCCTTTTCATTTCTCTCAAACAAAAAATTTTCATCTTAGGTGACAATTTGGACAAAAACTATTTCCCATTAAATTCACATGATTTTTCATAGAAGTTTGGCTGCCATGCATTAGTCTCAAAATAATAATAAATATTCTACATTTTAATACAATAATATTCCAAAAAAATTTTTGGTTTTACTCATATAACATATAACCCAGAAAACTGTGTGATTTATTAGTTATTTTCATTTTGGAGGGACTGAACCTAAAAACAGTTTAAACAACTTTACTAGAAAAGAAATAGAAGAACAGAATTATGTCATCATCCCTTAATTTTTTCTTTGTCACTTAGCTGCATGGTGGGCAAGCCACTAAATCTCTCTGAGCCCCATTTTTTAAAAATTGTACAATGGGATAATAGCAAGGGTGCTGTGAGGTTTAGAAAAGATGTTTATGAGAAGCCTATCTAGCACAGGCAGAGCCTGGTTTGTAGTGGCACCATCATTATTTGCCAATTGAGCTCTGCCTCATGAATCTAGAAAGTCCTTATTGCTGGAATATCAGATGAATGCTGTAAGTGGCTTTCAGCCCAGGATTTGGGTTATGTGAGTGCTATTATTCAGCTCACCTCGTTTAGTGTCCATTATTCACAGGTAGGGGTTTCCACAGATTGTGGTACAAACTGCCTGTTTTAGTTCTAAATGGCACATCTCACTGTTGTCAGGCCACAAATGAAGTAAATGTCTGTGTGGCTATATGACATACTCCTTGAGAATGACCCTCAGGGAGCTTCTCAGAGAAATCTGGTGTCCAATCTTAACACTGTGAGAGTTCTAGCCCAGTATTATGACTAATAACAACTTTTATTTGTAGCACTTTACAGTTTTCACAGAACTTTCATGTGTTTTGTCTCCTTTGATCTTTGCAGTCATCCTGGGAGGAAATCAGGTCAGATATTATCATTTCCCTTCTACCCATGAGAAAGTCAAGGTTCAGTGAGGTTATGACTTGTCCAAATTTACAAAGCTGGTAAGTGCCAAACGCAGTGCCAGATTGCTCCCACAGGTTCAGTCCAGAATTTTCCTATTGGGTCATATGCTTCCTAACTCTCCACTAACTATGTCACACAGATAGCCCTAGGAGGAAACACATTTTTTATTTTTGGTCTTAGATGAAAATGGATAGCAGAATAAAGTAGTCACTATGGACTCTGGAGTCATTGTCTAGGTTTGGATCCTGCCTCCATTGTTTGTTAGTTGTGTGACCTTGAACAAGTTATTCAGCCTCTCTGTGCCTCAGTTTTTCCATCTGTAAAATGGAAATAATACTGGTACCTAACTCAGGGATATTGTGGGGATTAAATTGAGATCATCAATACGAAGCACCAGCACAATGCCTGGCATCAAGTAAACATTAACTAAAACTTTAGCTCTTACTTAGTAAGCTGAAAACTTGCTTCTGCTGGTCCTTCACTGTGCCTTGGACTGAATGCATTGGTTTCCGATGGTTTCCAAGAGCTCTGTTATAAAAGAACCGTCTTCCGACTCGATGGCACTGGGTTCCATGGGTGAGGCAGCCCTTTGCACACAAGCATCCTCCACCCCTTATCATGGTTTATCAGATTGGCTCTGAGAAAACAATGAGACAAGTAAGTATTGATTGTTTAAAAAAAAAAAAAAATCACCCATTAGCCATTGTTACCATTTTGGTGTATTTTATTCCTGTCTTATATAACCTTTAAAAAATTGGAGTCATATTGTAGAAAGACTTTTCATGATTTGCTTTTTTCAGTTCACTTTTATATTGTCTTTCCATCTCAGTAATACAAATAAATCTGCTTTAATTGTTGTATTGGATTCCAGAAGTGGAGTGCTATTATTTATTGACAATTTGATAGGTGCAACAGTTTGATTTTCCCATTAACATTTTTTGGGTAAGCATCCTTTTATGCAAATCTTTGAGATTCTCTCCGATGATATCCTTAGAATAAATTCCTACGGGTGAAATTACTAAAAAGGTATATACATTTTGAGAAATACTGCTGAACTGTCCCTTCAGAAAATTTTACAGTCAACTACTCCCACCTACGGTGTATGTATCAGTGATTGAATCATTCACCTAATGGAGTCACTCGATTTCATAGTTTTTAGCTTTTAGAAGGAGGAAACCAGTAAGTCTGGAGTGGTAAGTGAGCTCTGTGGCATCAGGTTCAAATTCTTAGCCTGACACACAAACCTCCCACATTTTCTCCTATTCAACCTTCCTTTTCACGCTTTGCTCTAAATATATCCCTGTATAAAGCCTGTACACACAAGGTTCAGCCATGGTAAACACCATGACACTGCTGTGATTTGGATTTGAATCGAGATTGGCCACAACGCAGAGTACTGACCACTGTACATTCACAGTGTGCCACAAGCTCCTAGCATTGCATCACCTTGGGTGAATCTGCTACAAAAGATCTCTTTAAAGTGTTAAGAAGCAAAGATGTCACCTTGGAGACTAAGGTGCACCTGACCCAAGCCATGGTATTTTCAATCACCTCAAATGCATGCAAAAGCTGGGTGATAAATAAGGAAGACCAAAAAAGAATTGACACCTTTGAATTATGGTGTTGATGAAGAATATTGAATATATCGTGGACTACCAGAAGAACAAACAAATCTGTCTTGGAAGAAGTACAACCAAGATGCTCCTTAGAAACAAGAAGGGCGAGACTACATCTCACATACTTTGGACATGTTATCAGGAGGGATCAGTCCCTGAATAAGGACATCATGTTTGGTAAAGTAGAGGGTCAGTGAAAAAGAGGAAGACCCTCAACAAGATGGATTGACACAGTGGCTGCAACAATGGGCTTAAGTATAACAATGATTGTGAGGATGGTGCAGTACCAGGCAGTGTTTCGTTCTGTTGTGCATAGGGTTGCCATGAGTTGGAACTGGCTTGACAGCACCTAAAAACAACAACAAAGCCTGTACTTTAGAACTTTCCCTGGTTCTAGCCATATTGCTTCATTTAGTGTCTTCTACAGGATTGCTATGAGTCAGAATCAACTCAACGGCAATGGTTAAACACCCTTCATGGCTTCCATCTTTAGACCTTTGCCATATTTCTCTGGAAATGTTTTCCTCCACTATTCTCATCTCTGAATCATTTGTTCTTCATTCAAATTCCAACTCATCTACACAGCCTTTCCTGATGGTCCAACTTAGTGAAGCCTCCCCTCTGAGATCCCTCAATCCTCTGTTACCTTTGCCACTTACTTGATACTCATCACATGCTGCCTTATATTGTGAATATCGTTTATATATGCCTATGTTGTTTCCCAAAGAGCTTGTATAGTAGAGAATTACACTTTAAATTCCTTATATTACACATAAAATATATAGCTGTAACTTTGTATATTTGAATATATAATGTATACAATAATGCATAGTATAAAACTGCAGATGGGAGTTTATAATGAAAAATTAAATCACCTTTTGGATAATTGCCCCACCAGATCAAACCCTCCCCATCATTCTAATTACCAAGAAAAAAACTGGTATCCCTGTCAGACCTGCCCCAGATATCCAGGACACCCAGAACTCAGCCTCCTTGAATCTAAATCTCTTATGTTCTACACCTAAAACCACCTAAATTATAAAATGATAGAGACTCTTTTCTATATGACACTTAAGGAATAGCTGGATCTCAATTTTTAATCATAAAATTGTTACAATTGATCAATGTTTAGAATCAGGAATAAAAGTCAATTTGACAAAGGACATATATACACTGCAAACGGCTAAGTCCTGAGCTACTTACCACAAGGTAGGAAGCTCTAACCCACCCAAAGATGCCTCAGAAGAAAGGTCTGGTGATCTGCATTGAAAAGGTCACAGCCATGAAAACCCTATGGACAACAGTTCTGCTCTGACACTCATGGGGTTGCCACGAGTCAGAATTGACTTGACGACAAGTAGTTTTACACTGCAAAACAAACCCAAATACGAGTCTTAAAAAATATTTTTTCACCTGAATGATGTAGGAAATCTAGATACTGTTAGTGATCAGAAATGATAGATTTTTGAAGAAATACTGTGATGGAACAAATGTTCAATCAGTCTCATTATATAAATAAGTAGCTGTTGTTAGATACCATCGAGGCAGCCCCTGACTCATGGTGACCCCATACACAACAGGATCTTCCCATTGTGATCCACGGGGTTTTCCCTGGCTACATAATATGAACACACCACAAGGAACTGGGAATTCCATAATTTCCTGTTGCATTTAAATGTAATAAGTGCTTCGTCACTGATTTTATATGATCTAGTTAGCATCCTGGCAACCTTAGAAGACAGGTATATGACCAGATAGCTAAAATGGATATTTATACAGTACTTTATAGTTATAGAGCACAGTTTATAGAGTTCATTGTCCCTCTGGAGAATGCTGATCACACTTTGAGATAGGTACTAATTGTAAAAATGAAGAATCAGAGACCCAGGGAGGTTAAAAACTTGGTTAAAGCCATGCAACCAGTAAGTTGGTGTCTGAGTCTCACATCTAGGTCCTCTGGTTTCTGGTGAGCTTTCAGCTGAAATTGGCATTTCTACTCACATGAAGAGCACACTTCAGGTTTAGAGGCCCTGTTCGGGTTTCAGGGTCTTTACACTTGTGCTTTTCTTCGCCTGGAGAATTATCCCACAGATATTTATTTGGCTTGCTTCCTCACCTCCTTCAGTTCTCTGCTCAAATATTACTTCATTTGTTAGTTCTTTCCTGATTATTTAAAATTTCAATTGCCCATCTACTCAGCCCCCCACAAGAGGACTAGAATTTTTATTCTGTTCTCTAGTGTGTCCCATACCTAGAACAATGATTGGCCTTTAGAAGTCACTCAAAAAAAATATTTGTAGAATGAATACAAGTTAAAAAATAAATCCATATACTTTCAAGTATGAATTTATAGCAGTAAAGTTGGATTATATGCCAGTATAGTCTAAGCTGCCTGAGTTATAGCTCTGAGTACTTCATTCATTCACTTATTCGTCCTATCCCTTATCAACACCTGAAACTTTATTACATACTTACTCATTTGGTTATTTTTGTCTGTCTCCCTCTTTCATTATAACATATGCTACAAGAAGGCAGAGAATTTATCTGCCTTGTAAAGTGCTATATCCCCTACACCAAGAACAGTCTCTGGCATATAAAAGGTGTTCAAGAAATATCTCTTACAAAATAACAAATTAGTCAATGTATTCATTTAAGAAATGTTTGTTGAGCGCCTACTATATGTCTGGTGCAATCTCTGTCTTTAGCCTCATGAGGGAGAAAAACAAGTAAATGGGAAATTTCATCATAAGGTAAGGTTTGCCACAAAAGGGGCTTTTCTAACCAGCTGTGAGGGATAAAGGAGAACTTTCCAGGTGGAATTACCCTGAGCCAAATTTGAAGGATGACAGCACATACAAAGGCACTGAGAACGTGGCAAAGTTTTAGAAGTGCAAACATTTTGATATGGCGGGAGACTAGTATTTGGGGTTGGAGAAGAAGGGGCAAAAGAGGAAACTGAGGAGCTTTTATGACATGCTGAGCTGTTAGGCTTTATTCTGAAGTCAGAGAAGGATTTCAGTCAGGGATGTGACATGAGCAGATTATCTTTATCATCCCAGTATAACCTTTTGAGAAGGAGGACAAGGCAGCAAAATCAATCCTCATGTCAGATACACAATGTTAGCAAATTGTAGGTTTACTAAAATAACTAAGCTGGCTACAAATGAATCCTCACAGGAATAGATACTGGGCTTTGCATATCCCAGGACAGATGAAAATGCCAAAAAATACCATTAAGGGATTGGAACAAAAGATACTGTACCAGTTTGGGCCACTGAGTTATATTCATCAGACCAAGGAACACATTTTACAGCCCACAGGGTGCAGCAATGGGCCAAGAAATAACATATTAAATTGATGTACCATTTTGCACACAACCTTCAAAGAAATGTTTTAATAGAGAATTGGAATAGGCAATTGAAACATCTGTTATCCAAAACGGGGGGCAATGAAGGCATGAAAGGCTGGTGACACACCTTTATGAGTGAGTATATGGTCATGTTCAACATGAGGGGGACAAAGTGAGGATCACCACTAGACAGATTCCTATACTTCTCCAGGGGAACTGGGGAACAGAGGGTGGGGAAGGACGCTAGTGCCACTGTACAGTTCTTCCCCACATCACCTAAGATTGCTTTTTGCCTGCCAGATGCTATGGTTCTAGGACCAGGGATGAGCTGTGGGTGCCAGAAGCAGGGGTGACCCTTAAGCAAGCAACTATAACTATATCCCTGAACATGTATGCCAGAATTTCCGAGGGCCTGATGGGATGGATTGTACTTTCCCCCATCTGGAAAAATTGAGGTTGACAGTAAATTCTGCCATATTGCCTATTGGGTGTGATAGTCCACTAGTGCTGTACCTATGTAACACTACCCAACATGAATGGCAGTGGACTGAGGGGGAAGCACTTGCTAGACTGGACTTGCTACCAGCAATTTGGACTAGCACAGCAGCTGAACTTGATGTTCCTTCCCCAGGTGGAAAAGTTAGGGTAAAAATACATCACAAATGGAAGGAAGGAGAAATAATTGCTGAAAGTAAAGGAATGAATAAGCGGATTATGCAGTGGGGGGAAACCCAACATTATGCTGATACCTCAAGAGAGACTCAGAGCAAGGGAATAATCTTCTCTCAGTTAAATTTTGTCAGAAACCAGAAAGGGTGAAGACAAGACGGCTTTTGGAGAAATTGGCCAGATTAGATAGAAACCCACAGCAGACCTGAATGGCTGGTGCCTGAGTAAACTCATCCTTTGGACTCTTTGCTGTATTGAAGGAGTAATTGTTAATGACTGTTTTGGGCTGGTATAATGATTGGGAGGGGGAAGTTATCCTCCAAATGTGAAAGAACACATGGCTAGAAAAGCCAGGGGGAGACCTGTGCTGGATCAGTTACTTTTGCGTGTAGCCTTTATAGCCATGGTCTTGTAACTCCCACCCAGGTGATTGTGTGATGGGCTAATTGTGGCCTACCAAGGGGATTGGTCAGTTTTGTCTTAAAAGAGAGCCAATTCCAGAGCAAAGACGAGAGCCTACCATCACTGAAGAAGGAGAAATCTGCAGCAGAAATTGGCGGCAGAGACCTGTGGGAGATGGCACGTTGGGCTTTCGGACTCACAGAGGGAGAAAGCTGAGTACCTTTGAGCAGAGACTGAGGGCCAGAGAGAAGTCTAGGTCTGACCCAGGAATTTGGGACTCGCCAGCCTCCAAAACTTCGTGAGCCATTTCCTTATATGGTCTGTGAGTTCTGTGAGATGTTGCAAGAAATTAGGGACCCCAAAGACAGAGGAAGAGTACTGAGGCGAGAGGTAGCAGTTGATGTTAGAGATGATGGCAGCTAGACCTTTGGAACGTCTTTAACCTCCACCTCATAGGAACCAGCTTTGTGCTGATCCTTACAAAAGGTGGCATGGACATGAGATGTGACTGTACTCCTGATCAAACCTCCAGCCTGGCTGGTGCAGAAACACAATTACAAGCCCAGCTTTGAGTAAGTGAGAGGTTAGAATGTCCCTTGGCTGCATGGGGATGTCCTAACCCCTGTTAGTTCTTCTGGCAGTTTACAGGTGTCTTTGAAATGCCTGCTGGAGGCTTTCTCCCTAGTGAAACACCAAAATCTCTTGATAAGCTAGTAATACACACTTTAAACGACTCCAGAGAGTAACAAAAAGATAAACCCCTCCTTTTTCCACTTCAATCATACACGCAACTTTAAATGATGCACATAAATCCAGAAACCACAGATAAGGAGGACCTTTTTTAAAACAATAGAGTGGGTAAATACAAAACAAAATAAAAATGATAGTATGAATCACCTTTGACCAAATCTTCAGCTTTTTGAGACTTTATGCCAATCTGTGTCAGCAAAGCCAGCCCCTGCCTGAGTGTAATATGGGGAGAAATAATAGGGGACTTAGGGATGTATGATTGGGGTAGGGAGATTCGTTCCTCTGGGGAAAAACTCACAGCAACAGAGAGAAGCAGCTTGGTAAGGAGCAAGTGCCCATTCATTCAGTTTGCATTAGTAGTATCTACATGTGAATATGTAGATTTAGTTGTATCTATACGGACGGAAACCCTGGTGGTGTAGTGGTTAAGTGCTTCGGATGCTAACCAAAAGGTCGGCAATTTGAATCCGCCAGGCCCTCCTTGGAAACTCTATGGGGCAGCTCTATTCTGTCCTATAGGGTCACTATGAGTCGGAATTGACTTGACGGCAGTGGTTTGGTTTTATATGTTACCTATAACCAAACCAAAAACCCATTGCTGTCAAGTCAGTTCCGACTCATAGTGACCCTATAATACAGAGTAGAACTGCCCCATAGGATTTCCAAGGAGCGCCTGGTGGATTGAAACTGCTGACCTTTTGGTTAGGAGCCATAGCTCTTAACCACTACTCCACCAGGGTTTCCTATGTTAACTATATATCTACATTAATCAAGACTGTATGATATTGGTGGAAGGAAAAACACATAGGTCAATGAAACAGTATAGAGGACCCAGAAATAGACCCACACAAATATGTTCAGCAGACTTTTGATAAAAGAGGCGAAGCAATTCAATGGAAGAATAGTCTTTACAACAAATGGAGCTAGAACAATTGGCCATTCATTGGCAAAGAAAATAAACCTTAACATAATCCTTACTCCTTATAAAAAATTAATTCAAAATTAATCATGGTTTTAAACGTAAAATGTAAAATGTGAAACTATAAAACTCCTAAAAGAAAATAAAGGAGAAAATTTTCTAGACCTAGGGCTAGGTGAAGAGTTCTTAGACATGACACCCAAAGCATGATCATCAAAATTATAAGCTTTGCATTACAAAAGACTCTGATGAGAACTTGGAAAGGCAGGCTACTGAATGAGAGAAAACATATGAGACGAAGGTGCTGTATCTAGAATATACAAAGAACTTAAACTCAACAGTGGAAAAACAAATGTCCAGTTAGAAAATGGGCAAAAGCTCCTCCAAAGAGGAGCTACAGATGACAAATAAGCCCATGAAAAGATGTTCAACATCATTAGCCATTAGGAAATGCAAATTAAAACCACAACAAGTAGAGAACATACATCCTTTTTAAACTACATGGAATATAATAAAAATTGACCATATATTGAACCACAAATATCCTCAATAAATTCTAAAAAGCTTAGCTTATAAAAACCATATTCTATAACCACCAAAAAACCCAAAAAACCCAATGCCGTTGAGTTGATTTTGACTTCTAGCAACACTATAGGACAGAGTAGAACTGCCCCATACGGTTTCCAAGGAGCACCTGGTGGATTCGAACTGCCGATACTTTGGTTAGCAGCCGTAGCTCTTAACCACTATGCTACCAGGGTTTCCTCTGTAACTACAGTGCAGAACAATTATCATTGCTTACTATAAGACTACAGTTACTAAAACAATGAGAAATAGTTGCTTAGAACAGATTGTTAGGTGCTGTCCAGTATGTTCTAGCTTATAGTGACCCTATATGACAGAGTAGAACTGCCCCATAGGGTTTCCAAGGAGCGTTAGTGGACTTGAACTGCTGACCTTTTGGTTGACATCCGATCAAATATCATAAATGATATCATAGGATATCAAATATGATAAATTCCCCTGTATATATGGGCCTGTTTAATGACTTTCTAATCTGTTCTCATGTCCAGCCCACGTGTTTCAGAGTAGAACTGTGCTCCATAGGATTTTCAATGGCTGTAATCTTTCAGAGGAGTCCTTTGGTGGCACAAATTCTTAAGAGCTGGACTACTAACAGAAAGGTTGGTGGTTCAAACTCACCCAGAGGCTCCTCGAAAGTAACTAGAGGTTTGCTTCCAAAAGGTCAGTCTTGAAAATCCTGTGGAGCAGTTCTATTCTGCTCACATGGGGTCACCATGAATCAGAATCAACTCAATGGCACCTAACAACAACACCACCATTTCACAGGTAGATCTCCAGCCCTTTGAATCACAAACCTTTCAGTTAGTAACTGATGGCTTTAACCGTTTGCACTACCGAAGGACTCTTCATAACCCACAGAACTATATAAACCAGAACCCTAATGTAAACTGTGGACTTTAGTTAATAAAAATGTACCTGTCAATATTGGTTCATCAATTGTAACAAAGGAACCACACTAGTGTAAGATGTTAATAAAAGGAGAAACTGGAGAAAGGGAATTTTCTGTACTTTCTACACAAAATTTCTGTTAACTAAAACTGCTGCAGACAATAAAACCAGTTGTTGTTGAGTTGATTCTGACTCATGGCTGCCCCTTGTGTGTCAGAGTAGAATTGTGCTCCATGGGGTTTTCAATGGCTGCTTTTTCCCTGGAAGTAGATTGCCAGGCCTTTCTTCTGAGGCACTTCTGGGTGGACTCAAATCTCTAATCTTTTGATTAGCAGTTGAGTATGTTAACTGCATCACCGAGGGACTTCCTTTAGAGAACAAAGCCTATTTAATGTATATATTGCCGTGCAATGAATTACTTAATATGGCCCTTCTAGCCATGGTCTTTGTGACTCACACACAATGATTGAGTGGGACTATTCAAATAAGGTATATGGAACCTGTGATTTTAGGGTTATGTATCAACTTTACAAGGCCATGGTTCCCAGTATTGTGTGCTTGTTCTCCATTTTATGTGTTGTATATCCTGACCTCTACATGTTGATGAGGCAGGATTGGTGTAAGGTGTGTCTTGGGTTGCAGCCTTGCAGAAGGGCGTGACTCAAGCCCCATCCTTACTAAAATTATATTCTTTCCTGGGGTGTGGACTGCGTCTAAGATACATGTGTGTGTGTCCTGGGGAAGCTCTTTCTCTCTGCATATGGGTCTCACGGCCAGTTTGTGATCAATTGACCACCCCTGAGGCCTGCTGTCTGACCTGCTGATTCTGGGATTTGCTGGCCTCTACAGCCCCTTGGGCTGGTGGCCTTTCATGTGACCTAATTTGCCAGCTTCCACAGGCTTGTGAGCCAGCAGCCTGTGGTTTGAACTGCAGTTTGGGTTCATTAGCTCCTGCAGCCACATGGGTCAGGAAAAGCCTAGCTTGACCCATGAATTTGGGACTTGTCAGCCTCCACATTTTGTTCATATGGTTCATGAGTTCTGTGAGATGTTGCAGTGAGTTAGGGAGCCCAAAGGTGGGAGGGAGAGTACTGAGGGGAGAAGGAGTAGTTGATGTTAGATGATGGTGTGGTACAGCAGCTTGAAAAAGTTGGACATTTGGGGCATTTCTGACCTCTGTCTTATAGGAATCAGCTTTGTGCTCATCCTTATAAAAGAAATTATTTGTTTATACACACACACACACATATATACATATATATATGAACAATGATATATTACTACACACCTGTCAGAATGACTAAAAAAATAATGATAATACTGGCCAGAAGGCAGAGAAACTGGAAAACTGTATTCCTCATACATTGCTAGTGGGAATGCAAAATAGTGGTCGCTCTGGAAAAGTAGTTTAACAGTTTCCTGTAAAACTAAACTTGTGCTTACCCTAAGGACCCAGCAATCATACTCTTGGACGCTTATCCCAAAGAAATGAAAACTTATGTTCACATAGAAAACCTGTATACAAGTATTTATAGTGGCTTTTTTTATTTCAGCTCCAAACTGAAAACAACCAAATTCTGGTAGATCCATACCACTGAATATTGCTGTTATTGTTGTTTTTGCCTTTGAGTCGGTTCTGACTCATGCCGATCCCAGGTATGCAGAGTGGAACTGCTCCATAGGATTTTCTTGGTTGTAATCCTAATGGAAGCAGATCACCAGGCCCTTTCTTCTGTGGTGCTGTTGGGTGGGTTTGAACTGCCAGCCTTTAGTTTAGCAGTTGAGAGCAAACTGTCTGCACCACTTAGGGACCTTTTCTATGGAAAGCTACACAGTAATAGAAAGGAATGAACTTTTGATACATGCAAATAGGCATTGTGCCTAGTGAAAAGTCAGTCTCCAAAGGTTATATACTATATGATTCCGTTTATGTAACATTCTCAAAGTGATAAAACTATAGTGATGGAGAACAGGCTCGTGGACAGGGAAGGGGCATGTAAATACGAAGGGGTAGCATGAGAGAGTTACTTTGTGGTGATGGAATAGTTCTATATCTTGATTGTGGTGGTGGTTACATGAGTATCTACATGAGATAAATTGCATAGAACTACACTCGCGCATGCGCGCACACACACACACTAGTGCATGGTGAAAATTGAACAAGGTCTGTGGTCTAGTTAACAGTATTGTATCAATATCAATTTCCTATTTCATTATTTTATAGAAGATGTAAGTTTTATAAGATGTCACCATTGGGGAAAGCTAGGCGAGGGTTACAATGACTCCATGTGCTGTTTTGCAACTTCCTTCAAATCAATACTTACTTCAAAATAAAAAGTTAAAAAAACAAAACAAAACGAAACAACAGCAAAACAAACAAACAAACAAACAAAAACTATGTGGTGTGTAAAATGCCCAGGAGAATATTTAGAAATATCTGTATATTGTATAAGGACTCCTGGTGGTACCAGTGGTTAAGAGCTCATCTGCTAACCAAAAGGTCAAACCCACCAGCCGCTTCTTGGAAATCCTATGAGGCAGTTCTACTTTGTCCTATAGGGTCGCTATAAGTCAGAATTGACTTGACGGCAATGGGCATATTGTGTAATATAAGTAAAAATAATTTAAATAAAGGGTATAATGATTTTGAACATAAAAACATTTCTCTGGGATAAATGTCCAAAAGTGCAATTACTGGGTCTTATGGGAATCAACTCAATGGCAATAGTTTTGGTTTATGGTAAGCACATGGTTAATTTTGTAAGAAACTGCCAAATCATTTTTTCAGAGTGTCTGTAGCATTACGGAGCCCTGATGGTACAATATGTAGGAGCTCAACTGCTAACCAAAGGGTCAGCAGTTCAAATCTACCAGGTGCTCCCTGGAAACCCTATAGGGCACTTCTACTCTATCCTATAGGGTCTCTATGAGTTGGAGTTGACTT